>NW_016814072.1:968273-1015337 GCF_001698545.2 Rhinopithecus bieti
AGGCAAAAAAATGAATCTGGGAGAAGAAGGTTTTCCAGTTTAAGGAATGGCATTTCCAGATGACAAGGCATGAGGACAACACATTTGATCAGGGGCTGTGCTACTTCTGACTCATCTTTTTCCTTGTCTTATATTGCAGCACTGAAGTTAGGTTCCCATACTTTTATTTTATTATTATTATTATTATTATTATTATTACTATTATTATTTTGAGACGATATCTCACTCTGTCGCCCAGGCTGGAGTGCAATGGTGTGATGTCGGCTCACTGCAACCTTTGCCTCCTGGGTTCAAGCCATTCTCCTGCCTCAGCCTCCAAAGTAACTGGGATTACAGGTGCCTGCCACCACACTTGGCTAATTTTTGTATTTTTAGTAGAGACAGGGTTTCACCATGTTGGCCAGGCTGGTCTTGAACTCCTGACCTCAGGTGATCTGCCCACCTTGGCCTCCCAAAGTGCTGGGATTACAGACGTGAGCCACTGCTCCCGGCCAGGTTCCATAGATTCTTTATCCTCTTATTCTTTGTCTTTTGCAAGAAGGATTTAAAGAGGCTTATAACAATATATGGACTTTAGAAAAAAGTAAATGTTGGTAACTCAATAGTAAAAAATCAAAATTATAAATTATTGATCTTGAAAATGTTTATGCAATTTTAATTGTGTAAGGACAATATCTGGAAGAGAATAGGTAAGAATGTAAGTAGTGTGTTAGGGTGGTAAAATTATAGGTGAGTGTTTTATTTTGTTAATTAAAATATTTTTATAGTTAAATACAAAAGAAAATTAAAGGCTTAGAGTTACTTGCCATATTCTGCTGAGTTCATCATAACAAGCCATCTATGAAAGAGGAAGACACATTCATCTTTTAAAGTGAGAAAAAATTTAAATATCCAAGACTTCTTTGTGCCCTTATAGTAATTTAGTGTTGAAACTTGAAATATAATATTTTTTAAAATCTATTTCATAATTTTCAGACAAATGCAGGCTGGGGTCCTGCTCCTGCCATTTTCACAGGAAGAGTTGCTGAAATTCTGATGCTCCTTCTTATTGGTAATATGAAGATGATAATAAAAGTGACCTCACTGTCAAAAAAATAAATGAAGTAAATGGTGAAATCAGAACATGAGGAAAGGTAGGGAAGACAAGACGCAAATAAGAAATACGGCACATTCATTAGAGACAAGCCACAGATTGGGCTCTGAGCTGTCAAAAGATGCTCCAGCCAGGAAAACATACCAGAGACAGGCCAGGAGTGTACATAAGATGAATCCAGACTTGCTTCTTGGGAGACACATTCCTGGAACAAGATCATAGAGAAATTCCTCTTGGAAGTCTGTTGTTAGAGAGAGTAAGGGGCCATCTTATCTTCCAAGGAGTCTGCTTTGCAGTGGAAGAACAGGGCACGAGATCGACAAAGTTAATGACACAATCTAAAAGAAATGCAAAGCAATTTTAAGTTACTGTAACTGTTTTTATGGAGAGGAATGCTTGTGAACAGTAGCACATAGAGCTAAACATTGACTCTATCTTCTTTAGGAAATCAAATTACCCAGTCTTCAGCCTTCTTCTGGAATATACCCCTTTTGATATGCTCATGGGTACCTGACCTCTGTTCCTGGGTCCTGCTCTGTAAAATGAGCCAAGTACCACCCATCACCAACACCATCATACTCACCAGCATTATAACCATCACCATCACAATCAGAAACACCATCACCACCATCACCATCATTATAACCATCACCATCACAATCAGAAACACCATCACCACTGTTATAACCATCACCATCACAATCAGAAACACCATCACCACCATCACAATTATCATAAGTATTACCAACACAATCAGAAATACAACACCATCAAAAATGCCACCAGAAACACTATCACCAACAGCAAGACCATCACCATAATCATCACCAACACCATCAGAAACACCACCAACACCATCATCACTGTGACCAATACAACCATGAACATCCACACCATCATGATCAACACCATCACCAACACCATCAAAAATGTCAGAAACACCATTACTAACAGTAAAATGATCTTTACTATCATCAACACAATCAGAAACACCATTATCATCATCACCACCAACACCATTATTATTTTATTAGTCCATTTCTACATTGCTATAAAGAAATACCTGAGACTGGCTAATTTATAAAGGAAATAGGATTAATTGATTCACAGTTCCACAAGGCTGAGGAGACCTCAGGAAACTTACAGTCATAGCAGAAAGCAAAGGAGAAGCAAGCGTCTTCTTCACAAGGTGACAGGAGAGAGAAGAGCAAAGGAGGAACTTTCAGACACTTACTAAAACCATCAGATCTCATGAAACTTACTCACTATCTCAAGAACAGCATGGGGGAAACTGCCCCCATGATCCAATCACCTTCCTCCCTCAACATGTGGGGATTACAGGTCCCTCCCTAGACGTGTGGGGATTACAATTTGAAATGAGATTTGAGTGGGGACACAGAACCAAACCATATCCATCATCAACACCAATAACAGCACCAATACCAACACCATCATAAACCCCATTAGAAACACCATCGCCAACAGTGAAATCATCACCATCATCATCACCAACACCATCAGAAAAGCACTATCAAAAACAGTGGACCCATCACCAACACCACTATGGTATCATCACCATCACCAGTACCATCACCAGTGGCATTATTATTACCATCATCAACACCATCATCATCATCTCCATCATCATCACCAACACCATCACCACCAACACCATCACCATCACCACCCCCATATAACCACCCTCAGCAACACCATCACCAACACCAACACTATTTATGGCACTTAAGTAGGGACTAAACATCTCAAAAATCAAACCAGTGAGGAGTCAGACATTAGTTTATTTTGTTATAGCATTCTAGAAAATAAAATCTCCTAAATTACCCAATACTGTATCTGAAGACAACCATAAGAAGTTTTCTATCTTTAGGAAATCTTCACCACCAAGGAAATTAGTAATGGCAATTTATTCAAAAGTAAGGTTGTCAAGATAAAGGTTTAATGTTAGCAGAAAGAGATATTGAGCCAAGGAGTAAGATGAAAATGAGGATTCTGTGTCAGAGGATGAGAAAGAGCCCATGAAAAGCCAACAAGAGTGGCACCAACAGATAGACAGGATTGGGCCACACAGATGAAGCAGTTGCCTAAGTCACCCGTTCACCTTGTTATTGGCAAAGCCAGGTCTTCCCACATCTTCCTTTGCACAAGAATGAGTTAAGAGAGAACAAACAATATAAGGCCTAAAAAAAAAAAAAAGAACAAAAAATATGGGTTTGTTGCATGTCAGGGCTTGAGGGCAGAGCAAGGTCTCACCCCTGGGAGTGATGTTCAGTGGAACCCAAGAGAGGCACCGAAAGCCCCTCAGTAGAGGGTTACAAGGACATGACCTCATGAAGGAGGAGCAGATCATCAGAAGGGAAAAGGGGGGATCAAGAAGAAACGATGGAACATGAGAGCTAAAATAATCATGTAGAATGGACTGAAAGAACCCATTTTCTGGAAACATACCTGAACTTGAAAACAGACCACTGCATAACTGGACAGAGAACTGAATGTAGGGCCCAAACAAACAACATAAAGACAGAAGAGTTGACATGTATGTGGAGCCATAAATAACATAATGGCTGCTGCTGAATCCTGAAGCCAGTCACTGGGTGATAAGCTTGACAGGCAGAGGAAGAGGATGAAGAGATGAAGGGTGAGCAAAATGGCTCTGCACTAAATGACAGGAAGCAGAGGGAATACACGAACAAATAGCTTCCTAGAGTCGATTCCATAATGAATAGGGGAAAAGCAAACCTCACAGGGCATGCCCACAATGTGTCAGGCAAGATCATTCTGGCAACATTTTTAAACTAATGAATGAAAACTAATATTTAAACAAAAATTCCTGCAAGTCTGCAGGTGATTGGCATAGGGTAGAGGGCAGGTCAGAAAATGTAGAAACTGAATATTAATTTCATTCATGTACAAAGAAACACACAACACCCATTGCTGTAGACAAAGGGCAATGATGCTGAGGGTTTGGTCAAAGTGACTATCTTCATGGTGAAGATGGCAGAGAGATGACCCCAGGGATGCAAGACATCTAAAAATATGCCAGACACTCTTTCTGAAACAGAATACTTCAGGCCCGTTGTAACTGAAAAACTGACCAAAGGGAAAGAACTCTGCATAGGAGGGCAGAGGACAGACCCTCAAGGAGGAAATGCTCCCTGTCTGCAGGAATCCAGCCACCAACACTCAGTTGAGTGAAAAGAAAACCATCTGAGCGGCTGTAGAGATCAGGGTTGTTTTTGTAAGCTCCTTTCCATTGCTTTATGTTAGGAAGTTCAGTTTACCCAGCCAGCCTCACCTACATCATAGGACAAGTCCATTTTTCAATCTCATCTCCAAAGAGCAAGGTGTTTTTAAGTTGTTAGCAATGTGCAACTATGTTTGAAGGAAAACGTCAAATGCGATTACAGTAGCACCGAAACTGACCTATTTTAAAGGTGATTTCATTTCAGAATGATCTATTGTTTCCCAAATTATTAGTATCTTAGCAAGAAATGTTGAAATAATAAACACTTCGGAAGTGACATTTAAAAAAGGCAAAAGAGAAACCATCATTTTGGCCCAAATTGCTAGACCAGGGGTTTACCTCAGTGATGACACCATCCGTGGGCTGAGAACAAGGGCAAAAATAAACATAAAGAATCTCACAGAGCACCACAAGATCACGAAGAAATTATGAAGGGAAAGCTGGCTCTCCAAGTAGAAGACGCATGATGAGTTCAACAAGTTCAAATCATTTAACGATGACCCAACTCGGAGTTGCTGGAAGATCAAGGGCACCTCCTGCTGTTTATTCAAGTAGAATCTGACTTAAGGGTGTGCTGTCTTTGCCAGGGGCATGCTGGGGAAAGGCAATGTCTTCGTCCCTGCCGAAGATGGTCCCAACCTTGGAAGGGGTGTGTGGTGGGGGCAGGGGACTTGTATCTGTTCCTGTAACTCTGACTTTTCCCCCTGGCCTGTCAAATTCAGGGTAGGGGTAACAGGTACCCCACCCCCAGCAAAATGCCTTCCATATGAAGCCATCACCAGGGGACCNCACTATTTATGGCACTTAAGTAGGGACTAAACATCTCAAAATCAAACCAGTGAGGAGTCAGACATTAGTTTATTTTGTTATAGCATTCTAGAAAATAAAATCTCCTAAATTACCCAATACTGTATCTGAAGACAACCATAAGAAGTTTTCTATCTTTAGGAAATCTTCACCACCAAGGAAATTAGTAATGGCAATTTATTCAAAAGTAAGGTTGTCAAGATAAAGGTTTAATGTTAGCAGAAAGAGATATTGAGCCAAGGAGTAAGATGAAAATGAGGATTCTGTGTCAGAGGATGAGAAAGAGCCCATGAAAAGCCAACAAGAGTGGCACCAACAGATAGACAGGATTGGGCCACACAGATGAAGCAGTTGCCTAAGTCACCCGTTCACCTTGTTATTGGCAAAGCCAGGTCTTCCCACATCTTCCTTTGCACAAGAATGAGTTAAGAGAGAACAAACAATATAAGGCCTAAAAAAAAAAAAAGAACAAAAAATATGGGTTTGTTGCATGTCAGGGCTTGAGGGCAGAGCAAGGTCTCACCCCTGGGAGTGATGTTCAGTGGAACCCAAGAGAGGCACCGAAAGCCCCTCAGTAGAGGGTTACAAGGACATGACCTCATGAAGGAGGAGCAGATCATCAGAAGGGAAAAGGGGGGATCAAGAAGAAACGATGGAACATGAGAGCTAAAATAATCATGTAGAATGGACTGAAAGAACCCATTTTCTGGAAACATACCTGAACTTGAAAACAGACCACTGCATAACTGGACAGAGAACTGAATGTAGGGCCCAAACAAACAACATAAAGACAGAAGAGTTGACATGTATGTGGAGCCATAAATAACATAATGGCTGCTGCTGAATCCTGAAGCCAGTCACTGGGTGATAAGCTTGACAGGCAGAGGAAGAGGATGAAGAGATGAAGGGTGAGCAAAATGGCTCTGCACTAAATGACAGGAAGCAGAGGGAATACACGAACAAATAGCTTCCTAGAGTCGATTCCATAATGAATAGGGGAAAAGCAAACCTCACAGGGCATGCCCACAATGTGTCAGGCAAGATCATTCTGGCAACATTTTAAACTAATGAATGAAAACTAATATTTAAACAAAATTCCTGCAAGTCTGCAGGTGATTGGCATAGGGTAGAGGGCAGGTCAGAAAATGTAGAAACTGAATATTAATTTCATTCATGTACAAAGAAACACACAACACCCATTGCTGTAGACAAAGGGCAATGATGCTGAGGGTTTGGTCAAAGTGACTATCTTCATGGTGAAGATGGCAGAGAGATGACCCCAGGGATGCAAGACATCTAAAATATGCCAGACACTCTTTCTGAAACAGAATACTTCAGGCCCGTTGTAACTGAAAACTGACCAAAGGGAAAGAACTCTGCATAGGAGGGCAGAGGACAGACCCTCAAGGAGGAAATGCTCCCTGTCTGCAGGAATCCAGCCACCAACACTCAGTTGAGTGAAAAGAAAACCATCTGAGCGGCTGTAGAGATCAGGGTTGTTTTGTAAGCTCCTTTCCATTGCTTTATGTTAGGAAGTTCAGTTTACCCAGCCAGCCTCACCTACATCATAGGACAAGTCCATTTTCAATCTCATCTCCAAAGAGCAAGGTGTTTTAAGTTGTTAGCAATGTGCAACTATGTTTGAAGGAAAACGTCAAATGCGATTACAGTAGCACCGAAACTGACCTATTTTAAAGGTGATTTCATTTCAGAATGATCTATTGTTTCCCAAATTATTAGTATCTTAGCAAGAAATGTTGAAATAATAAACACTTCGGAAGTGACATTTAAAAAAGGCAAAAGAGAAACCATCATTTTGGCCCAAATTGCTAGACCAGGGGTTTACCTCAGTGATGACACCATCCGTGGGCTGAGAACAAGGGCAAAATAAACATAAAGAATCTCACAGAGCACCACAAGATCACGAAGAAATTATGAAGGGAAAGCTGGCTCTCCAAGTAGAAGACGCATGATGAGTTCAACAAGTTCAAATCATTTAACGATGACCCAACTCGGAGTTGCTGGAAGATCAAGGGCACCTCCTGCTGTTTATTCAAGTAGAATCTGACTTAAGGGTGTGCTGTCTTTGCCAGGGGCATGCTGGGGAAAGGCAATGTCTTCGTCCCTGCCGAAGATGGTCCCAACCTTGGAAGGGGTGTGTGGTGGGGCAGGGGACTTGTATCTGTTCCTGTAACTCTGACTTTTCCCCTGGCCTGTCAAATTCAGGGTAGGGGTAACAGGTACCCCACCCCCAGCAAAATGCCTTCCATATGAAGCCATCACCAGGGGACCCTGACAACACCCTATTAGTTGTTGTTTACATACAACAAACTCTCCTGAATTACCCACAGTGTGCCTGTGCCAGGTTTACAGGCCATAGAGTGTCTCACTTTTATATTCACCTCATTTCTGTCCAGTATGTAAGAAGATACTGTCAGTAGGCCAGGCGTGGTGGCTCACGACTGTAGTCCCGGCTACTCAGGAAGCTGAGGCAGGAGAATGGCATGAACCTGGGAGGCGGAGGTTGCTGTGAGCCGAAATCATGCCACTGCCCTGCAGCTTGGGCAACAGAGTGAGACTGTGTCAAAAAAGAAGAAGAAAGAAGAAGAAGAAGAAGAAGAAGAAGAAGAAGAAGAAGAAGAAGAAGAAGAAGGAGGAGGAGGAGGAGGAGGAGGAGGAGGAGGAGGAGGAGGAGAAGGAGAGGGGAGGAGAGGAGGAGGAGAGGAGAGGAGGAGGAGGAGGGGAGGAAGAGGAGGGGAGGAGGAGAAGGAGAGGGGAGGAGAGGAGGAGGGAGGAGGAGTGAGGAGAGGAGGAGAGGAAGGAGAAGAAGATACAGTCAGTAAAATGTCGCAAAGAGTCACCAGAACTTTTGAAGTAAGGTGGAAACGATGAGGTGGGCAATGCTCAGATGTCCCATGTCTCCATTTCTTGCTGACTTTTGGCCTCCACCATGACCTACAGACCAGCACACCTGCACCTTGTAAGCTCTGAGTGATATCTCCATACATTAATCCATTTGCCAGGCACCCAGCTGCACTGTTCCAAATACTCAGCCCATGGGAAATCCTTCCTCCGGATCTCCACCACTCTCCCAGGACTGTGAGGTCCACATGCACCAGAAACCTGGAAACATGACAGCCACTCTTCCCTTCCCTTGCTGCTGAAGAGCTGCATGATTATCCTTCAATATCTCAAGTCTATATGTCCCAGTCATTTACAGAGACTTCAACACAATAGATGACTTAGTGCTATTTTTTCACAACACAGTGACTGATCAAATTCCAACACAACTGAGTCTCTTCTGTCCCTGTCTGTATTAATCTATTCTCATGCTACTAATAAAGACATGCCTGAGATTGGGTAATTTATAAAGGAAAAGAGGTTTAATTGAATCACAGTTCCACATGGTTGGGGAGGCCTCACAATCATGGTGGAAGGTGAGGGAGGAGCAAAGGCACATCTTACACAGCAGCAGGCCGGAGAGTGTGTGCAGGGGAAGTGCCCTTTATAAAACCATCAGATCAGGTGAGACTTAGTCACTATCATGGGAACACCACGGGAAAGACCAGCCCCCATGATTCAATTATCTCCCACCAGGTCCCTCCCAGGACACACTGGGATTATGAGAGCTACAATTCGAGATGAGATTTGGGTAGGGACACAGCCAAACCATATCACTGCCTTCTTGATTGATACTAAAATGGCCCGAACAAGCTGGGTCGTCTTTTTGCCCTGACTAAAAGGCTTTGCCAGGCTCCTGAGGAGTGATTCTGGGATCTTAGACACTGGTGAGACTCCGACCCTCTTCTAGTGAGCAAAGGCATCTCCCTGAGTTTCTACAGCCCTTTGTCTTTATTGGGTAACAAGAGAAAGGAGGAGGAGGTAATGATTGGTCAGCTACTTAATTGACCACAGGTTCTCATTATTATTAACAGGCTTCAATTAACCCTAATATAAGAAACACTTGGGCCTGGGTCTTGACTGCCCTAAGCAGTCCTGGGTGGCAGATGCAGTTTGTCACTTTGCCAACATTCTGCATTTATGACAACAGTTTGCCGTTTACTCATATAGCCTCCAGTGGTATACTGAGTTGATCACGACCCTCACTCTTTTGGCCTCCAACATGACCCCTTCTACATGTGCAGTTTGCCTAATGGAGAGGACTGTGCCATTCTCAAATATCTTCTACCCTCTCATTCCAGCACGCAGGAACGCTGGAACCTGGGCATTGCCATACAACTTGCTAATCAAATGAGAGTAAAAGTGAGGGTGTCACCTCTAGCAGGAGCTTTCAGAGCTCCTTTCAGAGCCACTCCATTCTCCTTCCCTTATCCTGTAATCGTGGGAACATGGGTTGAGATGGGTCAACAGATAAGTGACCACAAGGGACAAAGTCTCCCATGCTAACCCATATGGATGGACCTGCAGCACAAGTGAGAATCAACCATGGTTGTTGACGCTCTCAGCAAATCCAAGCCTGCCTTACTGACACACAGCTTGCTGGCACGTGCTCTGCATAGACCACACTTAACACCTTGACTCCATTGCCAGTAAAAACCAGTAAGCTTATCTCTGTGGATCGCTTATACTTTCAGCACAGTTTCAGAATTTCAGCAAAATAACAGGTAAAAAAGCGGGAAGTTGGTTATTGGCTCATAGAGAAAACAAATTGATGAAATAATTTCAGTGATTTGCTAAATGTGGTTTCTGTCGAAGGCAGCAAGTTAAGTCAGACATCTGAGTTGCTCAGGCAGGAGCTATTCTTCTTTGGGTCAGTGGTCTCTTTATGTCCCCATCTTACGGAAGTCATATATTAGAATATGACTTTCCCTTCTTTGGCCTTTTTCTCTGAAAGGAGTGGTGTGAGGTCTCCCTGTACTTGGGATCATCTCAGGTTCAGCGACTGTTACCCTTAGGGCTGGAGGGAGCCTTAAGCATCTTTGGGCCTGAAGGGGGCCTGGGGAAAATTTCTGCTTCCTTTAAATCTCTTTGCCTCCAATCTACTTCAGGCCATTCTGTCGCCCATTTACTAAGCCCATTTGCTCTCCCCCTATTAAGCCTACGCAGAGAGAACAGCTTGAGAGCTGCAGGGAGCCCTTGCCTTGACTTTTTTTCTGCCCCGTTATTATTAGGTCCTGTTATTCTAGTTACCACCACAGCCTAAAAATTAAGCATCCCCTCTCTGGAAGGGGTTGCTGTGGTTCACCTAATCAGGCCAGAGCCCCACGTGGGATTCACATCAAGAAGAGGTAGAGGCCGGGCGTGGTGTCTCAAGCCTGTAATCCCAGCACTTTGGGAGGCCGAGATGGGCGGATCACGAGGTCAGGAGATCGAGACCATCCTGGCGAACACGGTGAAACCCCGTCTTTTAAAAAAAATAAAAAAAAAAAAAAAAAAAAAAACTAGCCGGGCGAGGTGGCGGGTGCCTGTAGTCCCAGCTACTCGGGAGGCTGAGGCGGGAGAATGGCATAAACCCGGGAGGCGGAGCTTGCAGTGAGCTGAGATCCGGCCACTGCACTCCAGCCTGGGCGACAGAGCGAGACTCTGTCTCAAAAAAAAAAAGAAGAGGTAGAGCCATGAGTCCTCCTGGAGCCAATGTTAGTTACTCTGAAATCACAGCCTAATGACTATGGGCTGCAATAGGATCTTCTTCCTCTAAATCTTCTTCCTCTAAATCTTCTTCCTCTAAATGACTTCCTCTAAAGTCATCTTCCCTTTCCTACTTCTCCCCTTTCTCTCTTCCTGCATACACACCCCCATCTATGCCTCTCTGATGACTCAAACCATACAAATGGTTCTTCCCATGCTGAGCAGTCTCTGGGCAGTCTAGGTTCTATCTGCTGAGGTTGCATCTGATAGACTCTCATAACATCTACACTGTGATTGACAAGCATCAATCCCTGTGATTGGCACACTGTGTTTGACACGCGTCTGTTTGGTTCCCACAACATCTAGCACTGTGATTGTTACACCACAGACATCCAACAAAACGCATTCACCTGAATGTGTGAGCTGAAATTAATTAAATTCCTAGAAGCTACTTTGCAGAGAAAGTTTATTAATTCATAATTAATATCACTTCTGGTCATTTGCATTTGATGTACCATTATTAATGAAAGACTGATTGAATGAGCATAATGTGATTGAAATCTGAATTAATATATTGTAATAATTTATTGTTTCCCTAATTCCAAGTCAACAGGAGTGGAATGGACCTACATTCTTAGACCAGTGACATTCAAAATGAAAAACCCATTTCATCTTCATATCCATTTTAGTCTCTTGGTGAAAACTTGATCGTCTGACTACAATAACTTTCCTTGGTGGTGACAAATATGTTAATTTTCTGGCTCTAGTCAAGGAAGTCGTGTTTTTCTAAGTCTACATGCTTGTCCTTGGATATTATGAATGACCGTACATGCACTGCAATGAGCTAATTCGCTCTTGAGACTCTATTCCAAGTGTGAATAGAGTCCCTCATGGTTCACAACAGCAGCAAAATCTTTAACTGAATTATGCTTTCAATCTGGCCACCGCAGCTGCCCTATACCTTTCTCCTGTGTAAATAGCATTAAGTGTATAATGTATGGGCTCACTACTATTTGTGGCTGCTGTACAATAAAACATCCATTTTGTTTTTTATTGTAAACAGATGGAAGCCACACAAAATGAAATTAGAATAATAATTCTAAGTGAATCAAGTTGAATTATAATTTTCCTAATACATTGAATGTTAGAAAATCCATATTAATGTATTGAGTCTCATGGACTAAAGTTTGTAGATGGACAGCATTTTAGTCAAATGCACTTCAAGCTGTAAATTATCTGATTTGAGAATTTTCACATGTCATCAACTAATTTAATTCAACTAAAACATGCATTAAGTTTGTGCAAAGCTTAGTATGAGACATTGCCTTAGGCATAGTGAAAAATGAAAAATTAAACTTCAAGCACCTTTACAAGGAGAAGGCTGGTATAGTTTCTCAAATACATACATTTAAGACCTTGTCCAGTACGTTTATGTTAAAAAACCTGCAGCAATTGTTTTAACACTGAACCACGATCCAATCACTCAGCATGTGAGTTTGGCAACATGATGCGAAATCACAAATCAGACTATTGATGCCTTTTATTGAATGATTTAAATAGATTGGTTTTACCCTTTGACCAAAACGGTGACTAGAGGTGATGAATATGTTAATTAGCTTTATTCTGGCAATCATTTCACAATGTATATGTATACCAGAATATCACAATGTATATCTTAAATATACACAATTTTTAATCAGGTAAACTTCAATAAAGCTGGGAAGATGATAGATAGATAGATAGATAGATAGATAGATAGATAGATAGATAGAAGGATGGATAAATGGATGAAGAGATGGATAGATATACAGATGGATGAATAGATGCATGGGTGGGTGGGTGGATGGATGGATGGATGGATGGATGGATGGATGGATAGATGGATGGACAGATGGACAAACAGGTGGACAGATGATGGATGGATGGATGGATGGATGGATGGATGGATGGATGGACAGATATTTGCTTTAGGTCAACACAAAGACTATACCAGAGTATATCCACAAGGTGTTCATAGTCACAGAAGTCTGAACTGCACACCACAGAGAGCACATGGAACTTGGAAGTATACAAAGGAAAGTCAAAAACATAATGAATGGGTGGCTCACACCTGTAATCCTAGCAATTTGGGAGATCAAGGTGGGCAGATCACATGAGTTCAGTAGTTTGAGACCAACCTGGGCAAAATGGTGAAACCCCATCTCTACCAAAAATACACACACACAAAAAAAATTAGCCGGGTGTCATTGCGTGTACTGGTAGTCCCAACTACTCGGGGAACTGAGGTGGATCACTTGAACCCGGGAGGTGGAGGTTGCAGAGAGCCAAGATTGCACCACTGCACTCCAGCCTGGGTGACAGAATGAGATCCTGTCTCAAAAAAATAAAACTTAAAAATTAAAAGACGGCCGGGCGCGGTGGCTCAAGCCTGTAATCCCAGCACTTTGGGAGGCCGAGACGGGCGGATCATGAGGTCAGGAGATCGAGACCATCCTGGCTAATACGATGAAACCCCGTCTCTACTAAAAAATACAAAAAACTAGCCGGGCGAAGAGGCGGGCGCCTGTAGTCCCAGCTACTCGGGAGGCTGAGACAGGAGAATGGCGTGAACCCGGGAGGGGGGTCTTGCGGTGTGCTTAAAGCCGCCCCCCGCCCCCCACCGGGGGGGGAAAAACAAGATTCCGTCTCAAAAAAAAAAAAAAAATTAAAAGAGTTTATTATTAAGCTACCGTCATCTATCACAGCAATAGTCAAAATTCTTGGCAAAAATGTAGATGCCTCATGATATTTTTATTATTACCTATATGAATAGAAAGAAACTCTGTAGTTTGAAAGAATTACTGTCACCGATTACCTTCAAAGCCAGTCAGAGCCACACTCCAACAGAACCCCTGCCTTGCTCGGGGTGGTGTGTGCTGTTGTGGGCGCTCCCTCTGGTGGCTGCTG
This sequence comes from Rhinopithecus bieti, assembly GCF_001698545.2. Lineage (NCBI taxonomy): Eukaryota > Metazoa > Chordata > Mammalia > Primates > Cercopithecidae > Rhinopithecus > Rhinopithecus bieti. The sequence continues at coordinate 981,971 of NW_016814072.1, forward strand.
CTGCACGTGGGGATCACCCCGGGGGTGCCTCAGCTTGCTCACACGTCTGGGTGGACATTGCAACAGCAGGTCTTCTGTAAAACGCTGCCCCTGTGTTATCCCAGGAACCCATGGACTCCAAAGACACTGCCTTTTCAATCCTATCATTTTGTATTTTTTTGATAAAATGTTATTTTTGATCCTGTTGATAATGAGGAAAATTGGTAGAGCATACACCAGATGGTTAACAAAGGCTAACTATTGATGAGCTTATGTTAACTGTGTAAGGGCTGTTCTTTCATAGTTATTTGTTTACTTTGGAATATTCAAATATATTCAAATATACACACAGTACTTTGAATATATACACAGTACACATTTTCGATACATTAAAGCACGGGTGTCCAACCTTTTGACTTCCCTGGGCCACACTGGAAAAAAGAGGTATTGTCTTGGGCCACAGATAAAGCACACTAACACTAAGGATAGTGGATGAGCTAAGAAAAGGTCCCTGAAGAATTTTCAAGATACCCGACACCACAGATAAGCCGAGAAGTCCTCACATTCAAAGGACTTGACTTTGACGTGACTGTGTTACAGGATATTTGGGGAAGATTGCGTCTTCTACTCATTCATGCTTAGCAGTTTCTGGTGAATCCCTCCAGATAATCTGGCTTATCTGTATGCATTTATTTATTTATTCATATAGAGACAGAGCCTCGCACTGTTGCCCAGGCTGGAGTGCAATGGCTCACTGCAACCTCTGCCTCCCAGGTTTAAGCAATTCTCCCTGCCTCGGTCTCCCCAATAGCTGGAATTACAGGCACCCGCCACCACGCTCCCCAGTAGCTGGGATTACAGGCGCCCGCTACCACACTCCCTAGTAGCTGGGATTGCCTGTCACCACGCCCAGCTAATTTTCGTATTTTTAGTAGAGATAGGATTTCACCATGTTGGCCAGGCTGGTCTGGAACTTCTGACCTCAAGTGATCTGCCTGTCTCGTCCTCCCAAAGTGCTGGGATTCCAGACGTGAGCTGCCGCGCCCAGCCTTATCTGCATTTATAATTTTTATTTTTTACTCTGTGCTGTTGGACTGTTTTGGGCCTTGCCTCCATCATAGGATATGTTTTCTGGAATTTTTAATTTATTTTATTTTATTGATTTACTGTTTTTTTGAGACAGAGTCTCTCTGTGTCACCCAGACTGGAGTGCAGTGGCTCATTCTCAGCTCACTGCAACCTCCACCTTCCATGCTCAAGTGATCCTCCCACCTCAGCCAACCCACCCCACCCCTGCCCTGAGTAGCTGGGACTATAGGTGCGCGCCACCACACCCGGCTAATTTTTGTATTTTTAGTGGAGATTGGGTTTTGCCATGTTGACCAGACTTGTCTTGAACTTCTGACCTCAAGTGATCTGCCAGCCTTGGCCTCCCAAAGTTCTGGGATTACCGGCGCGAGCCACTGTGGCTGATCATTTTTTTTTTTAATTTTTAATTGTGATAAAATACAAGTAACATAAAATTTACAATCTCAACCATTTTTAAGTGTACAGTTTTGTGGCATTAAATACACTGTGTACGACCATCACCACCATAGAACTCCAGAACTATTTCCTCTTCCCAAACTGAAGCTCTGCCCCCATGAAACGCTAACTTCCCGTTCCCCTTTCTGCTAGACCCTGGCACCCACCTGACCCTATGATGTTGACTACTCTGGGGACCTCGATTTAGCAGAATCATTCGATATTTGTCTTTTAGTGGCAGGCTTATTTCACTAAGCACAGTGTCCCAAGGTTCATCCATGCTGTAGCATGCTTCAGAATTTTCATCCTTTTTAAGGTCCACTCATATTCCATTGTATGGATAGACCACATTTTGTTTATCAGTGAACACCCTTGGGTTGCCGCCAAGTCTTAGCTATTATGAATAATGCTGCTATGAATGTGGGAATTCAAATCTCTCTAGGAAGTCCTACTTTCAACTCTTTTGAGTCTATTCTCTCGACTGGAAGTGCTGGGTATGTAGCAGTTCTATCTTAATTTTGTCTTCTGTTTTTATAATGCTGCGTCTTTTCCTTCTTCTTCTTAAATTTATTATTACACAGTCTATGAGTGTCATCTATATTTCACGTGTTTTTTTCTTTTATGCTCACTGGAAATTTTATATTTTGTTTTAGTTCTTTTACTGGACATTTTAAAAACTAATGTCAATAACAAAGTTCAACCTCTCTCTGTTTAGACAGTGCCTCTAGACTACCAATTACAGGTCTTTATGAAATTAATGTATTTCTAACTTCTCATGTCTCTTTTTGTACCCCCAATAATTTTAGTTTATTATTTTATTATTCTGAGTTCTCATACTTTATACTTTTAAATATGTGTTATTTGTCAGTTTTATACATTGTTGTTGTTGTTGTTATTATTATTATTATTATTATTATTATTAAGACAGAGTCTCACTCTGTCACCCAGACTTGAGTGCAGTGGTGCAATCTCAGCTCACTGCAACTTCCGCCTTCCGAGTTCAAGCGATTCTCCTGCCTCAGCCTCCCGAGTAGCTGGGACTACAGGTGCCCACCACCACACCCAGCTAATTTTTATATTTTTAGTAGAGACAGGGTTTCACCATCTTGGCCAGGATGGTCTCGATCTCTTGACCCCGTGATCTGCCCACCTCAGTCTCGCAAAGTGCTAGGATTACAGGCCTATACATTATTTTTAAACTTCAGACTAAACAAGAAGAGGAACACTGCATATTTATATCACGTCCAACCATGCCTCCCTCCCTCTTGCTTCCACTTCTGTGTTATTCCATAGCTTCTTATTTATAACATTTGTCATTGTATCCTCGCATTTACCATAATCCTCATAAGAGCTTTAGTCTTATTCCTACATTGAATGGCTTCAGTGCTCATGGCTCACTTTTTATCTGTGTCTCCATCTGTTTGGAGACATTCAAGTTTGTTCTAGAGTCATCTTCTAGAAATTTCTTTAGGATGGGTTCACCAGCCCTACATCCCATGGGTCTCACATGCTTTAAGAGACTTTACTCTTATAGTATTTTTAGTAGAGCCCATGCTTTTTTCATTTCCCATTAAATCATCTTAATAAATTGAGTCTTTTCTGGATCAGCTATTTTACCCAAGGTACAAATTGGAGAGAGACTAGCTCAGAATTTCCCCAGCTCAAAATGAAGCTCCTTGTGACTCAGAGCCTGTGTGCGTGTGTGTGCATGGGTATATACATGCATGTGTGTGTATGGGCATGAATGCATGTGTGTACACGTGTGTGTACATGTGTACATGCATCTGTGTACACATGTGTGTGTGTACATGCATGTTTGTATGCATTCGTTGTCATTATTTCTCCCCAGCTAACAGAACATGAGGCTGTGTCTGCTTGAACCCCAGTCTCTCTCCCACTTTGCTTCCCTGGCAGCCACCTCCTGCAGGAGTCGCTCGCTAAAGTCACCTCTCATGGCCTCTGCACAACACCTGACACCTGGTAAATACTCGAAACGTGCAGGGTTTCCTTTCCTCTGTACAGTGTCTCCTGTCCTTCAGTGATACCCTGGGTCATTTCTACTGCAGCCTTGCATCAGACCCCCCGCTCCAAACAAGACACATGGATTCTGCCTGAGGCTGCAGCATCGCTTCAGGAGTCTTGGCGAGTTGGGCGCTGTGTCTGGGAGCTGCTCTGCTCTCCAAGCCGTCCCATGCTTTGGTTGGATCTTCCCTCATTCCACGCCCTTTCATGTGCGCTGTAAAATCCATGGTTACGCTGCGAGTTCCATGGAAGCTTGAGTTTGCTTTCTGGCTTTTGTTCTTATTCTCCAGGGACAACTTTAGAAAGAAGAAAATAGAGACGGCTTTACCCTGCTGTCTTAAAATAGAGACAGAAAGTAGAAGGGTTGTTGCCAGGGGCTGAGGGGAGGGGAACAGGAATGAGTGTTGAACGGGGCAGAGCTTCAGTCTGGGGTGATGAAAAGGCTCTGGAGGTGGATGGTGGTGACGGTTACACAGCAGGGTTCTAATGCTACAGAGTTGCACACTTAAAAATGGTAAATTTGGCCAGGTGTGGTGGCTCATGCCTGTAATCCTAGAGCTTTGGGAGGCCAAGGTGGAAGGATCACTTGAGGCCAGAAGTTTGAGACCAGCCTAGGTGACAGAGACACACCCTGTTTCTACAAAAAATTTAAATTAAAATTAATGGTAGATGTTATATGTATTTTACTACAATTAAAATAAGCAAAAATAGATTTAAAAAGATAGATGAGAGCTGGATAACTCCATGATTGACTGCTTGTATTTTGATGGTGTCCATTGATTGATTGACACGGTCCCAGCCCTCAAGGCCCTCAAACCAGGAAGCTGAGTCCCAGGAAGAGGCTCCTGCTGCGGTGCCGACTCGGTGGCTCTGAAAAGCCCTTTGTCCTTTGAGAACCTCAATGTTTATGTCGCTAAAGCAGAGGATGATTCACAGTCTCTAGGTTCTGTAGCATCTAGGCTTTTGTAATCTTGCTTAATCTTGCACCCTTAAAATGGCCATAAATAAAACCAAGTCCCTATCACAAAACCGAGGACTTTCCACACACAGCTCCCCTACAAGCATGGAAACCTTTGTGCATAAGACACAACTCGAGGTGAGAGGCAGCAGAGCTGTGGAAGTGCAGGTGGGGGTTGCCAGGGTCGCCCCGTGGTCGTGAGGCAGGGGCCAGGATCATGCGGCCCGTTCCCAGCAAGTCTTAACTTCCAGTGGCTTGTGCTATCTCAGGAGAAGAGTAGCTTGATTTTCAAAAGAATCCAGCCCTTGGCTTTGCTATGAAGACAGCCAGACCAGGGCTTGGAAAGACTGAGTGTGACAGTGCACCAGGAGCCCATAAACCTGTCAGGAGACTCGGCCTCGGCCTGCTTTACCATGTGAGAGCTCACGGCGGACAGCAGGATGAAGAATGAGTCTGGGAGTCGGTCTGAAAAAGACCACGCTTGTACTCATTTACATCACTTTTGGCCTAAGCACTTGGCTGTGACATGAGGTTTTATTTCTGCTCCATGAACCCCTCCTCAAAAGGCTTTTCTCTCTGACCACGAACAGATTTTGGAAAAGAAAAGGAGGAAAAGAGGGAGGTTAAGGGTCCCACTTTGGTCTGGCCCAGCTTTAGATGGTCATGACTCATTGAAAGTGACGATAAATAGCTCATCATCTGGAGAGTGAAGAAAATAAAAAATACAGTGCTGGCACCGTGTCCCTTGGACGCCGACTCCGGCCCCATGTGTGAACCCCAGGGCACCTGGACAGGAGGAGCTCTGGAGCTGGGCTTTGAGGAACGAAACAGGCTCCTCGTTAGAAAATGACCCGCCTCCATCTCGGGCACATGTCACCCCCTCAACCACTCAGAACCTCGGCTCCTGACACAGAGGGATGGGGCCTGGGTCCACGATCCCCTCTGCCTCCAACAAAGTGGGCTTGAAGGATCTCGATATCACAGCCTCAGTTTGCTCAGGCACAAAACTGAATCACTCGTCACTGTTCTGTGCCACGCATTGCATTTTATAAGAGTTCAACGCAATCATACACAAGAGAACCAAGGAAAATCATAGCTCCCATATTCTGCAAGGGACTCGAAGGGCTGTCCAACCATTCACTTAAAGCATTTTTGTCACCTAGGAGGCACGTTCTAGTGGAATTCCCCTCCTATGACGCCATGGAGTAGGTGAAGTCACAGCAATGGTCCAGGGGTATGAGGCCATGTCTAGGGGAGCCTGACTCACTCCCACCCATCAGAGTCACACCCACCTGAAACAGGAGGCCGCGCATCCCACAACGGTCCGTCAACGGTCTGTGTGGCCCCATCAGAGTCACATTCATCTGAAACAAGCGGCCATGCATCCCACAATGGTCTGTGTGCTCCCGTCAGAGTCACACCCACCCGAAACAGGAGGCTGTGCGTCCCACAATGGTCTGTGTGCTCCCATCAGAGTCACACCCACCCGAAACAAGAGGCTGTGTGTCCCACAACGGTCTGTGAGGCAGCAGCACCCGGGCTCCTCTTGCACTGCTCTGGGCCACCTTCGGATTTGGCTTGCACAGACCCCCCTCCTCCCAAATCCTATCTGTGGAGAGCGCAGCCCCACTTCTAAATAAAGATGGAAAGGTGTGGCTTGCAAAGCAAACTTGCTTCTATCAGTGTTGAGACACAGCACCAGATGGAAAGTCCACAGGTATCATCTTCTTTCTTTCATCTTGGCCTTCATAGAGTCTCTGGCTAAGGGCAGACTCGGACACAGCCCTGCAGAGCAGGGACTGGATCTGTGGGTCCACCTCGGTGCATGGAATTACTCCTGGCACCCAGCATGGATGGATCCTGCCAGGGAAAAGGAAGGAAAAAGCACACACTTAGTGACTGCCACAATACAGCTTCTCATGAGAGCAGCCACAAATTTTACCCAAAGCCTAAGGAAAAGCCGTGGTTAATGGGAAGTAACACAGAGCACATACAACACTCTGTTACGGGCAAAGCTAAAAGGAAACTGCATGGTTAGCTTTCTTCTTAGACAGCTTCAGAGAGCTGAGCTCCTACAATTCTTCCCCTTGATACGCAACCCACAGTGGGCACTAGAGGGCACAGCGGTGTCGCTGGTCCCTGTGCCTTTCCAGACTTTCCAGAGTGACATAAACTGCAGTGCTGGAGGAAGGGGCCCCGAACGTGGACCCAGATCCAGGATTCCTCTAGGAGCTGTCAAGACCTGCAAAGGGTCTGAGATTTTATTCTCCTTCAAGCTAACTCCTGAGCCTGCCAGTTTCACAAAAGCTGGCAGAAGACATGAGACACCTGAGTCAGAGAACAACAATGTTATTACTCACAAAAACGTCCACAGTCAGAGTGTCCAAGTTTTGCAATACCGGTTTGTCAAGCCCCACGTGGAGACGCAGAGGACCAGGTGATGTGGATGTGCAGTGGGTTGTGCTACAGAAGAGAAGCAGCGACCCCAAGCTTAGGGAAGCTGGACCTTTTATACCAGCAGGAGGCACGGCTCCCCTTTCCTCCTAGGGACGTACTACCTCCACCTTCGAAGACTGTTCACTGCACAAACATCCTGGAAAAGACAGAGACTTTGTTCAGACAAGTCCTCAACAAAGACTGGCAGGAGACATGAGACCCCTCTGCCTGGGAGATGTGCAAAACACAAGAGACGCAGGAGGCACTGTCTTCAGATGGTGACTGTGCTTGGAAGCAAAGGCCTTGGGATAGTGACCCACTACTGCACTTTATAGGAGCAGCTGAAGGGCTCAGGCCTCAGGAGCCCAAAAGGAGCCCAACCCGCATGCATGCAGTCACTCCCATTCCCTAAAGTTTGCTTGAGTGCCAGGCTGTGTGCCAGGCTGTGTGCCAGCCCTGGCTCTACTCAAGTTGGAGTCTTCACCTTACACTTTTGATGACAGCCTTCACAGCCATCTTTCCTCTTTTCTCTAATGCTCTAAAAACACTCTTAATATTTATGCCATGGGTCTCTTTAATAGCAGGGTGAAGCCAAAAGACCCTTTCTCAGAATAATATTTTTTTTTAACTATTAAAATACCTAAGAAAATAAAACACAGGCTGGGCGCGGTGACTCACGCCTGTAATCCCAGCACTTTGGGAGGCCGAGGTGGGTGGGTCACCTGAGGTCAGGAGTTCCAGACCAGCCTGACCAACATGGCGAAACTCTGTCTCTACTAAAAATACGAAGTTCGCTGGGCACAGTGGTGAGCACCTGTAATCCCAGCTACTTGGGAGGCTGAGACAGGAGAATCATTTGAGCTTGGGAGGGAGAGGTTCCAGTGGGCCGAGATCACGCCATTGCAATCCAGTCTGGGCAACAAGAGTGAAAGAAACTCTGTCTCAAAAAAAAAAAAAAAAGAATAAATAAAAAAGGAAAGAAAGCACCTAAATTAAATAAAATACCTCAGAAAATAAGAAAGAAGGAAAATCAGAAAATAAATTATTATTACCATCATTAAAAACCAGTTGTCAAATATTTTAAAATACACAACATACATAGAATTTTTTTTTTTTTGAGACGGAGTCTCACTCTGTCACCCAGGCTGGAGTGCAGTGGCCGGATCTCAGCTCACTGCAAGCTCTGCCTCCCGGGTTCATGCCATTCTCCTGCCTCAGCCTCCTGAGTAGCTGGGACTACAGGCGCCCACCACCTCGCCCGGCTAGTTTTTTGTATTTTTTTAGTAGAGACGGGGTTTCACCGTGTTAGCCAGGATGGTCTCGATCTCCTGACCTCGTGATCCACCCGTCTCGGCCTCCCAAAGTGCTGGGATTACATGCTTGAGCCACCGCGCCCGGCCATATAGAATATTTTTTAAAAACATCTTTAGGACTATTCTATGTGCTTCTCTGAGCATTAAATGGAAAGCTCAAGTGCTGGGTCCGGTAACTACTATGACTGCAAAGTAGCGAGAAGCATAAATGATATTCCGAGCCCCGCTCCACAGGGGTAACTCCCGCTCCAAACCGGCCTGCACATTTTGGAATAATGCCAATATTTGGCAAATGTCCCCATTTGGGGTCTAGGGAATAAGACCCCTGCACATGCAGAATCCCGGAGGGTAGAGACTGTCTGGGAGGAAGGCAGAGCTGGGTTGGTGCTGTGTCATGCCCTGGGAGCAGCAACAGAGTTGTGTGTGCACCTCGGTGGAGAAGGAGGCAGCACTGGCCCGGACCAGCCCAGCACAGCAGGTGAAGACCTCATGGAGTAGAGGATGCCTGGGCAGAGGTCCCAAGGGCACAGAGGATGAGGAGGGCAAACCTGACAGAAGGTGGAGGCCCAAAGAGAGTAGCAGGAGTGGAACAGTGTGATGTGCGCTGGGAGCTACAAGCTGCTTCAAATCTCTCCGTGGGAAGTGGGGGCTGAGAAGGTCACCAGGTCAGGGCCCAGAGCCTCATAGATCGGGCAACAGCCATTCCGACAAGGACTGCGGCTGCTTTCTAGAATGTGGAATAGCAGCTGCCCTAGGGTGCCTACACTAACCCCACTTGTCCAATCACGCACACTCCCCCTGGGATCCCCATCTCCCCAAAACTCAGATTTTAAAAGGCTAACTCCCAGTCCATCTGGGGACCCCAGTCCATCTGCTCCAGCCCGTGTCTGCCCCGATTGGTGAGTGTCCACACTGCGGTGGTCCTTAGTCCTCTGCAGGTGGCCTGCATGCCTGGGGCCAGCTCAGCTTGGAAGATGAGGCACAGTCAGCTTTACACATTCAGGAAGTCACACCAAGGCCGTGGGCTCACTTGGAGCCGCTTCTTTGGTCTTTAGTGTGAGTGGAAGGCTCTTAGCTGTGTGGATGGAAAGGCCCCCGCTGATGGGATGTTTGGAAGTGTCCTCTGGTGGCCTTCCCAGGACACTGTAAGTTGCTCTCTGCTGCCAGGTGTTAAGTTTAGCTCAAAACTGCCTCCTTACATAGTTTAAGTTCAGCCTACAGGTTTCTCCATGCAACTGTAACCTAACAGAATGTGTAAGAGGCGGTCACCTACTAATCCGATTGTGACTGTACCAATCACAGAGCTTCGGCCAATCCCAGGCGGCCAACCGCTCAATCCATGTTCAAAGAAGACAGAGACGGAGCTGCAGCCGGTCTGACGGTTTCTGTGCCTTTCTTCTGTTTTCTGTCCCTCACTTTCCCTCTTCTGTCTGTGAACATCATCCACCCACATGGCAGCCCCAGAGTCTTTCAGAAACTATTCAGGATCTAGGGGCTGCCCAATTTGCACATCGCTCTTTGTTCCGTGAATGATGAAATTTAATTTTTCTAAAGTTTTTATTTTAACAGAAGTCAGACTGGAGAGCCAGCCTGCACACCCAGGGTCTCCAGCATTTTCACAGTTGGCTGCAGGACTGTGGGCTGAGTTTGCCTCCTGACCCAGCTCCTTTGCAAGGCTCAGATGAGCTTTCACAAAGTCGGGGGGAGCAGTGACCCTGGCAGTTCCCTTCCGAATGATGGCGCATCTGCAGCTGGGGCTCCCCACGATGAACTCCAGCCCTGCTCTCACATCCCCAGCGGCCAGCGTGGTCTGAGCTCTGGGTGCTTCCAAGAACTCATCGGGAGCTACTTACCAGCTGGTTGCCCCCTGCACGTGGTCAAGGTTCTGGCTTCAAACAGCCTCTTGGCCATTTTTTTTTTCTTTGAGATGGAGTCTCACTCTGTCACCCAGGCTGGAGCGCAGTGGCATGATCTCTGCTCACTGCAACTTCCACCTCCCGGGTTCAAGCCATTCTCCTGCCTCAGCCTCCCGAGTAGCTGGGACTACAGGCATGCACCACCATGCCCAGCTAATTTTTGTGGTTTTAGTAGAGACAGGGTTTTGCCATGCTGGCCAGGCTGATCTTGAACTCCTGACCTCAGGTAATCCACCCACCTCGGCCTCCCAAAGTGCTGGGATGCCGGGATTTTTAAGGCGAAAAAAAAACCCGGAAATGTATTGGATTGCAGGCATGAGCCACCACGCCCAGCCTGTAGGTCAATTTTAAATAGAAGATGTAGAAGGAAATACCACTGAAGAGAAGAGCCAGGGAAGAACACGCCAAAGTCCTTGTCCTTCCCAGCATCCTGCAACATGTGAAAATAGACCATCCAAACACTTCTTTTCATTCAACATTAATTGGATATTTCTTCCAGACAGGACTTGGAGGTTTTTCGTTTTAATTTTTTACTTTAGTGTAACTAGATTTGGTGCAGTGCCTGGCATACAGTAGGTGCTCAATAAATTATTTAAAATATTTTCAATAAGTTTTATGCACCTGTTAGTTAATAGGAGAATTCACGTTGGTATAATTATAATTAGATAGCTTAGTGAAAAAAGTGAAAACTCAGGTGACAAATAAGCAAACCCTGAACAGACTCTAACCAGCAACAAATCGGAAAGCAGGGTTTAGTTAGAGTAAATTTCCTTGTGGACAACAGGCCTGTGAACGAAGGTGTTAAGTGTGCACTTCTGTTTTTAAATGAGCAAAAATGCATACATGCAACTGTTAGACATTTAAAATGAGTTGAGGAGCAAGAAAACTGATTAAAGGGAAAAAAACCTGTTATCGAATTCATAGATTGTATGCAACTACTAAAAGGAAACTATGTATATCAGCCTGAAAGTTTACTTCAAGAATGAAACGTCAGCCAGGCGCAGTGGCTCACGCCTGTAATCCCAGCACTTTGGAAGGCTGAGGTGGATGGATCACCTGAGGTCAGGAGTTCAAGACCAGCCTGACCAACATGAGGAAATCTCTTCTATTAAAAATACAAAAAATTAGCTGGGCATGATGGCGGGCACCTGTAATCCCAGCTACTTGGGAGACTGAGGCAGGAGGATCGCTTGAACCCAGGAGGCATAGGTTGCAGTGAGCTGAGATCGTGCCATTGCACTCCAGCCTGGGCAATAACAGCAAAACTTTGTTGCAAAAAAAAAAAGAAAAAGAAAAAAGAAAGAAAGAAAGAAGGAAAAAAGAAATGTCTCCTAAAGGAAACAGGACCAGATGTGCTGGACACCTGATCAGGTATGGTAGACACCTAACTCCGTGTGGTAGATACCTGACTAGGTATGGTAAACACCTAACTAGGTATGGTAGACACCTGACCAGGTATGACATACACCTGCCTAGGTATGCTGGACACCTGACTGAGAATGCTTTATCCTGATGGACAAGAGGTCATTCCCCGGAGTCCATCTTCTTTCTCAGGACTGATCCCCTGGTAAGGCATTTAAATTGTGTTTCTAAGTGGATAGGGTATTTTCCACGTGACATCAGAAAAATCTAAAATGATAATAATGGCAGTTATTGTTAAGCATTTGCTATGTGCCTTGCTCTGAGCTACCTATTTCACAGACATTCTTTCATTTAATGTTCACCATACTTGTATGAGATAATTTCTTACAAATGGGGAAACAGATTTAAAATGGGAAAACAATTGCTTAAATTCCCATAAATAATAATCAATTGATCTAAGCCCAGGTCTGTCCCAACTGGCTGTCAGCCCTGTCACCTCCTGTCCCAAATAATATCACTGGTTTGAGCCCAAGGTTACACCTGTATAACAAGACCTTAAACAAGAATATCATGATATATACAACAGCAGGCAATCTGGGGGGCTGGTGTCAGCAGTTCTGCAGACACTTGGAGACAACAGTCATTGGTGGCACTGTGCCACAGGTAAGCATTTACAGGTTTAGAGATGCTTTCGCTTGATTGATAAGGCAATATTCTCAAACTGGATCTCATACACCATACTAATACATCTTGAGATCAGTATACCCACACATCAGTGGTACAGATGTCCAAAGTGTGTTTTCATAAAGTGCAAACACTGGATGTATTCTTGAGGCCAGGGTTGTATATGCCTCTTCATGAGAAAAACAGGGTATTTTTTTCTCTTTAGTGCTTGAGGCAAGCTTGAAATACAAGTTAATAGGACCCAAAGTATCTCTATTTTATGTTATTAAAGGTAATCTTCTTTAATTAACATAATCGGAGGAAAATAGTATACTTTGGAGACCAAAAAAAAGTGGCATATCTTAGATCAAAGGTTTTTCCTGGTGATTGTGTTTGATTATCTTTTAAAACATGCATCCTAAGAGTTTCTAGAATGCATCAGTTGGAATTTTTACTTTATTTACTTTATATACTTCTAATTCTGACTTTTAAATCATAAGACAATTGGTGTGTCTGTTTATAATGTTGGGAATGTGGAAGGGGAAAACTGTATATTTTCTTAATTTTTCATGAATACATGTATTTCTAGCACTGTAATTACTGTTTTTGAACAGCTTCACTGAGAACATAGCATGTCACTGGCTGGCCCCCAAGTTTCTGGTGCCTTCTCGGCCCCATCTATGAGAGGATAAAATAAAAAGTCCTGGGCACCCGAGCTCATGATCCTGGTGTATGCATGCTTTGAAGAACAGCGAAAGCCCAGTAGAAGCTGGACTTTGCATACAAATGTGGAAGGTCTGTTGAATGAGATTTTTCTCTCATTGGTGCAAAGAAATCCCTCATGAAAATATATGATATGCACACAAAGGGCTTGGCATGGACCCAGCCTGTGGTGCACCTGGTAGGGAACAGTATTACTGCCAATACTGCACCTGAACAAAGCCATACACTTCCATGGATGTCTCCGGAGACCTGCTGTCGCATCTACAGAGAGCAAAATCTGAATAAAAATAAGGGAGAGGAATGGAGAAGTATTTGTGGGCATGGCTTGGGGGCCAAGGGCAGTGGGGTCTGGAGGATGGCTGTAAAGATGGCTGCCTGGGAGGCAGACTAATTGATTAATAAGCTCACTGAGGCCGCCCCGCACGTTGCAATGATTGGCTTGATTTTGAGCTGGAGGAACAGGAGGCTGCCATGACGAAACACCACAGGCTGGGCGGCTCGAATGACAGAGGTTCATTTTCTCACAGCACTAGAGGCTGGAAGTACAAATCAAGGTGTCCTTAGGGTTGGTTTCTGGTGATGACTCTCTTCCTGGCTGGCAGATGACAACCTTCTCACTGTGTGCTCACATGGCAGAGAGAGATAGATGGAGACAGAGCTGGAGAGAAACAAAGATGGAGACAGAGACAGAACCAGAGAGACAGAGACAGAGATGGAGACAGAGACAGAGAGAAACAGAAACACAGAGACACAGAGATAAAAATAGAGAGACAGAGACAGAGAGAGGAGAGACAGAGAGAGGAACATAGAGACAGAGATACATAGACAAAAATAGAGAAACAGAGACAGCTAGACAGAGACAGAGAGAGGAGAGAGAGAGAGGAGACAGAGAGAGAGAGGAGAGACAGAGAGAGGAGAGAGAGAGAGAGGAGACAGAGACAGAGAGAGGAACACAGAGATAGAAATACAGAGACAAAAACAGAAAGATAGAGACAGCTAGATAGAGACAGAGGGAGAAAACAGAGAGATAGAGACGGAGAGACACAAAAATGAGAGAGACAGAGAGGAAGAGACGAGACAGAGAGCTCAACCTCTTCCTCTTTTTTTTTTTTTTTTTTTTAGACAGAGTCTCGCTCTGTTGCTAGGCTGGAGTGCAGAGGCGTGATCTTGGCTCACTGTAGCCTCCACCTCCCAGGTTCAAGCGATTATCCTGCCTCAGCCTCCGGAGTAGCTGGGACTACAGGAGCATGCCACTAATTTTTGTATTTTTAGTAGACAGGGGGTTTCACCGTGTTGAACAGGATGGTCTCCATCTCTTGACCAAACACTGCAGTCCTGTGAGAATTAGGGCCCCACTCCTAGGACCTCCTTTACCCTTTAGGACCTATTGAAAGATCCTGTGTCAAAATGAAACCCCACTGGGTGCAGGACTTTCACTTAGGAGTCTGGGGACACGGTTCAGCCCATAACCAGGTGCCAGGGGACACAGCCATCCACATGGAATTTGTTGTTCTTAGCTCTGCTTCTGCCCCCAATCTTTTGATTAACGGAGGACCCCCTCCCCAAAATAAAACCCACTTTGACTGTGGCGGAGAAGCTCTGTGCTGCGCTCTCTTTACTAAATGGTAGCTCCTTTTGAAAGGAGAAATGATCCCCTCTCTCTGTGGGAGACACCCTAAATACACAAGGCGCCCGGCAAGGAAGGCTGGCACCAGCTTCCTGTGTATCCGTGTCCACAGCAGCCACTCAGGCTCCAGCCAGCTCTCAGAATTGGGGCCGTAGCTTCAGAAAGACGAGAGGTGACTGTCCCCGCCTCTGCAGCTGACCCCGGGGTCCTCGGCCCCAAGCCTGCCTGCTGTTGCTCTGCCCCAGCAGAACCACGCAAAGGGGTGTCGTCTACACGCTCACCACACACAGAGAGGAGTGGGGTGCTCAGGGCGGGGCACAAGCAGGAAAGTCACGCCTTCAAAGGACACTGAGTGCCGATGCCCTGAGAGAGGCAGCAGCACACCCACAGCAGCAAGGCGGGAGTGCCAAGCCTTGCACTCGGCGGTCGGTCCCTCTCACCAGGGAAAAGGAAGGCCCGCCATACAACAGTGTAGAGCAGCGATGCTATTTCCAAAAGAGCAAGTTCAGGCCAGGCACGGTGGCTCTTGCCTATTATCTCAGCACTTTGGGAGGCTGAAGTGGGAGGATCCCTTGAGGCCAGGAGTTTGAGACCAGCCTGGACCACAAAGCAAGGCCTCATCTCTACAAGAAAGTTAAAAAATTGGGCCGTGCGCGGTGGCTCAAGCCTGTAATCCCAGCACTTTGGGAGGCTGAGACGGGCGGATCACGAGGTCAGGAGATCAAGACCATCCTGGCGAACACAGTGAAACCCCATCTCTACTAAACAATACAAAAAACTAGCCGGGCGAGGTGGTGGGCGCCTGTAGTCCCAGCTACTCGGGAGGCTGAGGCAGGAGAACGGCGTAAACCCGGGAGGCGGAGCTTGCAGTGAGCTGAGATCCTGCCACTGCACTCCAGCCTGGGTGACAGAGCGAGACTCCGTCTCAAAAAAAAAAAAAAAAAAGTTAAAAAATTAGCCAGGCATGGTGGTGCATATCCATGGTCCCAGCTACTGGGGAGGCTGAGGCAGGAGGATCACTTGAGCTTGGGAATCGAAGGCTGCAGTGAGAATGATCGTGCCACTGAACTCCAGACTGGGTAACACAGCAAGACCCTGTCTCAAAAACAAACAAACAAAAAAAATAACTTCAGGACCTTCAGAAAGCTTTGAGATTTGGTCTTTCTTATATTCAGCAGCCAGGGGGGCACACGGTTGTGGCATCAGGCACGGTTTTACTGTATGTGTTACTGACCTACCTGGCCACATAGGACCATGTGAGAGGTTTTGCTGAAACGCAGAAACCCAATCTCAATCTTGCAATTCAGTCCTGTAAAGTGGGGCAGGAGGAACAATGACAGATGAAAATGGATTCAGCAAGGATCTATTTTACACTGGAAATACTGGGCACGCACAGGCGCACTCTCCGGAGGGCACCTGAGGTCAGTTTCCGAACCACGGCAAGGCGTTCCTTATGGACTTCCCAATCCTGGTGCTGCTCCCAAAGGTGAGCAATTCAGAGAAAGAGCACGGCTTGGGCAAAATCTTCACAGGGAGAGAAACACAGGCTTTGGAAGCTGTGCCTCTACCTGCCTGTCCACGCTGGCAGTGCTTCCTCCAGCAGGCTGACTCAGGGTAGCATTCTGTGGCAAAATGAAGTTGAATGGCAAACCAAGTCAACAAAGTGACGGGCACCAGACCTTAGGAGGCAGCAAGTGACAACAACACAAAACGGCTGTCACTCTGACAAAGCCCGGGCGGCTGTCAGGGAATCCCAGGTGGCCCCTGCAGGATCTGTCTCAGGGCAGGCAGAGAACACTGGCAGGGGCCAAGGCCAGGATGAACTGACCAGGGGGAGGGATGGATTCCTCAGGGCCAGGGGCAGGGTTAGGACCCTTCCGTCGGAAAGATAAACGGTGGAAAACCACATGAAGGAAGTCTCTGGGTTGGCCAGAGTACAAATGTGGTGAAGGAAGTAATTTTAGATTGAAAAGGGGTGGTAGGGAAATCTCTTTCTATCCCATAGAAAAATGGTAAAAATTCATTATTATGGATATGAGCTAAAAGTACAGATGTTCTTAAAGTGTGTTTGTATAAAATAATGTCAGATTACTCCATAACAGACTCTTAAGACAATGTTTGAGATTTCAGAACCACGGGAAAAAGAAAATGGAATCAATACAGATAGTTCCTGATTTATGGTGGTTCCACTTACAACTACATCAATGAGTGACTTGAGACGTTCAATACCTTATTATAAAAGAGGCCCTGTGGGAAATGACTGTACCCAACCATATGCCAACCGTATGCTAAGAACCGTAAGTGTTCTGAGCACGTCTAAGGCCAGCGAGGCTGACCCATGGCGTTCTATAGATTAGATGTATTAAGTGCATTTTCAACTTATCATATTTTTAGGTTGCAATGTGTTTATCAGGATGTAACCCCATCATAGCTCGTGGAGCAACTGTTCTGGACGAGACCACCCATTGGTTGGTTGCCATCACACCCCAAGCATCACAGGAGAAAGCAAACTTGTTCAACTAGGCATTATATCGAACACCACAGTAAGATGTGGCCAGAGTGTTAGGAGCAAAACAATACATAAATTGCATAGTCCCATATGCAGGACAGGATTCAAAGAACCAGCTTCTATTTCATCCCTGACACATATGGTAGCCACACAGATGTGGATTTATGATCCACTGGGGATTTATGAAATACTTCTTCTTCTAGAGTCTTTTTTCTTCTGCAGTGAGCCTCTGTCACCCCTCATTCATCCTTGGCTTGTACATTCCTTTTTTCTCTCAAAGGAGTTCTAATATTTTCTTTATTGTTTTCACAAAACTTTCAGTAGAACATGACCCCAGAGTTGAAAGCAGTAAAGAGTCGATCAACATCTGTCTTAGGGAGGAATGGCTGGATTTTTCTGTGCTGGAATTTCTGAAGAAAGGGCCCGCCTGGAGAGCGTGCTCATCCTCTCCGCCCGTGCCTTTGATCAGTGGCAGTGCCCTGTGACCTGGAGAGCATGCCCATCCTTTCCCACCATGCCTTTGGTCAGTGGCCGTGCCCTGTGCGTATGGAACTGCTCTTCAGTGTCTCTCCAACAAGCAACAAGGGTTCCAGGGCAGGGCAGTGAAGTGCTTCTAACAAACACTGCTAACACCTTCCCAGGACTCCAGCAACCTCCAGGTAAACATTGCTTGGGGCTGCCACTACCGCCCTAGGCGTCCTTGCTGTTGTTTGCCTGGGATGAGTTGCAATCTCCTTAGGAAGTCTGTTTTTCTCTCATTGTCTGAAATTCCCACCGGAATCCCCTGTCTATTGGTGGCCACACACCCTTAGAGCACTGGTTTTTGATAAAAAATAATGTGATTAAACCTATTTGACCCTCTTCTCAGAAAAAAATAAATGTAGATATATATATACATGCAAGAAAAATGTGCAGCTCAGGTTAGGAAGTTTAAAAGCGACTGAAACTTGAATGATTTTCAAGATTTCCACATGGGAACAATTTGGGTAAATACATTTTAACCCCCCACAAAAACGTTTGGAAATTTTTTTCTAAGGCGTTTGTGTGGACTAACGATAGATTACAATAAGCTGATTGCTATTTATGTGTTTATCTTCACTCCCAACGTGGTCTGGGGGTGATTAAAACCACCTCCTGTTAAGAATTCTATCTGTGAACAAAATGCACAGCTATTGAAATATTGACCGTGGCTGCCGCGGTTCATGCTCTCTTCCTCACAACACCAACTGGACATTGGAACATGTTGGTGTCCCAGGAAACAGGTCTATGCCTCCTTTGGCTTTGGCTTTCTGCAGCCAAATCTGCATGGCCGTGAAGTTTTCAGTCCTCTATTTATATCCTTAAGACAGTCTCAGGTTGAGAGCCAAAAAGTTTGTAGGGGAGAGTTGGGTCATTAACTAGCGGGAGTTTTGGAAACAGTTCTCCCAGCTGGGCGCGGTGGCTCATGCCTGTGATCCCAGGACTTTGGGAGGCTGAGGCAGGTGTATCACAAGGTCAGGAGTTCAAGACCAGCCTGGCCAACATCACGGAACCCTGTCTCTACTGAAAAATACAAAAAGTAGCCGGGCGTGGTGGCAGGTGCCTGTAGTCCCAGCTGCTCTGGAGGCTGAGGCAGGAGAATTGCTTGAACCCAGGAGGCAGAGGTTGCAGTGAGCCGAGATTGTGCCACTGCACTCCAGTCTGGGTGACAGAGTGAGATTCCGTGTCAAAAAAAAAAAAAAGATAGTTCTCCCAACCTAAGAAAGCATGATCATAAATAGCATTCTAGTGCAATGTACTTGCCTGGATCCTGAGAGAGATTAGGCCTTTGTGTGTTTTTAAGACTGCAGTAGTAGTCTCACTTAATGATATATTTATTTTTAATAAAACTCAATGAATATATTGTCTCAGCATCTCCCGAGGATATTATTTTATAATTTGCTCCATTTGGATTCTTAATGTTCTTTGTATGGGCCAGAAGGACAAAGAAAAATCTTTTATTAGCAGAGAGAAAATAAGACTAATCCCTGCCTTCCTGGAGGCTCTATAAGTCGGACTGGCCTGCCCTGCGAGACAGCGTTGTTCACTCTGTTTATCTTCTTTAATTACTGCTCTTATAATCACAGCTGACTTCTGTTATCAATCCTGAGGTTGTGTCTTCTCAGGGTTTTTAATGTGGTTAGAGGTTTCCAGATACTCTATTATTATTGCAAGAAAGAAACATTCTCTTTATCAGACCTAACATGGGACATAGAACAATGAAGAATTTTTAGAAAGGAAGGAATCTAGAAGATATTCAGCTCTTGTATCTTTTTACTTCACAGACGTCTTAGTGGCCATCCTGAGAAATGGTATCTACCTAGGTGACAGGAATTTAAGGGAAAAACAAAACAAAATCAAAACCAGACAAAGAGTCTTCGGGACTCGGAGAGGTTGGCCACCGTGTGTCTTCGGTGATGCTTGGAAATGTGCCACACCCGGGCTCTTGTCTCCTTCGGGAACCATTTGGATGTCACCTAATCATCTGCAAGGATTGAGGTCATCACTTGGGCTTTTTGCTTGGAGTCTTTTGAAGAGCAGGGCATCAGTGCCTGTCACATTTCATGGCCAATATTTTCAAAAGCAGTGTGTAGGCTCATCTGTGCTTACGTGTCAGGCACTTTATTTACATATGGGTTGAAAGCTCGTTGTGTACTAGTTAAATACAAATTCCATGAGGGAGATATTCAGGACACTTGAGAAGCTTGGCAAATGGTAATGCCCTGTGCAATGTTGCTCCACTGCTCTCTAATGTAAGGCCACTCCAGACTTTTTACGGAGAATAGTATAGATGCGGCTCTCTGTGAAACAGCGTGTGGGCATTGCCATGGCTGTGTGAATGACAGCCATCACACAACCAGGAGGTTCGTGAGCGCACGTGCTTTCTCTAGGAGCTTCAGCATTCATCACAGCCTTCTCTAGGCTCTCACAGCACTTGACACGCACACTAATACAGCACCAGGCACAGTTTCCCAGCGATTATCACCTTTTCACAAAGCGACTCGCGCTCTTCTGCTGGAACAAAAGCTACTTCAGGGAAGAAACTAACTTAATTATGTCTGCATTTTCAGAGCTTAGCACATGGCCTGGCCCCATTCCACGCCCTAAATAAATGTTTATGGAATGAATTAACACAGAAACAGAAAACCAAATATCACACGTTCTCACGTTTAAGTTGGAGCTGAACACTGGGTACACGGGACATACAGAGGGCAACAGTAGACACTGGGGACTCCAAGAGAAAGGAGAGAGGGAACAGCCAGGATGGAGAGACTTCCCATTGGGTACTGTGCTCACTGTGTAGGTGATGGGATCAACAGAAACCCAAACCTCACTCTCACAAAATAAAAACAAACTTGCGCGTGCACCTCCTGAATCCAAAATAAAAACATTTTTAAATTAAATACAATTAAATTAAAAAAAAAAAAAAAAACGTATTCTAGGCTGGGCATGGTGACTTATGCCTGTAATCCCAGCACTTTGGGAGACTGAGAGGGAAGGATCATTTGAGTCCAGGAGTTCAAGGTCAGCCCGGCGAACATGGCAAAACCCCTTCTCTACTAAAAATACAAAAATTAGTTGGGTAAGGTGTCACATGCCCGTAGTCTCAGCTACTCGGGAGGCTGAGACAAGAGAATGACTGGAGCCCAGGAGGCAGAGGTTGGAGTGAGCCAAGATCACACCACTGCACTCCAGCCTGGGTGACAGAGGGAGACCTTGCCTCAAAAGATAAACAATTAAGTAAACAAACAAACATTCTGAAGCATAAAAATCTTCAAACATAACATTCTTGAGGCAAGCAGAGGAAGTTCCCAGAAACAAAAGGCTTTCATTAAAGAAAAACAATCTATTGAACTAATGAACCAGTGAGTGAATGAATGACTGAAATGTAAAATGTTATTTAAGTGTGAGGGGCGGGCACGCCCACCAGGGCAGCTCACCCCTGCGTGCCTCACTGCAAACCATGCCACACATTAGGCTGGCGTCCAGCAACAGCCCGCCCACCCTGGGGTTCCTTCTTTTCACCTGGTGTTGCTCTGATTTTCCGGTTCTTTGTTTATTTGAATGTTTCTGGGATGCTATGTCTCCCTCATGGCCTCCACCCTCCCTCCCCGGACCCAACTTTGCCGCCCCCAGTCGCTGGGATCCCAGCACAGCTGTGACTTCCAAGTTGTGCTGGAAAATTCCAGTAGAGAACTCAGACTGAGCTGTTCGCTGCAGACCTGATCTTCACAGCCCGGTGATTCTAGTGTTGCCTACGTGGCGGTGGGAACTCCAGGTATTTGCCTGCCATGCAAATCATGATGAGGACGCCTGCCTTTAGACCCCGAGTCTGCAGCCACTGACCTGCCTGCTCCACACCTCACTCTGCACCTCTCTCAGTTCTCAAAGGCAGTCACCCTCCCCCAGCCCCTCAGAAAGAAAGTCCGGCTGATGAAGTGAAGGATCTGCAGGTCACAACAGAGAGAAAATCCCTAAACTTCTGGCTTCTCGATGCAAACACGTTGCACGTGGCATGGCTCAGCCCGTCGCGTTCCATCCCAGAGCCGCTCATCCTCACTCAGCATCACTGTGAACTTGCCGCCAGGCCCAACCCAGGACCCCACGACCCCCAATGCCTGCCACGTGCTCCCGCATTCACCGACGGGAAGTGTAAGCCAAAAGGAAAATTCGAAGTCCCTCAAGCCTCATCACACCCCACTCTTCTGGGGTTTAGGCACAACTGGCCAGCATTTACACTGGAACAAAGACCACAAGACTGACAGAGAGAACTCTGTGGCAATACAACACCAAATTATACTCAGGACCTAAGGCTGTACCAGACAAGGGTTAAGTCACGCGCCCCACACTTAAAGAATAAACTGTTGGCCGGGCGCGGTGGCTCAAGCCTGTAATCCCAGCACTTTGGGAGGCCGAGACGGGCGGATCATGAGGTCAGGAGATCAAGACCGTCCTGGCTAACACGGTGAAACCCCGTCTCTACTAAAAAATACAAAAAACTAGCCGGGCGAGGTGGCGGGCACCTGTAGTCCCAGCTGCTCGGGAGGCTGAGGCAGGAGAATGGCGTGAACCCGGGAGGCGGAGCTTGCAGTGAGCTGAGATCCGGCCACTGCACTCCAGCCTGGACGACAGAGCGAGACTCCGTCGCAAAAAAAAAAAAAAGAATAAACTGTGTTCTAACTCTCATAAGGTATTTCTTTTTCTCTGGCAGCTAAATAAGCCCTGGCCTGGAGATAAGCAATGTTGCAGCAGTTGCAGCTCACCAACCATCAGACACTGCCCAACAGAACCCCATTCCGGCCGCCACCACTACAGCTTTGATTAGGCAAGAGACTGATTTCAGTAACTTTCTCCTGATAAAAAGACCCCCAAGCATGGACTGGTTCCAGCCGCTTCACAGAGGCTGAGCACTTAAGTTCCTCTGTGTCCTGAAAAGAACTTTTGATGTATATGGCCCAAGTGAAACTCGTTTAAATATTAGGTTTACACCCTAAGGAGAACTTGGGTCTTATGTAACAGGCATGTTTGTTCATTATACATGTGCCAGCCCCCTTCATAAATATTCATAGCTCCTCCTGTAATCTGTTGAACATGCATGATTGGCTAATCCATTCAGCATGGACCCCCATTTCATCCTCCTTTCCCTTGCAGTGCCTGCCTCGCAGGCTCCAGGCTGGGCTACGCTTCCCAGCCTGTTGGGATGGCCACCTTGCAGCCTGTAAACCTTTGGAAGGAAGTTTCCTTTCTAAATGTGTAGGTTGTGTGATTTTGAGTTAACAAAGTTCTTGAAATCTCTCTTTGATTCTTTAACAAATATGAGCGGGTCATCTATCCCATGCCAGGCACTAGAAGAAGTGAACAAGACAAAGTTTATCGCAAACTTTAAGGAACTCTCAATCCAGTGAGGGTGAACAGGCAGGGAAAGTGGCAAGTTCACAGGCAGCACTAAGTGCTTCATAGGAAAGCCCTCCCTAGGTCAGTGACAGGGTTTGGCTGTGTCCTCACCCAAATCTCATCTTGAGTTGTAGCTCCCACGATTCCCACGTGTCATGGGAGTGACCCGGTGGGAGGTAATTGAATCATGGGAGTGGGTCTTTCCTGTGCTGTTCTCTTTATAGTGAGTGAGTCTCACGAGATCTGATGGTTTTATAAAGGGAAGTTCCCCTGCACAAGCTCTCTCTTGCCTGCTGCCGTGTAAGACGTCCCTGGCTCTTCCACCATGATTGTGAGACCTCCCCAGCCCTGTGGAATTGTGAGTCCATTAAACCTCTTTCCTTTATAAATTACCCAGTCTCTGGTATGTCTTTATTAGCAGTGTGAGAGCAGACTAATACAAACAGAGTCCCCAGTACTGAGCAGGGCCAATTGGACAGCTGGGCCAAGCACTACCCCTGGACCAGTGCGTCTGGCTTCCTGCAAAGCAGGGCTTTATGTCTTGGCAAGCTACAAGGATCCCCTGCACAACCAGCTACCCGGAACCCCTTCCCTCCAAAAGAATCCACTCTTCTGGTTGATGAAGGGTGTCTTATTCATGTCTATGCTTTCAACCCCAAACAGACCACCCGGCACTCAGTTTTTACTTGTTTTATGAGACTTGCAAGCATCAGTTATGATCAGATGGGACAGGGTTCCAATCATTTGCCTCATTTGCAGGATGGTGGTCTTGAGCCTAGGGAATGAGCCTGCAGCCATGAGTCCTGACACCTGGGGACCCGCTTGCCGCTAGGTCTGGAGAGTTTCCAGTGGGCTCTTAGAAGGCTGTAAGGCAGCCAGGAGCAGCTAGCAGCACCTGAGCCAGAGTGAGCAGCTTTGACTCAGTGGGTTTCCTGACGCATCGTTGAGACCACACACACGACTCATCCATCCTCAGCCTTCCAGAAATGAGCCCTGCAGATGCCTCTGTATGCTGTGATTTGCTTCCTCATTTACTTCTCTGTGTCTTAAGTTCCCCTTCTGCCTTACCTGCTGGTCCCCGAAAGCTGCCCTCCTCACCTCCCTGCTCACCTGCTGACACTGCAACCTGAATCTTCACTCTGGTCCCAGCCCAGACACACACGGGCCTCACCTGCCCTGGCAGTGGAGGGGACCCTAACCGGCCAGGGACCCTAACCGGCCGGGGACCTTAACCGGCCGGGGACCCTAACCAGCCGGGGACCTTAACCAGCCGGGGACCTTAACCAGCTGGGGACCCTGCGGCCGCGCTGGGCAGGTGAGGCCCGTATGTGTTTGTGCTTCACTTTGCCCCGTGACATCCGTGCAGGTGACCGTCTGTTCTGTGTGTGCTGCCTGCATGTCTGTGAGAAAGCTGCCCCGATTTCTACTAAAACTAAACCCAGGCTGGAGAGACCTCCAGGTCGGCAGGAGCTCAGGGGGTGTAGAAAAGCTGAGGCCAGTGGCTGGATCTCCTCCCCACATCTGCCTCCACCTGCGTGATCTCTCTGCTGCTCCTTCAAGGCTGAGCCATGCTTCTCCAGCCTGGTGTATCCGTGCACAAGGGCTGTGGCCACAAAGCACCACAGATTGGGGTTTTAAGTCCCAGCAAGGTATTTCTCACTGTCCTAGGGGCTGCAAGTCTGAGATGATGGTGTGGGCAGGGCTGGTTCATCCCAAGTCCTCTCCATGGCTTGCAGGCGGCATCTTCTCCCTGTGTGTGCACCTGCATCCGGATCTCCTCCTCTTATCAGGACATCAACCCTGTGGATTAGAGACCACCCTGACGGCCTCGTTTTACATTAATTACCTTTTTAAAGACCCTATCTCCAAATATAGTCATAATCTGAGGTCCCAGGGGTTGGGGCGTCCATGTAGGATTTCCGGGGAGACACGATTCAGCCATCATATGACCACCAGTGTCCCATTGGGCATGCATTGAATGGTTGTGTTCACCCCAAAATTCATGTCAAAGCCCAAGCCCCTCATATGGCAGTATTTAGAGGCAGGACGTTGGGGAGACAATGAGGGTTGGAAGAGGCTATGATGTGGGGCCCGGCGATGGGACCAGTGCTCTAAAAAGAAGAGGAAGGGGGCAGAGCCCTCTCTCTGCCCCCCTCTCTCTCTCCCATGTGAGGATGCAATGAGAAGGTGCCCTCTCTCAACCAGGAAAAGGATCTCATCAGGAAGTGAATCTGCCAGTGTCTTGACCTTAGACTTCAGCCTCCAGAACCCTGTTTGCTGTTGAAGTCACTCAGTCTTCAGTATTTTGTCATGGCCTGAGCTGGCTAAGACAACCAAGCACTTCTTAAGTCATGATTTTCACGGAGAAAATGGGCCCTTCTCAGAGCCCAAATTAGCCCTAAATAAACACAATTCACCTGAAACACTAGACATTTCACTCCCAAATCATAAAAATCAGCTGAGCTTCAGACTGTGTTTAAATGCCAAAGAATAAACAAGAGAATGCAATATTCAAAAAGACATTAAAGTTTGAATTATCTCAATCACCTCCATGTATCCAATTGGCTAGATTTTCACATTTTCAAATAAATATTGACTGCATGTGCACTCAACGGAGCTATATTCCTAAGTAATATTCGGGGAGTTGTATACAAGACAATTTTATGAAGTCTCTTCAGCACCACCTCGTTTTAGAGTCTGTCACATAATGAACTCAACACCCGCTGTGCTGGGGGCAGTGTGGTTTGCCATAGTCGCAATGGCTGGCGAATGAGCTAATCCTGAAAGTTGTTTTATGAGCTTCTTTTCACCAGTGACACCCAAGCACTGATCCCTGTCCCTGATAAGCCTCGTGTAATGACTCAACCCTAAGAAATCCACAAACAGAAGGCTGTCCCTTAAATGAATGCCTTTTTGAGAGATCCCAGTGAAAATTCTGAGCCGCCGTTGCTGGAAGACCTCATGGGGATGTCTCCTTTCGCTGCTCCGTGTGGTAATGCAGCGGTCAGCAGTCACCCCCTCCTGATAGAGAGAACCAGCACCTGTCTGCTACCAGCCCTAGAATGAGGGAGACTGAGTGGGAGATGTTCCCAGAGTCCCTGCAGCCCCGGCCCGGCTCAGCTGGGCCTCTGCTGCCCTCCAGTGGCCTTCGGCTGGAAGTAGCAGAGAGAGAGTCCCGCGGCAGGAGGCTGGGACACAGAGCATTCCTGGAATTGATTCCTGGACCGCTGGGGAAGGGGCCAGAGTGTCTGGGTGTGCAGAACTAAAGCAAACCACTGAGCCCACGGCCTGTAACTCCTTGCTTCCCCCACTGCATTTTCTCCTTGGTGAAATCCAGATGAAATGAACCAAAAGAAAAAGCAGCCTCCAAGATGAGAGGTCCCAGAAGGAAGCTTTGGAAGGAAGTGAGAGGACGCCCCCTGGCCTCGGCCTCATTGCCTGTTCCTTCCCCTCAGCAGCTCTGCATGGCCCCCCAGCAGGGCAGCTCATCCAAGGACGCCCCTGCCTGGGGCCTGAGGACCCACCTGCAGGACCAGGCCCCCCTCCCCACCCCGGGGTGAAAGCCACCACAGGCCCCCGGGGGCGGGAATATTCCCCATGGTGGCCGTTCACATAAATGGGCAAAAGAGCCCCCATGTTTGCTGGGATGACTCTTGGGAGACCGCCAGCAAGTTGAAGACCATGGCAGAGGCCGAGCTGAGATCAGAATTCCATGCCCAGGTCTCACTGGACTGAGGGAATGTGACAGCAAGCTGAAATAGAAGCAGAAACAATAGCCACGCATCTTTAGAAAGACTACAACTGAAAGCTTCTTCCCAGTCTAGCCCAATGGACACATGATCAGAAGAGATTCAAGACCCGTTTCTGAGAAGAGAGAGAAGACTGTGGCTGGCAGCCAAGACCAGAAATATGGTGCTGCTTTGGCAGCACCCAGGACCCGAAGTGAGCTTCCTCCCCAAAGTGGACTGTCCTCGGGACTCTGGGTTGGGGACACCTCTGAGCCAGCTGGGAGGTCAGAGACAGGTTTACAACCAGGAACCCCTTCGTAGGCCCGGCATGAAGCATGGGCTGTGTACCTCAAAAATGTGGCTTTAGAAAGTGAAACATTGGCTGGGCACAGTGGCTCACACCTGTAATCCCAGCACTTTGGGAGGCTGAGGTGGGTGGATCACCTGAGGTCAGGAGTTCAAGACCACCCTGGCCAACATGGTGAAACCCCATCTCTACTAAAAATACAAAACTTAGCTGGATGTGGTGGCATGTGCTATAGTCCCAGCTACTTGGGAGGCTGAGGCATGAGAATTGCTTGAGCCCCAGGAGGTGGAGGCTGCAGTGAGCTGAGAACGTGCCACGGCACTCCAGCCTGGGTGACAGAGTGAGACTCCATCTCAAAAAAAAAAAAAAAGAAAGAAAAGAAAAAAGAAAACAAGAAAATGAAGCGTCAACACCAGCCATGCTCAGTACCCTGGAATTGCGTATTCACCCAGTTTGTGGCCTGATGTGGGGTAAGTTGGTTTCAAAGAAACAATAAACCTGTAATTTTAACAAATTGATGTTTGGCAAACTAGCCATTCTCCAAGGCAGTCGTTCAGAGGGCAGCTGCTGGTGACTGGCCAGCTTCTGAACGGGCAGCCAGTGTCCGCGGCCAGGTGGGCAGTATTTGCTTCTCAGTTCCAACTGGAATCATGACTTCAAAGCGTCAGCTGCCACAAGTAACAGAGAATGGAGAGAGACACACACCCAAGTGTGGCCACCCAGCAATTTCTCAGTCAGGAGGGAGAAGCCGGAGAGGGGCTCAGCCGATGACCCCAGGAGCCACAGAATTCCCACTCACTGCAGGCAAATCTACCCAGGAGAGAGGGGAAAACAGGTTCCCCGAACGCCACTGGGGAATAGGATGATATTCACAGCAACAAGCATTTATACCATACGTTGTGCTGGGTGCTTTACCTGTATGTACTCATGAATCTTGATAACCCTTGAGCCAGGAGCTCTTCCATGAACACTGCCATTTTGTAGAAGAAGAAACAGAGTCACAGAGCCCCCAAGGGACCTGCCCGGGTCCTACAGCCTTAGGGAGTAGAACTGAACTTACACCCAGAGCCCTGGCTCCAGAGCCCACCTTGGTAATCCATGATGAATCACCCATCTCTGCATTGGCCTTGCCAATAAAGCTCCGATCCAAAGGTCCAGGCTCGGTCCCCGTGGTGGGCCGGAGGCGTAACCCAAAAATGCCCCAGTGTTTGCTGGGATGGCTCTTGGAAGACCGCCAGCAAGTGGGAGAATAGGACAGAGACTGTGCTGAGATGGAAATTCTAGGCCCATATTCCAATGGACTGAGAAAAATAACGGGAAGCTGAAATAGAAACAGGGGTGATAGCTCCATTATTTTTCAGAAGGGCCTCCTGGGAAGACGGAAGTGAGGCACGGCCCTTCTCCCAGACACTAGAGCCTGCATAGGCCTTCTCAATGGGTGAACGGGAGCTACTCCCCCAACCTGAGGCCAGGAGAAAAAGTGCTGGAACCTGAGCCCCCAAGTCCCTTCTGTGATGGGCAGAGCCCTGCGTGGTGACAAAGACAGGTGCTCAGTGTCTGCTGGCTCCTGGGCTTCCATCTGACTCTTCCACACACAAACTCCCAGGTTTCCACTCCATTTCCCAAAGGGGTCTGTGCACACAGGGGGCCCCATCCCAGCCCAGGAGTCACCAGGGCCTCCAGTCAGAGGACAGAGTAACAGACTTCAGTGAGGACAAATAGAAAAAATGGTAAGAGGGTAGAAGTTGAGTTAATCAGTTACTTGTTCCCTGTTTTCCTGAACAGAGTTTTTTTTTAAAAAAAAAAAAAAAAAAAAAAAAAAAAAAACAGGATTTTGCTGTCACCCAGGCTGGAGCGCAGTGGAGCAATCATGGCTCATAGCAGCCTTGAGCTCCGGCTTCAGTCCGTCTTCCGGTCTCAGCCTCCCGAGTAGCTGGGACCATAGGCGTGTGCCACCACACCCAGCTAATTTTTTGTATTTTTTGTAGAGACAGGGCTTCATTTTGTTATCCAAGCTCGTCTCAAACTCCTGAGAAGAGGCAAGGCTTTCAAAGTGCTGGGATTACAAGCATGAGCTGCCGTGCCCAGCCAGGACACTTGAAATTCTCAATATCATGGATTCTTTGTGTTTTATTTTGAATTTGTGTTAAACTGAACTATAGTTATTCAGAAGACATTTTTGTTTTTCTCTTTTTTCTTTATTTGTAAACTTCTTTTGTTTCCTAATAAGGCTTTATCTCTCAATACTAAACATTGACAATGCACTTTGTGGGTAGAAACAAGATTCCTGCTCCCTGGAAACTGGAATGCACATGGTGGCTTTCCAGCGTCCATCAACTGCCAGGAGTTAAAGCAAGGGAGACAGAGACAGGGGACCCCAGAAGCCATGTTTCTCGACATGTAAAGGGCATATTTTCAGCTTCCCTACTCCCCTTTCTCTTGACATGTCTCTGCTGCTCTTTATGGAGTTTGGGGTTGTTCTGGTGATGCAAAGCCTCACTGCATAAACCTCTGTCCAATGACACGCCTTTGGGTGGATGTGAGAGGTCACTTACTTTCCTCTGTGGTGCTGATGGATGCCATGTCCATGACGTCCGCTAAGAGATGATCATTCACACCAGTTGCTGTCCCTCTTCTCTTATCCAGGACACACCAGGCACCTGGAAACTACAAAGCGAGGGAAGGTTACTGGAGCCGTAGCCCTTCTAGACACAAAGTGGTTTGCCAAAACTGTAGCCAGAAAGTGGTCCAGTCAAATGGTGTTTGTCTTTTGACTTTATATCTTCTGGAGTCTGGGCTGCAACTGAAAGAGACCAGCTTAAAGCTGTAAAAGTGGAAAATCCAGAAGCAGAGATGGCATCAGGCAGGGTGAATAGAGGGTGCAGAGCATGGGACCATCGTCCTTCCCTCTCCTGCCCTGCCTGCCTTTCCGCGGCTTCATTTTGGGGGAGCTTAGTCTGTCTCTCAGAAACCCAAGTGAAAAAGAAAAGTAACTTTCCTAAGAGTCCCCAAAATTCTGGAATTGAGTTTTTGCTGACTTGGTCGTCTGTTCATTCCTTATCCAATCCCTGTAGCCTGAGGCAGGAAAACGCTCTGATGGGCCAGGCCTCGAACTCAGAGCTGCGTTCGAACTCAGAGCTGCGCCCACGCCGGCCACATGCTATGAATGGAGAGCTTTTGTCTGAGGCAGCAGAGGAAGGAGAGTTCGCACCCGAGTGAACCGAGGAGGGGAAATGAATGTCTCGGAAGCAAAAGCAGCACACACCCACTCCAGATGCCACACCCAGAGCTCCAGTTTCCCACAGGGGCGCCCCGCGTTTATTTACAAATTATTTACAACGGCACCGCACAAGCTCCCTGTCCTTTTAGAACTCACCGTGACGTTCCATCCATTTCCAGCGACAGTTGCTGTTTCACTTATCCTGTTTAAAATGCCAGCCTAGCAGTATGAAGTGGTTGTGAGTTTGAATAACTGTCATGAAAGCAATTTTAGTAAAAATAAATAAACCATGTAAAGGACATGTTTACTCAATGCAGAGCCCTTGCCAAGGAAATTGTCAAAGTTAGAAGAAAGGCAGCCATCTAGTGGCATGATCCTGTCATAACACTGTTGAAAATCAAAGATTTGAGAATTCAACTCTCACTATGTGGTCTGGGCTGCTCTTGAACTTGAGCTCAAGTGATCCACCTACCTCAGCCTCCCAAAGTGCTGAGATTACAGGTGTGAGCCACTGCCCCTGGTTTTATTTGCGCCTTTTAAAGCAGAGCCAAATTCCATCTAGAAATTCACTTATGGAATAGTTATACAGAAACTGTCAAGCCTCTGAGCCCAAGCCAAGCCATCTTATTCCCTGTGACTTGCACGTATACGCCCAGATGGCCTGAAGTAACTGAAGAATCACAAAAGAATTGCAAATGCCCTGCCCCGCCTTAACTGATGACATTCCACCACAAAAGAAGTGTAAATGACCGGTCCTTGCCTTAAGCGATGACATTATCTTGTGAAATTCCTTTTCCTGGATCATTCTGACTCAAAAGCTCCCCACTGAGCATCTTGTGACCCCTACTCCTGCCGGCCAGAGAACAACCCCCCTTTGACTGTAATTTTCCTTTACCTACCCAAATCCTATAAAACGGCCCCACCCTTATCTCCCTTCGCTGACTCTCTTTTCAGACTCAGCCCGCCTGCACCCAAGTGATTAAAAAGCTTTATTGTTCACACAAAGCCTGTTTGGTGGTCTCGTCACACGGACGCGCATGACAGAAACTATTTTCATTTCATTTCATTATGCCTATGTTACGTGAAACTCTGCTCCTGGCTTACTCCCTGAACCTGCGATTCCTAATATATATGGTAACATTTTCAACTGCTGTATTTCACTGATTCCAATACATGTGCTTTCTGTTCACATTCGTATAACCCAATAACAGTACTATTAGTTTGACATCCAGTGATGTGAGTTCATCTTAGTAATGTATTATACTGGTAAGTGGAGAGAGCAAGTCCCAAAAATTTACCCAACATATGCTATTATTTTATACAATGAAAATCAAGGAAAATAGTAAATACATGTATTTTAAGAGAGCATACACCTATGGTAAACACATGAAAAGTAAAGCAAGGGGCAGGTGTGGTGGCTCATGCCTATAAGCTCAGCATTTTGGGAGGCTGAGGCAGGCAGATCACCAGAGATCAAGAGCTTGAGACCAGCCTAGCCAACATGGTGAAGCCCCATCTCTGCTAAAACTACACAAATTAGCGAGGCACGGTGGCAGGTACCAGTAAAGCCAGCTACTTGGGCAACTGAGGCAGGAGAATCCCTTGAACCCAGGAGGCGGAGGTTGCAGTGAGCTAAGATCATGCACTGCACTCCATCCTGAGCAACAGAGCAAGACTCCATTTAAAAGAAAGAAAGAAAGAGAGAAAAGAGGGAAAGGGAAAGGAAAAGAAAAGAGGAAAAGTAAAGAAAAAAATAGTTAACTTGGGTCAGGAGGGAGGGGTATAGTTTGGGGGAACTAAATTATTATTTTCAGTATTTCAAAATAATATAAAATATACAAATATATCAAATATATTTCTATAAGTCCTACCATTGAAACTCTGTAGTCTACTCAGTAGTCTATCCATCAAGTCTATTCTCAGCAGAAGTTTTATTGATCTGATGTTAAACCAGGTTTCAATGACTGCAGGAGAGATATTGGCAAATAGGGGTCGGGGAGAGAGAGAGAGGAGGGATGGAAGCTGCATTCTCCACGAATGCTTACAAGTTTCAAAGAAAGGCAGTGATGCTTGTTCATAAGTGGGTGTTGTTCCTTGTCTTATCATTACTGTGCAACTAACTCATGGAATAACAGAATGTTGGAACAGAAAAGGAATGTTGAGGTTGGCTTGAAGCTCTTTGTTTTGCAGAAAGGGAAATTGAAGCCCAGAGAAGTTGTGTGAGCTGCCCAGAGCCACATAGCCCGGCAGCAGCAGAGCATGGAGTTGAACTCCCAGCACCCCAGAACCGTACTTGGTGAAGCGCACTTTGCTGCTGGCTTCCCACTACAAGCCAAGATTGGAATTGTGACCGTAGTTTCATATGGGATTACTTTGTTGACATCCAATTAACACATGCAAAATACCTACCAAAAACCTGGAGAAGAAGAGTTTACCTGTGAAATCCCAGAAGAGACAGATGCTGTTTATGGTGTAGCCTTAATATTTAAGGAAACTAAGTGAAATTGATGGTGCATGAACACGTTACTTTCCCTTTTTAAATTTTTCATTAAAATATTTCCACTTACAAATCAATTCATGTTAGATGGCCTATATTTTATATAAATGAATGTTTATCAATAATGTGATATGTTTAAGTATTCATTATTGAACTATGACAAATATGTCTCTTTAGAAAAAGAGATAAAACAGCCTATCATAGTTAGTATTCAGGAAAAAAATATGATACCAAACCTAAGGAGCCCTGTAATATGTGATCACTATTAATATAGAACTGCCATTTACATTTTTAAAAAGCATGAGACTAAACCTTTTCTTGTAAAAGGCATGCAAAGATTTCGTAAAGTAGCAAACAGTGATGATTTGCATTGCCTTTGTTTTGCTAATCCTGCAGCCCTTTTTATTCAACATGCAGATGATCTAAGCTCCACGTTCCATCTGCTGATACAGCACTGACCTATAATAGTTGGTTCAATTTGCCCACGTGGAGTGCGGGGAATGCAGAGCCAGTCAGGCTAGATCAGGCGCAGAGGGGTCTGTTCCTCATGTTATTTATTTTATTTTACTTTACTTTTCTCACAAGCAGACAGAGGGGTCCATTCTAAGCATATGTGTGAGGTGGTGAGGAAATGGAATCTCAGGAAAATTTTTTTTTTTTTTTTTTTTTT
>NW_016814072.1:1016036-1021953 GCF_001698545.2 Rhinopithecus bieti
ATGGTCTCGATCTCCTGACCTCGTGATCCGCCCGTCTCGGCCTCCCAAAGTGCTGGGATTACAGGCTTGAGCCACCGCGCCCGGCCTGGAAAATGTTTTAAAATCACAAAAGTGTCAGTTTTTACGGAAGGGAAGGATATAGTGGATCCAAGACAGCTCCGAGGTGCTGGAAGAGGAGGGGGCCCTAGGACCGCACTATTAATGGAATTTAGCTACACTGTGTTCGGATGTACTTCTTCCCACTTCCTATGCCGAGTCTTTCTTTGACTTCCATTTGAAATTATTGAGAGAGGGCTTCCTATTGGCTCCGCTAATAACTATTGATGAATATATCAAGTCAATCATAGACCTTGGCTGCCCGTGGACAGACTGCTCGTGGTTCCAGGCGCCCATTTCTAAATCAGTGGGAGCCACAGACTCTGTCCTGCAGCATGTAGTGTTGGTGGCTGAGGCTGGAGATGCCAGCAGGGAATGTGAGTGGAAGCTGATTTGGGGGAAGGGGCTGTGGATACATCAAGCACTGTGACTGATTTGTCTAATGTGTGCATAAATGTAAGGAAATACATTCTGCAGACGTGATCTAAATACAGAAATAAGCCTTGTCAATCAGCACTTAATAAAGGGCAAGGCTTTTCTGTTCTTTTCACTCTGAGTCCTGGCAGGGTAGTTGTCTTGTTCAATCAGTGTCTCTGAAGTTTAGAAATATTTCTAGATAGTAGCACTTTAAACAGTGTGTAGTAAAGAACTAACCTTTGGTTGGGCACAGTAGCTGATGCCTGTAATCCCAACATTTTGGGAGGCCGAGGTGGGAGGATTGACCCCAGGAGCTTGAGATCAGCCCAGGTAGCATAGCAAGGCCCCATCTCTGCAAAAAATACAAAAATTATCTGGGCATGGTGGTGCACACCTGTGGTCCTGGCTCCTCTGGGGGCATCGCTTGAGCCTGGGACACGGAGGCTGCAGTGAGCTATAATCACACCACTGCACTCCAGCCTGAGCAACAGAGAGAGGCCCTGTCAGGAGAAAAAGAAAAAAGAAAAAACTAACCTTACCCAAGGAGTACTCTGGCCTTTGCCCTCAGCTCCTGGGAGGTCACATCTAAGCCACAGGCATGTCTTCTCTGATAAGAGTGTTTTTGTCTAGCTGGGGCCTTGGGCCACACGCAGAGCCTGACGACATGATTCATGGTGGGGGCTTTGGAGCATGCGTATTGGCATGACTTCATGAAGGACTGATGCTATGGTTTGAATGCCGATGTCCCCCCCAAAAACTCATGTTGAAACTTACTCCCCCGTGCAACAGTATTAAAAGGTATGGCCTTTGGGAGGCCATTAGGTCATGAAGGTCCCACTCCTGTGAATGGAATCAATGCCTTATGAAAGGGCTGGAGGTTGAATCCAGCACACTCCTGCCCTTCCGTCCCTTCCATCCTGTGAGGATACAGCATTCACCCACCTCCGGGAGACGCAGCCACAAGGCACCATCTGAAAGCAGAGCTCAACCCTCTCCAGCCCCTGAACCTGCAGGCTTCTTGATCTTGGACTTCCCAGCCTCAAGAACTTGAGAAATACATTTCTGTATTTTATAAACTACCCAGTCCGAGGTATTTTGTGATAGGGGCACAAACAGACTAAGGCAGCTGGGGCCCACAGGTCAGCCAAACGCAGTCAACCATGTCTCTGTGACCAGGTCCAAGGGAAGCCTCCGGACGCAGGCCTGGAAGCATCCCGGCTGGCTGTGCTCCATGTGAGCTGCCACACATTGTTTCTGGGAGCAGCAGGCTCAGCCACGATTCCACCAGGAGAGGAGGTGGCAGCTCTGTGTGGGCCTCTCCAGGGCTCTGCCTTCAGCACCTCTCCGCTTGGTTGATTTTACTCTGCACCCTTTCATTATAATAAATGTTTCTGGTGAGTTCTATGGGTCCTTCTAGTGCATTATCAAACCTGCAGGTAGTCTTAGAGATGCCCTAACTCAGCAAAGAATCTTTATTCTTTATTGACCTTTTATCATTTAAACAATTAACTGAAAATAACTTCAAGAAAGAAGCACATACAGTATAGTAAGATGACTTATACAGGACCACTCATGCACAAAACGCCACAAACGTGTATTACTGGAATTATCTCCCAGCTTCATGTCTTGGAGGTACTGCTGAGAGTTTCTTCAAGATGATGCTGGGAGAAGGCTGGAGAAGCATCCTAGACCTTGCCCAGTCCTCTCAGCGTTCCTTTGTCCTCATTCTGGCCCACCTAAATCCTTCTCTCTGTGCCCCACTCTTCTGCGTGGACACGGTTAGGTCCTTGCATTTGGCTCTCTGTCTGCAGTCTCTCTGAACATTTACCATGACCCTGGGGTGTGCTATGCTGGCTTCCGCTGGGTCCAAAGCCAGTTAGTAGCATCTCTGCTTTGCACGACCTCACACTGGTCCCTGGATCCATCCACAGAGGGAGTATTTACACCAAGGGGATCTGCAAATGAGAAACATCAGCACTTTCCCTCCCCTGCCCCTGCTCCAGGCCAATATTTACCTGCTGAACATGATTCTTTAACAACTCGATTTCCAAATCTATTTGCTGTATTTTGTCAGCAGCTGTAAAACACTGGCTATGGTTGCCTCCTAGACTAAAATCGCTGCCTCTGCTCAACCCACCCTCATCTGGGTCTTTGTGT
The DNA here is from genome assembly GCF_001698545.2 of Rhinopithecus bieti. Lineage (NCBI taxonomy): Eukaryota > Metazoa > Chordata > Mammalia > Primates > Cercopithecidae > Rhinopithecus > Rhinopithecus bieti. The sequence continues at coordinate 1,018,707 of NW_016814072.1, forward strand.
TTTTCTGCTCCAAGCTGCGCCTCTCGGCTCACATGATATGGAAAGGAGATTTGTAGCCCCTGTCTTTCAGTGGAAGGAAAATAACAACTCAAATGTCCATCGATGATAGACTGGATTAAGAAAACGTGGCACATACACACCATGGAATACTATGCAGCCATAAAAAAGTCCTTTGTAGCTGGAAACCATCATTCTGAGCAAACTATCGCAAAGGCGGAAAACCAACGCTGCATGTTCTCACTCACAGGTGGGAATCGAACAATGAGAACACTTGGACACAGGATGGGGAACATCACACACCGGGGCCTGTTGTGGGGTGGGGGAAGGGGGAGGGAGAGCATTAAGAGATATACCTAATGTAAATGATGAGTTAATGGGTGCAGCACACCAACATGGTACATATATACATATGTAACAAACCTGCACATTGTGCACATGTACCCTAAAACTTAAAGTATAATTGGAAAAAAAAAAAAGGAAGAACATCATGGATGAGAGTCACTTCCAGGTGGCTGAGGGCCCCCCACAAAAGTCTCTCACTGCACTGAAAGCCTTCCTCTAAATCAGTACTTCCCACACTATTTGTGAAGAAGAAATAGCTTTGTTTTGTTTTAAATCTCCAGTCCTGGTGGACTGACACTTTTCTAAAATACAATAAAAATTAATTACTAGGAAAAGAAACAACAATAAATATAACTCCACATTTTATCTTAAATGTAAATAGATAACATTTTGCTAAAATGCAATAAAGGTTGCTAAACTTTCTAAATTCAGTTTCTACACGCAATTTCCTCAATTTCTGGACTTCTAAACTCTTCGTTTCAGAACTTCAACCTCTTCTCAGCTCTCGGGTTTCAACCTCACCTCATCACAGATCAGAAACAAACTTGTTCCGCGACCATGTTGAGTGATGGAGATCTGAGACACTGCTCTGTCACAATGAAAGCACAACCATGTCTGCAGGAGCATGATCGTTATTCACCTCCGTGAAGGTTACGCTTCTATTTCACATTGCTGGAGAGCAAGTCTTGTGAATGAAAATAAATTGAAATTTTAAAACCCAATTTCATTTCACATATGAATGACTTGGAACAAGCAGTTGAATCCTAGCCAGGTTTTCCAGTGAAGTCAGTTTATCAACAAATCCCCTACACATTGATTTGGAAGCTAAATCTTTCTGATGCAATGAATGAATTTTGTTCGGATTGATTTAGAAGATGAGGAGGCAATTAATCAGATCACCAATTAGTTGGTCCAAGTCAATTACACTGACTACCAAGACAGCCCAACTGAAGTGGTTGATAATTCCCTTGACGCCGTCATGGGACTCAGAAAGGGATTGGCTCATTTACTCAGCTTGCAGCTCTCAACCCCTTGCAGGACAGGGAGCACACAGGTGAGCAGGTACAGAGGCCAGGATGTGCACTTGTGGGCAGCGGGCAGCAGCAGAACTCTGTGTGGGCCCATGGCAGTATCTAGGGGTTGCCCAAGACCCCCAGGGCCCCCGAGGATATGTGTTACAGTGTGCTCTTTTAGCTTTGCTGTTCGTGGGTGGCTTAGGTCTTAAACAGCTCAGTGAAGAGACAGTGTGACAGCCTCTTGCACCCACACCCAGGTTGTTGTGTGGGCTCCAGGAAGAAGTGGGTCACACAAACCAGTTGAAGGGTGGTCAATGTGCAGGATTTAATTGAGCAGCGAAAGGGGCTCTCAATGGGATGGGGAGCTGGAAAGGGAATGGAGTGGGAAGGTGGTCTTCCCCTGCAGTTTGGCCATCCCCAGTGGAACTCCTCTTTGAGTTCCCACGGTCAAGCCGGCCCTCTGAAGTCAAACTACTTTTCTCCAATGTCTGGCTGCTGCTTCTCTTCTCTCCTTCTCTGCTGCTCTGTCAGTGAGGCCTGGGGTTTTTATGGGTACAGGATAGGGGGCAGGGTGGGCCAAAAAGCAACATTCAAGCAGGAAAACAAGAATGCATGTTCTTACTTTGGGCCATGGTCCCAGGCTTGACGGTGTGGCCCTCGCTGGGGACCACCCTTTTCCACCCAGTATTTCCCTGCCTTCTGTCTATATCACAACTAGGTTCATGGATGACATGTATGTTTTCTCTGAGTAATAGGTTTCATGTTCCTCTTTATAATACTCTAAGAACTTGAATATTCAAAATGCCTTCTAAAAACTGGAATCTGTGTTTAAATAGTTTATGTATAATTTATGCTGAAAAGGAGGAAAATCTAAATGATACATATTAATTCAACAGTTAGATTCTCTAATACAAATGAATAAATAGATGCACAACAAGCATGATGAGATCATTACACTGACTATATATTTATTCCTAAATATGTAGTGGAATAAATACATAGTGAAAAAATGTTCATTGAAGAGGGATACTTTTCTAAATACAACTTTCTATAGTATCATCATAACTCAAGTGGCAGTTTATGTTACCATCATAACTAAAGTGGCTGCAAAGAATTCAGCTGCGTTGATAAAGGTGAACTGCATCTGTTGAGTGGGTACCTCCTAGAGAGACTAAGATGCTATCAGTGAGGAGGAACGCAGTAGCCCATGGGCAGCTCTCCTCTTGTTATTGTTGCAAAAGCTGCCTGTAGGGCACTGGGATGAGCACTTCCAATGCATTACTGCCTTCACTGTTAGCAACATCCTGTGTGATGAGCCCTATCATTATTATCCCCCATTGCATTTTACAACTGAGATAGTAATTTCTTAATGCGATGTAAGGGTGGACGATAGGTCCTGAAAAGTCTATAGCTATCTCTTCCTTTGGGTTAATTGAAACTATCCCTATTCATTTCAAATTTAAGTATTTCTAAGAGAATAGATGTTTTTATTGTTTATTAATACTGTGAAGAAACAACAGATTATAAGTAGAATAAATAAATGTGTGTTCATATGTACTTTACAGCGACATTGCTCAAATAAGGGATAGTAAAGAAATCTTTAAGAACCCTTTAAGACGCCCGGCGCGGTGGCTCACGCCTGTAATCCCAGCACTTTGGGAGGCCGAGGCAGACTGATCACGAGGTCAGGAGATCGAGACCATCCTGGCCAACACGGTGAAACGCCGTCTCTTCTAAAAATACAAAAAACTAGGGGGGCGAGGTGGCGGGCGCCTGTAGTCCCAGCTACTCCGGAGGCTGAGGCAGGAGAATGGCGTGAACCCGGGAGGCGGAGCTTGCAGTGAGCTGAGATCCGGCCACTGCACTCCAGCCTGGGCGACAGAGCGAGA
>NW_016814072.1:1022783-1036588 GCF_001698545.2 Rhinopithecus bieti
AAACTAGGGAAAAGGGGAGACGGGAAAAAGCTGGGAAAGACAGCAGAAGTAGTGGTCTCATTCTATATTTGGAGTAAGGCGATTGTTAGAATGACTACTATTAGTATAATGGTAGTCACTGGTAATATCAGCTTTAAAGCTTTTAAAGTACCCTTTTTTTCAGTTTCTCTGAATATCAAAGATACTACACTAAATACTTTACATATTCTATGAGAAAAGAAATATTACTCCTATGTTACAAGAGACTAAAATTTAAAGAATTTAGGTAAAGTGCTGAAGGTCAAGTAGCCCAAAAGTGGTGAAAATGAGCTCCAAACCCAAATCTCTCTGATGACAAAACCTGTTCAATACGACCAATTATTTTCGATTCAAAGGATAATCCTAAGCAATCTGGTAGAAATCACATTTTACACGTATCATACAAAAAGTAGTAGAGTCAGATGAGGAAATCCTATAGGAATTAAGACCAATTGAAGGATCTTAGGCAGGAGGATGCAGGGCATCTGATAGCTTCTTTTCTGTCTTGAAGGATGCAATAGAGGAGTAAGGGGAAAGGAGGAGGGGGAAGAAGGAGGAAGGAGGAAGGGGGTGGAGAAGGAGGACAAGGAGGAGGAGGAGAAGAGGGGAAAGAAAATGTCATCTGAGAGACCCAAATAGGTATCCCTTTATTAACTAAGATGGACTCTAAGGTTAAGGAATTAAAATTTACCTATAAGTCTAGGGTTCCGGCCTTGGCTGGCATGACAACTTCCTAAATTCCTAAGGCTGCAAGAAAAACCACACTCTTGCCAAACCCCCTAAGACTAGGAGTTGTCAGAGCCCTCCTACTTCTGATTTAAAACCCAGACCACGACAACTCTGACTGGGCAGATGGTTGGCCTTACCAACGTTTTTTCCGATAAGCAACTGCAGACCTTAAGCCAGTTTCAGCAACTCATAGAGGCTGTGCAAAAACTGTCTTTGTGTAGTTCACCTTTTGAGGTAGAGAGCCAAATGCCACCTCATTTTAATGCTAAAACCCACTCCAATGTGAACATGAGATGTATGTTACATATATGGTATCCACTGCACATGTACTCAACCCCCTCATTAATATGTATAGCTTTCCCCCTACACCTGCCAAGTATGCAGGACTGTATTGTATGATGCGGACTCCATGAGGCAGAAAACTCAACCTTCTCTCCCCCTCTTCCAAGAGAGGGCACCCACAGCACACACCAGAAACTGTCTCTTCCCAATCTGCAAAATGGAATCGCAATACAGTTCTCCTTCCCACTATTCAGACCTCCTGGTGATCTTTTCAGTGATGAAGAAAAAGAAGAAGAAAGAGATTAAGAATGAGGAGAGAAACGTAATTATCTTTTCTGCAAAGCAAAGTGGGTAGAGTTGGGGAACTGATGAACTGACTTCAGCTCCAGTTGACGTTTTCAGGGACTGGCAAGAACAGTCAACAACAAAAGACAATACAAAATCTCAACACACTAGAAATGGTGCCAGGAGTGGGTGATACACTTTTAGGGCTTAGAAAATCATACTATGATACTTTTTGAACATGATTATTTAATTTATTTTTACTTTTCATTCTTCTGTTTTTTTAGAGACAAGGTCTCTCTGTGTCACTCAGGCTGGAGTACAACGGGCAATCATAGCTCACTGCAGCGTCCAACTCCTGGGCTCAAGTGATCCTCCAACCTCAGCCTCCCAAGTAGCTAGCACTACAGGCATGTGCCACCGTGTCCGGCTAATATATATATATTTTGTAGAGGCAGAGTCTGCCTAAGTTATCCAAGCTGGTCTTAAACTTCTGGCCTCAAGCAAATACAAATACCATAAACTGGGCAGTTTAAACAACAGAAACAAATTATCTTGTAATTTTGGAGGCTAGAAGTTTGAGGTGAAGGTGTCGGCAGGGTTGGTCCCCTCTGAGTCCTCTCTCCTTGGTGCGTAACTGGCCTTTTTCTCCCTGTGTCCTGGTATGGCCATCTTCTGGGTTTGCCTGTGTCCTAATCTCTTCTTAAAAGGACAACAGTCATGTTGAATTTGGGCCCACCCATATAACCTCAGTTTTAACTTAAGTATCTCTGTAAAGACCCTATCTCCAAATACAGCCATATTGTAAACTCCTATCTGTTTAAACCATATTGACTCAGATGATCTATTCTTGCCTTGAAAGCATTGCTAATGTTCACAGAAGAATATGCCAAAAGATTTCATGTCTCTAGAAATATATTAGGCAACAATATAAATTTGAAAAGGCGGCTCTGAGTCGAAAGGTACAGAATTGCAGCCTCAAATTCACATATTAAGACCAGACCTAAACCTGAGCAGCATACCCTTGCCAGAAACGGGAGAGCCGAGGAACAAATATTTGGCGGGATCTGGAGAAGTCTCTCCAGCCACTGGGCCTCGTTTCTCACTTGTTTCTCTCTAATTGAATTCCTGAAACTTGGTTTGCTCCTCCTTTGAATTGAGATTTGATAATTAAATTTAGGCCTTCCCAATTTCGTATCTTCAAGGTCAGGGCTCCCTAAAGACCCTTTAGTTAAAAATAGGACTCTTGGGCCGAGCACAGTGGCTCACGCCTGTAATCCCAGCACTTTGGGAGGCCGAGGCGGGCGGATCACAAGGTCAAGAGATTGAGACCATCCTGGCCAACGTGGTGAAACCCCGTCTCTACTAAAAATACAAAAATCAGCCGGGCGTGGTGGCGGGCGCCTGTAGTCCCAGCTACTCAGGAGGCTGAGGCAGCAGAATCACTTGAACCCGGGAGGCAGAGGTTGCAGTGAGCCGAGATCATGCCACTGCACTCTAACCTGGCAACGGAGTGAGACTCCGTCAAAAAACAAAACCAAACAAAAAAAACCCTCCTTCCAGGCCGGGCGCGGTGGCTCAAGCCTGTAATCCCAGCACTTTGGGAGGCCGAGACGGGCGGATCACGAGGTCAGGAGATCGAGACCATCCTGGCTAACACGGTGAAACCCCGTCTCTACTAAAAAAATACAAAAAACTAGCCGGGCGAGGTGGCGGCGCCTGTAGTCCCAGCTACTCGGGAGGCTGAGGCAGGAGAATGGGGTGAACCCGGGAGGCGGAGCTTGCAGTGAGCTGAGATCTGGCCACTGCACTCCAGCCCAGGAGACAGAGCGAGACTCCGTCTCAAAAAAAAAAAAAAAAAAAAAAAAACGCTCCTTCCTCTTCCCACTTCAGACAGCCTGTGGCACATAATAAACCTGGGTTCTTACCCACCGGGCCCCATACTTTGGTACAAATTTGTTTCTCTCATACCCAAAAGATCCTCACTGTTTCCCCAAGAAGGGCGTCTCATCATTATCAAGGAACAGTAATTTTCACGATGAGAATGTTGGAAGGTGTGTTACAATAAGCCAACTTTTGGTGATGATGTCGTCTGAATCAGAAAAGAATCAACTGAGGAGGGCAAAACCAGTGCTTCTCCCACCGAGCTTTCTATTTCACAAATGTGCCATTACCTCCAGCTTGTTTCCACTGAAAAGACATTTCACAAAGGAACATTTAGTTCACTGCCACAAACAATACTGCATAAAAGTGGTGCATAATGCTGTCATGGGCCCCCTTTTCCTTCCTCCATCCCCTGATATGGACCCATTTATTCTTTCTATAACTGACAGGAATTTCTCTCAAAGCTCCAAAAAGTGATGCCTGGAAATTAAATTATAATATGCATTTTCTATCATTCTACTCCAGGCATATCAAAATTTGTCGTTCATACAAATAAGCTAGAATATTGTAGAATGTTTTGCTGAAAATATCAACAATTTACAATAAAGCCTTCACATTTAATCTGTACAATAACCATTTTGACTATTAATGAAACTGAAAAAAGAAGCTGAAAAAAAATGTGGGAAAAAAAGGAGCTTATATCAATAGACTACCTCTTTTTAGGAATATAAATCTGACAATTTTACTTGAAAATGTTAACAACAGATGGGTAAAACGTTTTGTTTTATAAGCAACTAAATATTTTATTTTTAAAAGTTCTTCTATTTTACAATACAGAATGGAGATTTTATTTATTTTATTTTATTATTTATTTTTTTGGAGACAGTCAATTGAGTCTCCTGCCTCAGCCTCCTGAGTAGCTGGGACTACAGGCACGCACCACTATGCTTGGCTAATTTTTTTTTTTTTTTTTTTTTTTTTTTTTTAATAAAGTCAGGGGGTTACGCCATGTTGGCCAGGCTGGTCAAAAAATTCCTGATCTCAAGTGATAAACCTGCCTCAGCCTTTCAAAGTGCTGGGATTACAGGTGCGAACCACTGTACTTGGCCAGGAGATTTTATTTAAACATTGTGGTATGCAGAATAATGGCCCCCAAATATGTACATATTCTAATCTCCAGAATTTGTGAATATGCTATGAGACTTGGAAGGAGGAATTAAAGTTGCAGGTGGCATTAAAGTTGTTAATCAGATTACCTTAAAATAAGGAGATTATCCTGGATTATCGGGGCGGGCCCGAGGTAACTACAGGGGGTCCTTAAATAGAGAGGAGAGCAGGGCAGAGGCACCAGAGCCAGAGGACTGGCATCAGGGGAGATTGGGCCAACCACTGCCAGTTTCAAAGATGGAGGGAGGGCCCCCAGCCAAGGAATGTGAGCATGCTCTAAAGGCAGGAAAAGGCAAGAAACAGATTCTCCAGCAGAGCTTCCAGAAGTGAATGTAGCCCGGCCCACACCTTAATTTTAGTACAGTGAGACCAGTGTCGAATGTCTCACCTCCACAACTGCAAGTTAATAAATCTGAGGCCAGGTACAGTGGCTCACTCCTGTAATCCCACTGCTTTAGGAGGCAGAGGCAGAAGGAGCACTTGAGACCAGGAGTTTCAGACCAGCCTGAGCAACATAGCGATACTCTGTCTCTACTTAGTTAAATAGTTGATTTGTGTTGCTTTAAGCTACTAGGTTTGTAGCAATTTGTTACAGCCGCATTAAGGAACTCCTACACACAAATTAAACTGTTGCAAACTCATAATTTTTGGAAAACCTCATCTGACCTTCTCCAAGAAGTCTTCTCTGAACCGTAATTTTGTGATAAGATCTTCACGCCTCCCCTCCCACAGCATACTGTGCGTTTATCTGTTACAGAATGTGTTAGACTGCACAATGATTTTTCATTTATTTTTCTGTAATCTCTGCTACACCAACGGTACCATAAAGGTAGGGACAATGTCTTTAATTTCCACCTGAAGTGCTCCTCCCAAAACATTTATCCACAGCTGGGTGTGGTGGCTCACACCTGTAATCCCAGCACTTTGGGAGGCCAAGGCAGGTGGATCATGAGGTCAGGAGTTTGAGACCAGCTTGACCAACATGGTGAAATTCTATCTCTACTAAAAATACAAAAATTAGCTGGGCGTGGTGGCACATACCTGTAATCCCAGCTACTCTGGAGGCTAAGGCAGGAAAATCGCTTGAACCCAGGAGGCGGAGGTTGCAGTGAACCGAGATCAAGCCACTGCACTCTGGCCTGGGCAACAGAGAAGGCTGTATCTTGGAAAAGAAAGAGAAAAAAAGAAACACACACACACACACACACTTATCCAAAACTTAGCAGCAGCAAACTATGTAGCTTACCCTGGGAGCTTAATATTTTTTCAAACAAAGAGTAACTCAAATTATGAACCTACCTGCACTCTTACCCATGAAACCAATGATAAAAGTATTTTAAAGCATCACAACTATTATGGAATGGCTTGTCCTATAAATAAAGCAATCCGTGACCATGAAACAGATAACAGGGCAAAACACAGAGCGTTAAATACAATTGTTCTGTGTTGTAACCGAGTGGACTGGCATGTCCTTCCCCAAGCTGTCAAGTCATTTACAGTGAAAACAGTGGCACCTGCAGTTACTGTTAAAAAGTCTAAACCTACTAAACAATAGGAATTTGCCCAATGGCTAGACTTAGAAAATAAACAGTTGGAGAAAATATATTTTGTCTTTGGAAGTTCCCAACATTTGTTTTTCTCTCTCCATTTAATCATTTCCACTGGTGATGATGCTCTTTTCTGATGTCCTCAGATACTTGCCAGCTCTTTCCTTCCAATAATTTCCCTTAGAACATTATTCACTCTTAGTGTGAATTTAAGTAAGTGGGTCTTTGCATTTTGAGCACTTTGATCAATTTGGAACACAAGATATTACCTCCTGTTAAAGTATTTTCAGTGTTAGCAAACACATGTTGAGGATGCCATGTGATTAACACATGTTTAGAATGACACGTTTAGAAGGACACACATGTTTAGAATGACACACATGTTAAGGATAAAACACACATTAAGGATAGCATGTGATTAATCAGTTTTAAGGATGACAAACATATTAAGGCAGGCAGAGGTTTTTTCTCCGCTTAAACTCCTTCCTAAGCATTGCGCTGTGAGTTAGGTTCCAATCTAACAACTTATTCTGAGGTCATTTTTGTTTTGCTTTGTTTTTTTGAGACGGAGTCTCCCTCTGTGGCTCAGGCTGGAGTGCAGTGGCATGATCTCAGCTCACTGCAACCTCTGGGGCTCAAGTGATTCTCCTGCCTCAGCCTCCTGAGTAGCTGGGAATATAGGTGCTCACCACCACAGCCTGCTAATTTTTGTATTTTTTTTTAGTAGAGATGAGATTTCACCATGTAGGCCAGGATGGTTGACTTCCTGACCTCAGGTGATCCGCCCTTCTTGGTCTCTCAAAGTGCTGGGATTATAGGCATGAGCCATTGTGCTTGGCCTATTCTGAGGTCATTTTAAACTTTATGACTTTTTCTATTACAGAAAGCAGAAATAAAGTTCACATCATGTATATTAAAATCATGGGTAAGAAAAGTAAAACTTGCAAACCCTTAGAAGAAATAGAAGATAGTGTCACTATGGCCCTAAGGTAGGTGGGGTGAATTGAAACAGCAGTTTTATTTCCTCCCATATGCGTTACAGCATTGATTGAATCTGTTCTCCAGTCATCTGCCTCAGTCATACCTCACACCTCTCCATACGAGTGTCTCCTCTACATGGGAGCGTGTTTGCCACTGGCTTTTCCTACTCTTCCTTTTGACCTCTTTGCCTCTCTCGGTGCCAATACCACACTGTTGTATATAAGATAGCTTTGTAAGACTTTCTAAGTCTTTAAAAACAGGTCCTTAGTAAGAAGGCTTGCCTTAATAGCTGGGAGAAGAAGTCCTCTACCTGGATCTTCTTCAAAATTGACTTGCCTGTTCCTGAAGCTTTTCTCCTTCATATGTATTTTAGACTCACTTCATGCTTCTGCTCTTCTGGGCTCTTTACTGGAATCATATTGCATTTTTAGTGAGGACTGACCACTTCATCATATTAAAGTTTCTCATTTATGAACAGAGTACGTTTTGCCATTTGTTTAGATTTTTGTAAATGTCCTTCATTAAAGTGCTTTTGCTAGATTCACAATTAGAAACTCCCGTGGATTCTTCCCATTCACAAGGGAGTTGATTTTTTCCCACTTAAGTGAGAGCTGCAGCTTGCATGTAGAATGGAATTGCTGCTGCCTCTTTTGCTTACCAATTTGTAGTATGTATATGATATACGAAGAATGATATATATAACTATTTTAGTATCTGCAAAGCATTTAATTATATAAATATGTTACATTTTATTTAAGAAAACTCTTCTTGATAGTTTTTTATGTTCTATATTTGTTTGTAGTAAAAAAAAAATGCTGCAGGGAACATTTTTATTTTTATACCATTGGGCCCTTGTGAGAATATAACTGTGGGAGAAATTTCATGAAGTGAAATTTCTGGTAAAACAAAGTGCATGCATTTAAAATTTATAGAGATAACGCTGAAGTGCTTTAAAAAAAAAAATGGCAAGAAAAATATAGTGCTACACCATACCCAGAGGAAGAAAATACATAATTACCATCACTTCACAAACCTCACTCGTCTTTGTTTTATGGAACAGTTTTATCCAATAGATATTGATAATAAATATCCCATCATTACTGTGACTTTTCTTTAGTTATAAGTAACCCTGGCTTTTTTCCTTACATGTGTATATACATTTGTAAAGTTTTAAAAAATTATTAATGGTCTGAGCCAAGAGAAATTTAACACTCTAGGCTTTCTATAACAACTTAAAACATGCAAAGTTAAACTTAGGGAAAGAGCTGATCTCCCTCAAAGGTGGAAATCAGGGAAGATACCTAGAAGCAAAGATTAAATCACGATCAGCCTAATTTGAATTTCTTAATGGGTCATTTTAAACAGAAAACTCATTGAAAGTTGAAGTCAATGCTGTGGTCACTGTCACAAGTAAGACCTGAGACAACAAAATTATGGAATTTTAGGGTTGAAGGTAAACTTGAAGAAAATCTAGCCTCGTCTTTTTTTTATTTTTTATTTTTTTTCCAGATGGAGTCTTGCTCTGTCTCCCAGGCTGGACTACAGTGGCGTGATCTTGGCTCACTGCAAGCTCCGCCTCCTGGGTTCATGCCATTCTCGCGCCTCAGCCTCCCTAGTAGCTGGGATTACAGGCGCCCACCACCACACCCAGCTAATTTTTTGTATTTTTAGTAGAGATGGAGTTTCACCTTGTTATCCAGGATGGTCTCGATCTCCTGACCTCGTGATCTGCCCATCTTGGCCTCCCTAAGTGCCGGGATTACAGGCATGAGCCACCGCATCCAGCCTAGCCTCGGCTTTTTTGAAAGGTGAGTCTATCTTTGTAAGTTCAACAGAAAGATGAAACGTTTTATTCAAACTCATAAGTAGCAAAGTTCAGTGGCTAGCAAATAGGTAACACTATGGTCATTTGTTGAGTGAACAAGAATGAAGGAACGAATGAATGAATGAATGAATGGTACCAGGATTGGCGCCTGGGTTTTTCAGAAAGTAGGAGGCTCTTCCTCCTTACACTTTGCCGTTAAGAGTCAGTGTGCTGACATTCCATACCTTTCTATAATCGTACATTTAGAGGCACTGAACTAATCCCTTATTTTTAATTTCCAACAATCATCACTTATAATTTATGATGAATTCAGAAATAAAGGTTTTCCAAAAGCATGTATTATGTTCATGACATGCAACCTTGGAAAACACCATATTTGATTAAACCACTGCATATTTTTCTTTCTGAGGTAAAAGTACTTTGACATCTCTGTATTTGTTTGCTAAGGCCATGGTAACAAAGTACTGCGAATTGGGTAGATTAGAAAAAAAGAAATTTATTATGTGGCCGTTGTGGAAGTTGGAAGCCCAGGATCAAGATATCGCAGGGTTGCTTTCTTCTGAGCTTGAAGGTGGAGTCTGTTCCATGCCTCATCCTGAGGTTATGGTTATTGGCAGGCGACCCTTAGCATTCCTCGGCTTGTAAAGGTTTCATCCCCAATATTTGCCTTTATCTTCACATGGCATTTTCCCTGTGTGTGTATATCTGTCTCTGCATCCAAATTTTCCCTTTTTATAAGGACATGAGCCATCCTGGAGTGAGGCCCACCCAGTGATATCATTTTAGCTTAATTATATCTATAAACACCATCTCCAAATAAAGTCACACTCAGCGGTATTGGGGGTTAGGACCCCAACATATCTGTTTGGGTAGATACAATTAAACCTTTAACACTCAATATTCACTTGATTGCCCTTCTAAGTTTCAGTCACAATCTATTCTGATTTTTTTTAGATTACTTTCTAATTTCACTAAAAGAATGAATTTCACTATAACATAGGATATATTTTTGTAACATAGCAAATTGCATAGACAATTTTGGATATTTAATTTCTGTGCTGGAGTTATTTGTGTTAATATAAACTGAGACTACCTGTAGGTGTTAAAATTAGGTTTCATGCTACTCAAAATAATTATTTGTGAATGTTTGGGCGTTTGTTTATCTAGGTTATCCATCAGTGACATTTGGATGCTATGGGAACACACTCTCAAGTGGTAATTACTAGACTTATACAGCATCTATTTTCAAAGAAATAAAAACACTATAACCTGCCAGTGTTTCCTTTTCCCGGCCACTCACAATAGGGTTAATGATACCAAACTATCTCCCCCAAGATCAGAGGTGTAATGATGACTTATTAATAGGTATGACTCGTGAAACTAAAATAATATCTTGGGAACCCAAATCAGTGAGCCAAAGGGAAAAGTCAAGCTGGGAACTGTCAGACCTGCCTCGCATTTTATTCCTAAGTAAGACAGCTATAAGGATTTTAAAAAGCTACATACCTTTCTCACAATTTGTCCACAAGGAAATTCCTTGTGGACCAAGGACAGGCAGATCTCAAAGCCATCCCCCTGAGGCTCACGGGTGAGACAAACGCATATCTGATCATTTCCTCTGCGCTACTGTTTCACTGAGCCAGACTAAGGCATCAGTGACTGTTCCTCTACTCTCCTCTCAAACATAAATTGTGTGTTCAGTGAAAGTCTAATCAGAGACTCAAAATAACGCAACCATTTGCTTCTTATCTACCTACAACCTGGAAGCCCTACTTGGAGTTGTCCTGCCATTTTGGACCCAACCAATCCATATTTTACATATATTGGTGGATGTCTCATATCTCCCTAAAATGTGTAAAAACAAGTTGTGGCCGGGCACGGTGGCACATGCCTGTAATCCTAACACTTTGGGAGGCGGAGGTGGGTGAATCACGAGGTCAGGAGTTCGAGACCAGCCTGACCAACATGGTGAAACCCCGTCTCTACTAAAAATAAAAAATACAAAATACAAAAAAAAAAAAAAATGTAAAAAAGATTAGTTGGGCGTAGTGGCGGGCGCCTGTAATCTCAGTTACTTGGGAGGCTGAGGCAGGAGACTCGCTTGAACCTAGGAGGCTGAGGTTGCACTGAGCCAAGATTGCACCACTGCAATCCAGCCAGGGCGACAGAGTGAGATGCCGTCCCCCCCAAAAAAAAAATTGTGCCACGACCATGTTGGCCTCACGTCATCAGGACCTCCTGGGTCATGGGCACGCTCTTGACCTTGGCAAAATTAACTTTCTGAATTGATTGAGACCTGACTTGGATATTTTGTGTGCGCACACCCAAATTCTCCCTAGAAGACAGGTGATGAGGCAGAGTGTGTTTGTGTCTGTCACTCCTATTATTGCCTGTGTTCTGGTTCCTTTGGGCTCTTCAATAAGGAGGTACGTGTTTACCTGCAGCCCAGAACTGACTGCCCTGTGGAGAGTTTGGGGTAGACACGTTGTGACTTTTTCTCACAGTATTACCTTCCACATTGCTTCCAAAGCTTTAGCTTGTTCTAGCCGACTGCAGCCATCTACCTACCATTTATTTTTATTTTTATTTTTTTATTTTATTTTATTTTTTTTTTTGTTTTTTTTGTTTTGTTTTGTTTTTTTGAGACAGAGTCTGGCTCTGTCTCCCGGGCTGGAGTACAGTGGCCGGATCTCAGCTCACTGCAAGCTCTGCCTCCCGGGTTCTCGCCATTCTCCTGCCTCAGCCTCCCGAGTAGCTGGGACTACAGGTGCCCGCCACCTCGCCTGGCTAGTTTTTTGTATTTTAGTAGAGACGAGGTTTCACTGTGTTAGCCAGGATGGTCTCGATCTCCTGACCTCGTGATCCGCCCGTCTCGGCCTCCCAAAGTGCTGGGATTACAGGCTTGAGCCACCGCGCCCGGCCCATTTATTTTTATTTTCATTTTTTTCAGAGCCCATTAGGAGACAGAGGGAGATTTAAGTCTGTATTTGTCATACAAGGGAAAAAAGAGGGAGAAGGTGAAGGGAGGAAGAAGAGAGGCTCTGAGAAACCGGAAGGTCAGACTTGGTGCGGACTTCCTCCAAGGCCTACCCCACCCTCTCCAAGCATGGCTAATCCCAGGGCCCCTTCTGGCCCACAGTGCAGGGCCACCCACTCGTACGCGGGCCTCCTTCAGCCTCTCTGGGGTTCCCAGAAGGGCCCTTGGGCACTTGGGCCATGTCAGGGGGCTCAGGTGCATCTTCCTAGACACGACAAGGAGAGGAAGGCGGAGGGAGCAGCGGGGGCCACTGGCTCCCATACAGGAATTCGGAGCTGTGCTTTACCGGGGGCCATCCGTGATACGTGTGACACCATGGGGCCCTGGCCGTGGGACCGGCCATGAGGCCTTGAGACCTCATCCAAGAAGCCCCCCAGCCCCCAAGGTTCACGCTTGGAGGGGCAGCAGGACGCCTTTGGAGCTCAGCTCAGCCCTACAAACAGGACCAAGGCCAGAGAGAACTACCAAGGTGCACCTGGGCTAGCTTCCAGCAGCCCCTGAGCAGGCCACTACCCTCACCTGAACAGCCGGGTCTATCACCAAGCCCCACCCTCTTCTACCAGCCCTGCCCCCAAGGCCCAGCTCTCCTGCAACCGCCTCTCCCACTAAGCTCCACTCCTCACCTGCAAAGAGCCACCCCTCACTAAGCTCCTCCCCTCACTTGCCCAGCCCCGCCCAACATAGCACGCGCTTCCAGGAGCCCCTCTTTTCACCCGCGCAGCCCCGCCCTTCACCAGGCGCCACTCTATCTGCATAGACACGCCTCTCGCCACGCCCCACTTCTCCCTTGCCGACTTTCCCCTCCTATCAACTGTACACATCCTGCTGCTGGCCGCACCCCGCCCCTTTCGGCAAGCCGGCCGCGCCCCTTTTGCCCGTGACCACGCCCCTCGCCTTGCCCACCTCCTTCGGCATGTCGGCCCCGCCCCTCCCGCCCATCTCCCTCTGCACCGCCCCCCCCGCCCGTCCTAGAGCAATGGAGGCCCGCCCTTTTCATCTACAGCCTATCGCAGAGGACGCTGCCGTTCACGATGACCAATAGGAGTGGTGGCCGTCACAGCAAGCCCCGCCCCACGCCCTACGTCGGGTTAAGTGGGGTCCCTCGCCAGCGCCGCGCTGGTCATACGCCATGTGGCACTGCGGCGGGCAGAAGGGGCTGTGTGCACTGAGGCTGCTGAGCGGCGGGTGAGACGCTGCGGTCGGAGGCTAGAAGTGCTCGGCGTGCTGGCACCCGGGAGAGGAAGGTCCGGGGCGGGCCGGAGACGTAGGGGTCCGCGTCCCTGCGCCCAGGCCTGGCAGCTCCCCGCACTGTGGGCGCCCCGCACCCAGAGCCCTTTCCGGGTCCTGCGCACCGAGCCCTTCCTGGGGTTCCCGCATCCGAGGCCCGAGAACCCCGGAGCTCCTGCCCGCTCCCGGTGCGATGCTCCGGGCTGGGGGCCGGGCCTGCCCGTGGCGCTCCTGGCGGAGCCCTCCATTGGCGTGGGCTTCAATGGGGGTAGTAAATGGGGCCGGCAGTTGTGGTTCTCGCTGATGGCTTTGCTCCTAGTTCATTGTTGTTGGAGGCCGAGTCCTTAAGAGACCCGAGGCGCCCACAGCCCGCTCTTAAAGTCCGGCTGTGTTCAGAGAACTGAAGCCTCCCGGAATTTAACTGTTTTGGTTTTTTAATGACTCAATTTATGGGGGAAAAAAAGACGAAGCGGTTTAGTGTTCATGGTAATCCACGAGCCCGTATTTAATGTAACAGTTCAGCGCTGCCGGCCCAGGCCAGGGGGAGACACGGGGCGTCCGTGGCGTGAGTTTGGCAGCAGGTTACTGGAAAGTTCGGGGGAGACCCTGGCCTTACCGCTCAGGGGTTTCCTATCATGTCCTTGCTGATAAGTAACTTCTTAAAATGCTTCTCTGTCCCATAATTCTGAAATTTGCTAAATCAGTAAGCAAATGTTGACTATAGCATATCTTCATAATGTTGACAGTGACTGAATAGGTGTTTTTTTCCCCTGTATATATCTTTAAAATATTTCGGTGGGATATATTAATGTAGAAAAGCCCGTAA
>NW_016814072.1:1041430-1071865 GCF_001698545.2 Rhinopithecus bieti
GCACAGAAACAGGAGACACACGGCCGATGTTGGAAGGGGTGCTGTGTTACTGAGGTGCAGTACACAAAAGCAGGAGGCACTCAGCAGACGTTGCAAAGGGTGCTGTGTTACTTAGGTGCAGCACAGTACCGTGGGAAGGGCAGACACCAGGGTGAATCCTGGCTCTGTGATTTGGGCAGCTTATGTTATCACCCTAAGCCTCAGGTTTTTCATCTGTAAATGAGGATGAGAATATCTCCCTCACAGAGTATATGTGACAGGATTAGAAAATGCCTAGCCAAAAAAAAAATTAAAAATTAAAAAAATAGAAAATACCTAGCCAGTAATAAGCACTCAAAAAATATATATACACACACATTCTCATCTGCCTTTTTTAAGTCTTACTTTCCTTGTTTGTAGGATAAGGGACTTGGACAGGATGGTTCTGTTCTCTCCAGCTCTGAAATACTGGCTTCCTGGCATCATCTAATTTCAGGCAGAAAAGCCAGTTTTCTCAGTGTGTCGAAGATCACCATTTCAAAGGCCATTTTGTCTAAGTTTAACTGGTCATGTTTTTCTGGTTAACTCAAGTGACATCTGTTCCCGAGCTGTTCCTGACGGCAGTGAAGCTCAGCCACGATGACACAGGAGCCAGGTATTTACACCTGGCCACAGAAGACACGAATAATCTGTTCAGGTACATGGTGCATTGTAAGAACATGGTCTTGAATGTTTTATTTAAATCAGGGATGTCCAATCTTTTGGCTTCCCTGTGCCACATTGGAAGAACAACTGTCTTAGGCCACACATAAAACACACCAACACTAAGGACAGTTGATGAGTTAAAATTATAAATAAAGGACCTCAATGTTTTAAGAAAGTGTAGGGATTGCATTGGGCTGCGTTCCAGGTTGTCCTGAGCATGCGGACTGCAGGCTGTGGGTTAGACAAGCTTGATGTAAAGCACTGACTGTACATTACGTGGTTTAAAATACCATCTCACTAGTATTTTTATTGACAGAGCATCTTGAAAAATAAGGAAAAGCTTACACGGACTTACAATCTCATCAAAATACAATTTTATAGTCTGAATCAATGATTTACATCAGAGTTGGGAAACCCTGTGTTGGAGGATTGTGGTGTCAGAATGATGATTTCCAGTAGCCTGAGGTGATGATGTGTCTGGGAACTGTGTCCGCAGCACTAAGATGAACATTTTGCATTCTAGTCATTCTCCTTCCCTGGCCTTCCATTCCTGTTCCTCCCCTTCCCTAGCGTGCCGTTCCTTCTTCCCTAGCGTGCAGTTCTGCACCACTCCCATGGACAGTACCGGTGTTCCTCACATTCTTGAGCATACCGTCCTTTGTGGGTCTCGGAAATATCCGTGCAGAGACCCTTTCTTCAAAATGTTGAACCGGTCCCTCTCCACGTTCATGAACGCCTTCACAGGTAGGACCAGCATCCTGAACGGAAACCGCGTTTGGGTTTGCCAGGCACCCACTGGAATTCAGTTAGTTTCTGAGAAGGGATGAGAGGAGTGGGCAATTAATGTTCTAGAATAATTTTTACCCCTCTCTAGTTGAAGGACGTTAGAAATTTCATCCTTTAGGAAAGCCGCATGGTAGCGAGATTATAAAAACTAGTGTTTTAATAAAAGGTACGTGAACTTTTCCCAGAAAGGTTGAAAACAGTTTTCTCTGGGGGGTATCGCTACAATGCCAGGCCTCCAGAGTTACCACTAACGTTGATGTTTGACTTTTAGTAAGGCTGACGCTAGTGGAGAGGGTGACAATGAACAGTGCACTCTGTGAAGGAGTGACATCGAAGAGCAGGTTAAATCCATGCTCTTACAGAATGAGGTTGTCTTTGTAGACGTGTGAAAGTCTCTGGAGACACTTGAGAGAGTTCAGATGTTCGCTGAAGAAAGCCCTGGTGTCCATCAAGTGCAGATCCTGAGACGGGATGGGAAAGCCGGCACTCGGGGTGATGAGTTGGGACAGCTGCTGTGGTCGGGGGCCAGAGCTTGGAGCCACTGCCTCATCTTAAGAATAACTGCAACTTACTGTCCTAGGACAAAGGGGAAATGAGGCTTGAGATTCAATAATTTTAGTAGAAATCTGTTATATTTTACAATTTCACTTTTCATTTGTACCCAGCTAGTGATTATACTCGGTATCCATTTTCCACACAAAATCCCAAAGACTTTCAGAATCTCTCGGTGTATTTGGACGCCACCTTTTTCCCATGTTTACATGAGCTGGATTTCTGGTATGTCATGAGTGATTAACTAGTTGATGCAGACTTTAGTATTTGAGTCACTGTCAGCTTATAATTATTTGTCCTCAGGCAGGAAGGATGGCGGCTGGAACACGAGAATCCTAGCGACCCCCAGACGCCCTTGGTCTTTAAAGGAGTCGTCTTTAATGAGATGAAGGGAGCGTTTGTAAGTTTTCTTCCTTTTTTATGTTGTGTTCAGCTTACCTTACCCATGTACAGTACCATGATATAGACACATCTGGAAGATGGTTGATTTTTATTTAACATTCTCATTATAGGTGACATGTTCTTGAATTAGCTGGGGTCAGTGCTGTGAGCAGAAGCCAGGGGGTGGTGGAGCCAGGCTGCTC
The DNA here is from genome assembly GCF_001698545.2 of Rhinopithecus bieti. Classification (NCBI taxonomy): domain Eukaryota; kingdom Metazoa; phylum Chordata; class Mammalia; order Primates; family Cercopithecidae; genus Rhinopithecus; species Rhinopithecus bieti. The sequence continues at coordinate 1,044,037 of NW_016814072.1, forward strand.
AGACTGCTGTTCTTCCCAGCAGGTCTCAGACCATGTCTGACGACCCCCGTGTATGATCTGCAGCGAGAGAAAAGCTATTTTCATACCACTATCAACACTTTGTCTTTTTCACTCATTCTTGCCCAAGTCCATGGTGTACTTTCGAGAGGCTGCGTGGCAAGGTGTGTGACACGCAGCAAGCTGGATACAGAGCAGATGGGGGAGTCCAGCTTCGCCTCTGAGCCAGACACTACAGAGGTTTGCAAAAAAGGCAACACAGCATCACTCTAACTAGTCAGTTTTTTACTTTGTTATGAGAAATATTTTTCAAACATATTTATATTAACATGTAATGATGGCTTACCTTAATGCATAAGTATTTTTTAAATGTCTCAGCTTTAATTTAGAATATAGAAAAATTATATAAACACACACAGGCACCTACACAGGCAAAAAAGCCCACATAATCAAAAGCTGTTTGGGTCCTCATTAAAACCCATTTGTGCCTAGTGTTCCATTATTGGAATCCTAAGCTTGTGGGAGTTATTTCTATCCTACAGCTCAAGGTCATTGCCAAGGTCTGAATTTTTACAAAAAAAATTGCAATCTCAGGCATAAATGGGTTAATTTTTCAGCGTGTAAAGGAGTCTTGAGACCATTTTGGATTAAGAGCTGCTGTCCTGGGCCCGTGTCTTCATGTCCCCTTGTGACTTTGACAAGCTGCCTATGCTGGTGTCCCTGAGGCTTGTGCGTGGCCTGCTGTCTGATTCCCGTAGCCCCCCTCAGCTGGTGAACTATTTCTTACCTTTTCATTCTCAATTTGGTGGTCTTTTCTTCCAAGGAGTCTTCTTGAAACTCAAGTTGGGGTGAGAGCTTCTCCCCACTTCCCTCGTGGCTGGTGGGCAGACCTGGTGATCCCTCTGATTTACAACCCTGGGCTATGTGTTTGTTGCAACACACATCAGAAAGTCCATTGTTCTCAGTCCTTGGGTCCTGTGCATGGGTGAGGAGTGATTGAATACGGTGTTAAACAATGCCTGCAGGGGGCCTTTTTTTTGTTTTTTTTTTAACCATTAGAACAGTTTTTTTTTTTTTTTTTTTTTTTTTTTTTTTTTTTTTTTTTTTNCGCCTCGTCGCCCGGCTGGTTTTTTTATTTTTTAGTAGAGACGGGGTTTCACCGTATTAGCCAGGATGGTCTCGATCTCCTGACCTCATGATCCGCCCGTCTCGGCCTCCCAAAGTGCTGGGATTACAGGCTTGAGCCACCGCGCCCGGCCCATTAGAACAGTTTTATTTGCAAAGTATTACAGGCATGTGCACCAGAATGTGATCAATTGGGTACATTGTAAGTAATGTAGCGTGTGTGTATTATTTTACATGTATATATTCTTATTTATTTATTTCACGTTTCAAGACAGACAATGAGAGGATATTCTCCCAGCACCTTCAGAACAGACTTCTTCCCGACCACACATACTCAGTGGTCTCTGGGGGTGACCCACTGTGCATCCCGGAGCTTACGTGGGAGCAGCTTAAGCAATTTCATGCCACTCACTATCACCCAAGCAATGCTAGGTAATATTTTGTTGGGAAAGTTTGATGGTGGATTGTGAAAAGTTAACTTGTTTGTGTTCTTCTAATTTCATGACATGGCGTCTCTCACATTTAGCAATGCTTAGGAAATATCTAAGTATAGGTGAGATTCTTGGCCTCAGTGTGCCTATCTTACTTGGACATTGATTTTGGACATTTACAATTATAGCCTTCAGTGGGCTCAGCATGGTGGTTACAAACACGGCGTTTAGAGCCCCCCAGAGGAGGGTCCTGTCTCCACAGCTTCTTGCCTCACATCCAGCTTTGTTGCATGGAGAGTGGGGGTGCATGGATGGTGCCCACCCCAACCCAGGGTGTGCGAAGCTTTGAGCCTCCCCTTGGCACGGAGAAGTGCTCTACCGATAGTGGATGCAGTCACAGAACCTTTATTACATCCTCACTTTCTGATAACATCATTTGTTTCTTATGTCACTAATATAAGATCATTATAATAATATATGTATTATATAAAACACTAATAATTTACATATAAATGCTAATGTAAAAACATATTTGCAAGGTTAGTTTATGTAAAAAGAATTGTGAAAACTTTCAGTCATACAAAAAAGTAGACTAGGATAATGAGCCCCTAAATACTTATCATGTAATAGATATCCTTTTCCTTGTGAAGTTTTTGGAAGTAAATTATAAATGTCATCATTTACCCCTAAATATTTGAATTTGTGACCCTAAAACATGAGGATTTTTTCTTACATGAGCTAATGCCATTTTCAGTTTTAATAGAATAAAACATACTTTCATAAAACTGCCTATTTCTTACTCCATATTCAAATTTTCTAGTTGACCCTGAAGTGTTTGTTGCACAGGATCCCACAGATCACAGATACCACAGAGACCCTGGTCGGCCTGGGTCTCTCCTGGGCACCCTCTCGGACGGCAGAGGAGTGTGCAGGCCGGGTTTCCTCTGGGCGCTCTCACTTTCCAGGTGTCCTGGCTGCTCCTGTGTGGTGTTGGGTGCCATGTTCCTCTGTTTCCTGGGAACTGGAACTTAGATCCAAAGCCTTAGTTTGAGTCAGGCTGTGCCTTTTTAAGCAGAGTCCCTTGTGGGGAGCTCTGCATAAATGGCCACATCCTACCACTGTGTGAGGCCTGCTTGCCTCCACTGGGGGTCTCACGCCAGCGGGGTGCATGCTGAGAGTCGGCCACTGTCTTGTGAAGATCTGCTTTTTCCCTTCAGCCACAGACTATCTGGTGCACTTGAGTTTCTGGTGTCCTGTGATAATGAGTTCCTCATCAACCTATTAATGGTTTTCATATTCATTGAGGATTATTGCCTGAATCATTTATTAGAGTTTGTGAAGTTTTCAAATTCTGTAATTTTTCATTCGTTTGTTGGACTTCTTCAAAGAGGAGCTCCACATCAGCTGGGGCTGTCGGGTTATCTTGAAATATGGTTCTGTGGAAAAGGCAGGGGCGGCTGCTCTCCCTGGGAAGTCCAGTTTGAGGAGGAGGGGTGGTGTAGGAACTACCTCTAATGATGACAGAAGAGGTTGTCTTTTTTTTTTTTTTTAAAGACAGGGTCTGGTTCTGTCCCCCAGGCTGGAGTACAATGGTATGGTCTTGGCTTACTGCAGCCTCAGCCTCCTGGGCCACCTCAGCCTCCTGAGTAGCTGGGACTACAGGTGCGCACCACCATGCCCAGCTAGTGCTTATATTTTTTTGTAGAGACAGAGTCTCGGCATGGTGCCCAGGCTGGTCTCGATCTCCTGAGTTCAAACAGTCTGCCCACCTTGACCTCCTAAAGTGCTGGGATTACAGGCGTGAGCCACTGTGCCCAACATGGAGAAGAGAGTTCTTTCTTTTCTTCTTTTTTTCCCCCCAGTCTTCTTTGTTTTGTTTTTTAGTACCACTGTGACCTCATACATATTTCTGTATATGTATATATTTGAGACTGTGATCAGATGGAATTTATTTTTGTGCCCACATTTGCCCCAGTTGTTGGCCCATTTTGGTCTCACTTCTTTGGTTTCTACACCCCCACCTCCACCTCCCTAACGCATGCACAGCCAGGCCCTCCCTGCTCCAGAGGCTCAACTCTGTTTCCCAGGGAGCTCTGATTTCTGTGGCTAGTGGGGAAGGGCCTTTGGAGAGTAGCATCTGGACACTAGGGGTGGTGATTGCTCCTGGATTCTCTCAACCCCGAGAGAGTAAAATTTCTTTCTAAATTCTAGAATGAGACATTTCTGAAGGTTCTTTAAGATGCTAGTTCCCCAAACCTTAACCATAACTTAGGCAACATAGTAAAGAAAAAGATAAATTCTGTCATTGTAACCTTTTTCCTCTGGTTGAATAAATGTGTTATCTTTATTAACATGTATAACCTTGAACTTGTTGCCAAAAATTGAGTTTTGTGAAATTGTCAGTTGGATTACTCTATTACTGTACCTAGGGTTATAAAGTATTTTAACAAATACCTCATTTGGTTTTTGTCACATCTCTAGATGAAGTTTAAAATGAAAGATCAGTTTCTGGCTAGGTGTGGTGACTCATGCCTGCAAATCCAAGCACTTTGGGAGGCCAAGATGGGAGGATTGCTTGAGGCCAGGAGTTTGAGACCAGCATGGGTAACAGTGAGAACCCATCTCTAAAACTTAAAAATTAGCTGGCTGGGCGTGGTAGCTCATGCCTATAATTCCAGCATTTTGAGAGGCCGAGGTGGGGAGATCACCTGAGGTTAGGAGTTTGAGACCAGCCTAACCAACATGGTGAAACCCTATCTCTACTAAAAGTACAAAAATTAGCTGGACGTGGTGGTGGGCACCTGTAATCCCAGCTACTTGGGAGGCTGAGGCAGGAGAGTTGTTTAAACCCAGGAGGCGGAGGTTGCAGTGAGCTGCGATTGCATCATTGCACTCCAGCTACTCAGGAGGCAGAGGCAGGAGGATTGCTCAAGCCCAGGAGCTTGAGGCTTCAGTGAGCTGTGATGGTGCCACTGCGCTCCAGCGGTTGCCTGAAGCCAGGAATAGCACCATGCCCTGTGATGAACGTTGAATTTATAAATTAGGCACAGGGAGAGGTTAACAACAACAATAATAAAATAGAACAGTTATAACAGGATACTGTAATAAGTTACGTGAATTTTGGTCTCTCGAAGTTCCGTGATATTTTTGGGCCTTGGTTGAGTGAAGGTAACTGAAACCAAAAGGCGAGACCTTGGGTAAGGGGCACTCCTGTGTACTGTGTTTCAGTGAAAAAGACAGCACTTGATCTCACATCTTTTTTTTTTTTTTCTTTTTTTTGAGGCGGAGTCTCGCTCTATCGCCCAGGCTGGAGTGCAGTGGCCGGATCTCAGCTCACTGCAAGCTCCGCCTCCCAGGTTTACGCCATTCTCCTGCCTCAGCCTCCCGAGTAGCTGGGAGTACAAGCGCCCGCCACCTCGCCCGGCTAGTTTTTTTTTTTTTTTTTTTTTTTTTTTTTTTTTTTAAGTAGAGACGGGGTTTCACCATGTTAGCCAGGATGGTCTCGATCTCCTGACCTCGTGATCCGCCCATCTCGGCCTCCCAAAGTGCTGGGATTACAGGCTTGAGCCACCGCACCTGGCTGATCTCACATCTTTTAAACTAAAACAGACTAATTATATTTCCTTAAAATTTTAGGTTCTTCACGTACGGTAATTTTCCATTAGAACAGCATCTGAAACAAATTCATGAGGAAGCACTGAGCAAATTCCAGAAAATCGAACCAAGCACCACGGTGCCAGCTCAGACACCCTGGGACAAGCCTGTGAGTGCCCCACCGTGTTTGTGTCCTGCCTGGTAAATATGTTGACATGAGGACTTGGACTGGGTGTTCATGATGGGATTTCAGAGGCTGTCATGGCCGGTACAGAGTATGGGAGATCTTTTCAAACCAAAAGAATAGTTGTTTGTTTGAAAAGAAAGTTAACTTAGCGGAAAGCATGTTTCGGTCCATTTTGTGTTTCCAGATAACGTAGAGTAGTTAACAACTGTCAGACACTATGCCGACTCATAAGGTCACGTCATTTTACAGAGGGAATTCCAGATAACATGTGGCCCGGATTCATTTGCTACAGATCCCTCTAAACAAACAACCGTCAGCGTTAGCTTCCTCTTACCGGAGTAAGTATATGCTGTCAAAGCTCATACAAGACAAAAACATGAGGAAAATATTCCTATTAGAAGGTTCAGAAGTGAGTTCTACAATTGAATGTAAATTAATACACAGTTAGGATTCAGGGGTTAAGTGGATTTTAGGAATAGAAAACAAAATGTCAAAGTTTTTAATAACATCCGAAATGGTTTTTGAGGAAAATCATTTTTGATAGCCCTCCGGAAGAAAAGTAATTTACTTATTGTATTTCAAAGCTTTCTTCCTACAGAGAAAAGACTGCCTCAGACCAGCCATTGCTCACATTTTGAGGTCACAGGTCCCTTTGAGTGTGAGAATGGTACTATGAACACGCACCTCGGCAAAATATACCACATACAAAACTTTGTAATTCCGGTGGTTTCACGAGAGTAGGTCAGAACCGTGCCGGGGGGGTGTTCAGGAAGGGAAGGCTCTGGGCCCTCCTGTGCTCAGCCTGCAGCTCTGTGGCTGGCACCTCTCCTGGCTTGTTCCTTGTCTCCTTAATGGTGCTGCCACTGTGCCTGTCATTTAAATCACGTGTGGAAAGTGCCTGGCAGGCTGTCACATGGTGAGCATTTCATGTGCAGTGAAGTTAATTTTATGGTTTGTGCCCCCCTCAAAAATCCCAGTATTTAAGGGAAATTCTCTTTTGCTCATAAAATTGTTAAAATAAATGTTGAAATGCAAGAATTTCTGGAAAGATGTGTAGTGATTCTAAATAAAATGTGCATAAGGGCCAATAATTTTCCCTTTTCTCTTACGTTCCTTTCCTTTTTTTTTTTCCAATGCAGCATCACCGACACATTTGAAGCCTTCACATTAAGTCTTCTGTCTTCACTCTTGACTTCTGGGCCCAATTCTCCCTTTTACAAAGCCTTGATTGAATCTGGCCTTGGCACAGACTTTTCTCCTGATGTTGGGTGAGTTTATGATTAGATTAAATCAATAGTTCTCATTGGTTGGGGGCAGTTTTGCTCCTTCACCTCCACACCCTGTCCCCGCCCCACACTTGACAATATCTGGACCATTTTTGGATTTTTGATTGCTAATAACTGGAAGATGGTGGACCAGGAAGTTGCTGAGTGTCTCATGGTGCACAGGATGGCCGCCCCCATCAGGGAGCTCTGGATGAGATCCTGGATCCAGTGCCAGCCATTTCTGTCCCTTTAAGGGGGCGTTCGTCCAAAATAAAACACCCAGCACAAAGGCAGCTTTTCCAGGGCCTCAGAATGTCATGCTGTTGTCTCTTACATGTCAGGTCATTAAGTATTAGGAATCTTTAAAATGTTGTAAAACTCAGCAGTTCTGTTTTGGTATTTATCCTGCCATAACTCAAAAGTTTAAATTTAATTTTTTTAAAAAAAGATGTAAAAATGACAAAGATGTACATGGAACCAATTACTTGAGAACACTGCTTGAATGCACTTTTCAGTGGAGGGGCTGGAGTTTGAAGCGCTTCATTCTGATCTTTAAATCAAGAATATTACGAGGGCATGATGAATGCGCCTGGATTCCAGTGCATCATTTCTGGTTTTGTCTTCTAGATATAATGGCTACACAAGGGAGGCCTACTTCAGTGTCGGCCTCCAAGGGATTGCGGAGAAAGACATTGAGACAGTCAGAAGCCTCGTAGACAGAACGATTGATGAAGTAGTTGAGTGAGTGTGGCTTATTTGTAACAATCTGCTTTCGTTCCTCATTTCTGCGTGCTTTTTGGGAGGAGCTGAGCCTGATCCATTGGGCCTTTCCCTCTCTGTCATATAATATGCATTTGTTCATATTTAGTTGTTTAAATGTTATCTCTGCTACCGTTTGTTTCTAAAACTCTTCTACATCTTAGGTTTTTGTTTTGCTTTGAGACAGGGTCTCGCTTTGTCACCGAGCCTGATGTGCAGTGGCGTGATCTCAGCTCACTGCATTTTCCTCCCCTACCAGGCTCAGGTGATCCTCCTACCTCAGCCTCCCAAGTTGCTGGAACTAGGGTGCACACCACCATGCCCAGCTAATTTTTGTATGTTAGAGATGGGCTTTCTCTATGTTGCCCAGGCTGGTCTTAAACTCCTGGTCTCAAGCAGTCCTCCTGCCTTGGCCTCCCAAAGTGCTGGGATTACAAGCATGAACCATTGTGTCTGGCCCATCTTTGTTCTTCATTGTATTCTTTAGGAAAGGATTTGAAGATGATCAAATTGAGGCTTTACTTCATAAAATTGAAATACAGATGAAACATCAGTCTACCAGCTTTGGGCTGATGCTGACATCAGTAAGTGATAACAACAAATTTACTTTTACAATAGGCGTTTTGTCTTGTTACTAGCTTAATTGGCTTTTTGACATTTTTCTGTGAAATAGATCACTTTAAATGGGTAAGCATTTATGACTAGTAATTTGCTGGTTGTTTCCTAAACGCTATTTCAGCCTGTGGTTTTTATTGTATTAGAACAAAATAGAGCTAAAGTAAGTTTGTTTCTCCATCCAAATAATTATATGACTTTGGTTATAAACAATCATCTGTGGTATATTTAAACATAGAAACTAGGATCTTAATATCAAGTCTGGGCTGTTTGTGGAGGTTGTACTGTGTGGTACCAGCTGCATTGTGGATGTGGAAATCTTCCTTCCAGTACATAGCTTCTTGCTGGAACCACGACGGGGACCCTGTGGAGCTCCTGAAGTTGGGAAATCAGTTGGCTAAATTCAGACAGTGCCTGCAGGAAAATCCAAAATTTTGCAAGAAAAGTAAAACAGTATTTTAAGGTAAGAAAGTTGGATAATTCATTTCTCTAATTTTGAAGTTGAATTTTATACTAATGAAAGGAATATTAGGAACATAATCTATACATTTAAGTAATTTGTTAATGGGTGACTTAATTTCTAATTAAAAATTTAAATGCTTACATTAACTTTATTTTCCAGATTGTAATGCAAGTTGATAATTTTTTTAGATGAATGTGTGCATTTTCAGTATGTGAATATATGTATGTTTATGTGTGTGAACAAAATATTTGCATATATTGTTCTTTTATTAGTAGAAGAATATAAAATAGGAGAACAGTCACCCAAATGTAATGAATCTTCTGGTTTTCATGAGTGAATACTTTTGATGCTTGTGCGTTTGTTTTCTCAGATTTTTGGGCAGTTGTGCTTGGTTGCCTGTTCCTTGCTTTGTACTCATTATTATGGTAGAACTTTAAAAAAGTGTTCCCATGGTGGGAAAGACTGTTGTCTACTTTGAAGGGGAACTCTCCAGTAGGTTCCGTTGCTTTAGGCATTAGATACGATTTAATAACATGACTTGCAGTTTCTCTCAGCTATTGTAAGTTATTTTCCATGAACTTTCTGGTGTCTTCTAGTTATCTTACCTCTGTAGTATTTCATATGGGAGCATTGTGTGCATGTGTAGTTTTTTTTTTTTTTTTTTTTTTTTTTTGAGACGGAGTCTCGCTGTGTCGCCCAGGCTGGAGTGCAGTGGCCGGATCTCAGCTCACTGCAAGCTCCGCCTCCCGGGTTTACGCCATTCTCCTGCTTCAGCCTCCCAAGTAGCTGGGACTACAGGCGCCCACCACCTCGCCCGGCTAGTTTTTTGTATTTTTTAGTAGAGACGGGGTTTCACCGTGTTAGCCAGGATGGTCTTGATCTTCTGACCTGGTGATCCGCCCATCTCGGCCTCCCAAAGTGCTGGGATTACAGGCTTGAGCCACCGCGCCCGGCCGCATGTGTAGTTTTTTTAATTGTTAAGGAAAGTACATGAAATAACCTAATGTTTATTTTTATATTACATCAACATGTGTTTTGTTCTAATTTATAAAGTATTGAATGGGAAATATAGTTCTAGCCTTTTAGAAGTTAATAGTAGAATGAACACTAGACAAAAAATAGAATTCTGTATTAACTTCAATTTAGTACCAATATCCATAGTACTTAAAAGTGGAAAGCTTTTTACAACTAAGATGTAGTGAAAATGTTTAGTATTGATATGTTTAAGACCTAATGACCATAATAATAATAGTAGAATAATAGCATTCATGAATTCTGTAACTACTACACAGGCAGGTATGGTGGTAAGCGTTTTATAAGACTTGTGTACTTTCATCGACAAAACAACTCTTGAGGTTCGTTCTATTATTACTATTTTTAAAGTGGGAAAGTGGAACCACAGGACCAAGAACACACCAGCAGAAGCTTGTTGAGTGTTAGGTTGTAATAAGATCTTGTTTTCACTTGGCTTTTGTTGTTGCTGTGGTTGCTGCAGAATAACCAGCATAAGCTGACTTTATCGATGAGGCCAGATGACAAGTATCATGAGAAGCAGGCACAAGTGGAAGCCACGAAGCTCAAGCAGAAAGTCAAGGCTCTGTCCCCCGGAGACAGGCAGCAGATCTACGAGAAAGGTCAGAGGCTTCCTTCCGAGCCGGCGAGGCCTGACCTGCACTCAGGCCGAGTGCACTTGTTAGTGAGTTGATAGTTGGAGACAGGTATTATTTCAACCAGCAGGTGTCCACTGGGCACCGACAGAGCTCACGTCGGTGCAGTGGGTTCAGATAATTTCAGAAAATTGCCCTCATAGCTCAGGAGGAAGGCAGGAATCACTGAAAAGAAGTAGCTTGGAAAGATGTATTTATTTTACAGATTTTGTAAATACTTTGTATTTATCAGGTGCCATAAAATGCCAGTACCATTGTTATGTTGCAGTGCGTGTTGCATGCCCTGTGGGCAGAGTGGACAGTGAGAGCTGTCTGTTGGGAAGAGGCCTGTCTCAGGCATACAGGGGGTGTGTCAGCCGCAGAGCAGCACCAGGATTCTGTGGGACAGGCGTGGGGCACACAGGGATGGTGGAGCAGTGAGCATGGAGGGAGGACAGCGTGTGTGGGGGAGACAGGTGTACCCGGTGGCCCTGGGGAGGGCCTGTGTGGAAGATGGGGAGCACACGGGTGCTTCATGGATTAAGGCAGGAGAACTGCCAGGTCAGTGAGCAGCGTAGCAGCAGCCTCATTTGGGATAGTTTTGCAGAAAAATAGAGAAATTGGATGGAGAAAACTGCTGAGAGGCAGGGGATTTTGGCAGCGGCTGCGGGAGCGGCTGCAGGAGTGAAGGAAGGGAGGAGGCCACGGGAGAGAAGGGGACCCAGATGGATTCTCACAGGTAGTTCGGCCTCTGGGAAAAATTTGCAAAAGTGGTGTCTGATCAAGGCCCGTATTCAGAATACACGAAAAACGAACAATTCAGCCATGAGAGCACACAAGCCAATTAACGCATGGGCAGAATATTCTGACAGGTGTCATCGAAGAGATCCTAATGGCAACTAGGCACATAAGTCATTACGTGGAAATAATCTTATTACTTTCTTAGGGAAATGTATCATAATTATCAGGAAAATGCAGATGAAAACTACAGTGATATACCATTATACACCTACTAGAATGACTAGCAGTTTAAAAATTACTGCTGGCACCAAACGTCGTCAGTCCTGAGAGGCAGTGGGAATGCTCAAACGCTGCCAAAGGAGCCAAACTGGTGTGGCCACCTAGGAAACAGGATCACAGTTCTCACAGGGCCAGCCAACATGCACGGACCAGGAATGCCCCCCTCCTAACGTTCCTTCCAGAGAAATGGAAACAGGTATCCACACAAAACTTGAAACAACCCAGACTTCCATCAACACATACATCCTTACAAAGAAATGCCACTAGCTGCGAAGGAGCATGACAATGATGCACCCTTGGTATTGGTGCGTCTCAGAAACTTCCCACAAAGGGAAAGAAGCCAGGAGCCAGGTGACATACCGAGACCATTCATGGGAAGCCGTGGATGTGGCAAAGCTGCAGGGACAGAGAGCAGATGAGAAGTGCTGGAGGCCCAGGGTTGGGGGTTGGTTGACTGTAGGCGGGATGGGAGAGTTTTGGGGGTGCTAGAAAGGCCCAGTACTGTGATGTGGTGGCTTCATAACTTGCCACATTTTTCAGAACTCACTAAATTGTGTCTTTAAAATTATGAATATTATTGCTTGTAAGTTATGTATTAATAAAGCCTTTTAAAAATATATGCAACACACACACACACACACACACACACTTTTCCTGTTAAAACTAGTTGGGGCCGGGCGCAGTGGCTCACACCTGTAATCCCAGCACTTTGGGAGGCCGAGGAGGGCGGATCACAAGGTCAGGAGATCGAAACCTGGCTAACGCGGTGAAACCCCGTCTCTACTAAAAATACAAAAAATGAGCCGGGCGAGGTGGCAGGCACCTGTAGTCCCAGCTACTTGGGAGGCTGAGGCAGGAGAATGGCGTGAACCCGGGAGGCAGAGCTTGCAGCGAGACAAGATCATGCCACTGCACTCCAGCCCGGGTGACAGAGCGAGGCTCTGCCTCAAAAAAAAAAAAAAAAAAAAAAAAAGCTAGTTGGGCTGGGATTCTGTGAGAAATTGTCAGGCTTGTCAGGAGGTAAGAGTGGACGTTAGGTGCAGTGTAAGTGACTTCATTTTGATCATGCTAAGGTTGAAGTTATATCATGTAGTAAAAGAAAAATTAATGTCAACTTGTAATCTGTTCTTATTCTTTCTATCTGAATTCTTGTTTAGAGACAACTGTTTTAAGCTGTTTTTTCTTTGAACCTTAGTCTTTTTTTTTAAGCTCTGTTTTGTGATAATTGACAAGCTCCAATCTTCCCACTTTTAACTGTAGTTATTCGTGAGTACACAAGATAATTCCATGAGTAGGCAACAGGTTGTACGTTTCCTAAATTACTTCAGATTCGTTGGCCTGACCTCAGAGCTGTGCTTTAAGAAAACCCAGTACACTGTAGTCCAAACCAGTAGGTTAATGAGCAGTGCTCACACTACAGAGTTCTCCTTTACACACTCACTGTAGAGCTCCTTTAGAGGAGGGCACAGTGCTAGTGCATTGAATGGTTATTTCAGGTCAGGAAGTCTTCAAGTGTGCACGGCAGTGTTAGGATTCTGAATTAAAAGCCAATCTGTAGAGAACAGCAATGCAGAAAAGGTGAATGGGAAACTAGTAAAAGCTTGAATCTTCTGATTTCTGGTCTTGTGTGTGTCTTAAGCACTGTGAAGGGGTAAAGCCTCCACCATCAGGGAGTGTGTGATGTGCTGAAAGGAAACAGAGAAGAGAAGGTGCCAGAGGCTTTTTCTACCCACTGTGAGTGAGTGTGTTCAGAGTAGGAGCTCTGGGATGTCAGGGTAGCTGTGGCGTGCTCTAGTGCAGGTGGGCCCAGGAACCACGGGGAAGGCCGGGGAAGGGAAGAGGCAGGAGGGAGCTTCCTGGCAAAGCCACAGATTACAAAACCTCCGAGTGGCATGAGGTCGGGAAAGTCAAGATGTTAGGTAGGTGGCGAGCCGGCAGGGGAAGCCTGCAGAGCCCGGGTCTGAGCTCCTTGCCACTGGGAGCCTGGGCTCCAGATGCCTCTGGGAGCAGGGGTGGTTGTTGATGGCAGTTGCAGCTCCAGAGGTGGGCGGAAGGGCTGGAGCCCACGGTGGGGCACCTGTGGAGGGGCGACACTGCCTGAGATACTCACTGTGCCCCAAGGTCCTGTGTCTGAGTGCGTGCACGCTCTCGGGGTACTTCAGAAGGTGGAAATGGAACAGGGGGGAGGTCGGCCCAGCAGGCACCAGGAGTGCTGTCTGCGGGGACTGAGTTAAAGCGGGAACTCGGCACAGCCCTCCCTGGGAGCCGTGGAATCATGCACTCGTGTACGTGCTTGGCCCGGTGTAGCACTGGGAAGCCACTCCACTGATGGCCATCAGGGCGGGGGGCACGCCTGGGTCTTAGGATCTTCCGCATAGGCTGTGGCTCGGTGGAGGGGTCTGCTGTAAAGGTGCTGCCTCCCTCATGGATGAATGGACTGTCAGGCCCAGGAAGTGTCTTTCTAAGCACCACTGTAATTTGTGTGATTTATGTGATTGTGTAAGTCTTTTGTTGAAATTAGTGAAAATGAAACAACAGAAAACGAGTATAGGGCCAGGTGCGGTGACTCATGCCTGGAATCCCAGCACTTTGGGAGGCCAAGGTGGGAGGATCACTTGAGGTCAGGAGTTTGAGATAGCCTGGGCAACATGGCAAAACCTCGTCTCTACAAAAAAAAACAACAAAAAAAAATTAGTCACGAGGCTAGGGCGGGAGGATCACTTGAGCCCAGGAGGCAGAGGCTGCAGTGAGCTGAGATGGTGCCACTGTACTCCAGCCTGGGTGACAGAGCCAGGCCCTGTCTCAAAAAAGTATAAAGATCACTAAATGTCAGTCCAACAAGAAGTGGTTTGAAAACTCTGAAAACAAGTTGAATCTACTTAATGTAAACTTTGGAGGGGTGCAGGAGAAGCTTCTTGAGCAAACCACCACTCCCCAGCAGAACTGTTCAGTAATTGAAAATGAGAATTAGGAAAAGGGCTACCCACTAAGGAGGTTATTAGTGCATCTAAATCTGCTCAGCCTGGAAATAGGAGATATTTTGTAAACCATAGTGCTCCTGTACTCCTCACTCTTGGCATGAACGGCTAATTCTGGATGTAAGATAACATAGGAGATAAGTTGCATCAATCCTTTTAATTATGGCCCTGAATATTCCTTTTTCTTGTTTCTTTTTTAGGTTTAGAATTACGGACTCAACAAAGCAAACCTCAAGATGCCTCTTGTCTGCCAGCGTTGAAAGTTTCAGATATTGAGCCCACCATACCTGTCACAGAGTTGGACGTGGTCCTGACAGGTCACTGTGAACACTACGCTTTTCCCGGGTCTCGGGGTCCTTGGGGAAATTAAATATCACTCCTCACAGAAGCAGTAGAATCACGTCTTGGAGGTTTTCCCTGAAACACTTGAGCAGCCCTGTGCATTCACAGTCTTGCCGTATACGTGTCTTCTACCTTGTTCCTGACTCTTGGTGGTGATAGACCCATTCACTCAGTTAAGAACCTGTGTGTGTGTTCCTGAGAGGGGTTTGATAGGGCGCTCTGATTTCCTGCTTCTAGAATCAAATGAGGATTTGGGTTATGCTGTGACTGTATTAAGTGCAGTTTAAAAAATAGAGGCATCCAGCCGGGCGCGGTGGCCCAAGCCTGTAATCCCAGCACTTTGGGAGGCCGAGACGGGTGGATCACGAGGTCAGGAGATCGAGACCATCCTGGCTAACAAGGTGAAACCCCGTCTCTACTAAAAAATACAAAAAATTAGCTGGGCGAGATGGCGGGTGCCTGTAGTCCCAGCTACTCGGGAGGCTGAGGCAGGAGAATGGCTTAAACCCGGGAGGCGGAGCTTGCAGTGAGCCGAGATCGCGCCACTGCACTCCAGCCTGGGTGACAGAGCAAGACTCTGTCTCAAAAAAAAAAAAAAAAAAAAAAAAAAGAGGCATCCTCAGAGCCCTTTGTCCCAACTGTTTACCCTGCCATCAGCATGGAGGAAGCAGAGGGATGAGATCCCCCGGAAAGGTGGGTGTTGAGTTGAAAGGGAGTTGGAGGCCAAGTTTATCCCCCTGCTGTGTCCTGGCATTTCATTCTGTGACACGTTTTGTTCCATGACATGTTTCGTTCCGTGGCACCTTTCATTCCGTGGTACTTTTTATTCCATGGTCTGTCACTGCTTTTGAGTTCTCAGGGTGCCTCCTTTCTCTCTCGCTCCTGGCTGGTAGCTGGAGAGGCGTCTTTGGGGTAACCTCACCTGGGACAATGTTGATGCTGAGCTTACCAGCAGGTGTGGCTGGACGTGACTGAGCTGAGGGCAGCAGCTCTCACTTGCACCTCGAGGACGGGGATGGGATTTCACCCTGGGCATCCCTGAGTCCTGTGAAGCGTCTCCAGCCCGCCTTTTGTCTTCTGACAGCGCTTGTCGTGTTTATATCCTGTTTATTTTCGTGTGCACGCGCGCATGTGAGTGGAAATCGAGGCTGACATCCCTCTGATCTGTTAACCCTGGCAGTTTTTGTCTGAATCTCATTAAGTGTTCGCTAAGAGTGAGAATAAATCAGTCATCCTTCTGTGCCTTGGTCCCTCCGCTGGTCTAGGGCGCTCTGCTAGGTAGGGACCTATGTATGAAGCTGAATGCCCAGCCCACCCCTCAAGAGGTCAGAAAGAGTGGGTGGGGGACACCAGGAGCCTTGTTTGGGGCCCTGGGACAGCCTTTTGTTGTGGGGCCAGAAGGTGGCAGGGCCTGTTGGGAAAGATGAGCAGCACTGAGGACGGGTGTGATATGGGCCCGGGGTTCTTGGGGGCACCTGGTTGGAGTTCTGTCTGGTTAACGGGGAGAGGTTGGGTAACTGGAACTTGCAGTTATGAGACCAGAAGGTCGTGGTTCCGTCCTTCCTTTCCCTTTCCTTGGAGAGCGTGGGTTGCTTTACTATTGAAGACAGTTCCAGTTTTTTATCATGAAAATACAATAGGGAGGTTTATGTAAACTCTAGTACAAGTCTTAAACCTCCATGCTTGAAAAGTAATAAATAGTGTTTTTTAAATATTATAAGTGGTTAAAATTTTACTGGCAACAATAAAAATGAAATCCTTTTTGTTTTTCTAGCCGGAGATATCCCTGTTCAGTACTGCGCCCAGCCCACCAATGGCATGGTGTATTTCCGGGCCTTCTCCAGCCTGAACACACTCCCCGAGGAGCTGAGGCCCTATGTGCCCCTCTTCTGCAGCGTCCTCACCAAGTACGAGTCGCAACACACCCTTGTGTGTGTCTTACTAACATCTGCTTTGTGTGCATATCTGTTGTTCTAATGCATCAGTAGGAATTACCTTCAGTGAATCACAGCTTACAATGTTAGTGTGTGAGTATGGTGTACAACATATTGGTTTAGAATTTTTTATGAAAGTAACATTTTCTTACTATATTACATTGAAATATTTATGAATCTACGGTATAATGTAAGGATATACTTAGAGATGTCTATCTTAACATGTGAATCTGTGAAGCTTTGGAAAGGACTGATGGTTTAATCCGGAAGTGTGAGTAATTGGATGTGCCTGCTGCCTGCGTTGCTCCTCCTCCGAGCTGACCTGTAGTTGCTGGCGTCCTCCCTAGGTGGGGTGTGCACAGGTCTGGGAACACACACACGAGTACCCACATCAACACTTGACCTTTTGCCCAGCTCTGCTGTGGCCGAGGTTGCAGGACAAGCAGTAGACAGGGCTGTGGGCTCCCATTCCTATCCAGGATAATAGGGCGACACGGAACCCTGCAGCCAGCTTCAGAGACCACTGCCCAACCTAACATGCACCTGAGGTCTTCCCTTTGTGGAGATTGAAGTTGTCTGCGTGCTGCAGAAAGCTACATGGCTGTGACACCTTCTGCACCCTGGCTGAGGGTCCACTGAGATGGAAAAATGTCTTCATGGTTTTGAAAGTTCCCTGCTTTTCTTTTAAATATAGCTGCCACTGTTCATCCTTTTGTAGCCGTTTAGAAAACACCTCATGGTCATTCCCTTGACTCAGTTATTT
Organism: Rhinopithecus bieti; assembly: GCF_001698545.2. Classification (NCBI taxonomy): domain Eukaryota; kingdom Metazoa; phylum Chordata; class Mammalia; order Primates; family Cercopithecidae; genus Rhinopithecus; species Rhinopithecus bieti. The sequence goes on from NW_016814072.1 coordinate 1,061,156, forward strand.
CTGGCATTAGCAATGTCACTGTGAATGTTTCTTTCACAAGCATGAGTGCTGAGAGGAAAGTACTTTTCTTAAAAATTTAAAAAGTCTTTAGCCTTTGGACTCCCTCGCCCAGGCTATCAGACATTTGAGCAAAGGAAGCATGTATCACAGTGATCTGGGCGAAGAGAGTAGGGAGTACTCATAAAACATTTATTGAAAAGCTTACAACTGGAAATGCATATTTTAGAATGTTGTTTTGAGTGCAGACACTGGCCACCCAAGTGTCTTGTGCCTCTGGACGCTGACTTCCCAGGCGGGGGAAACGGGTGTCTTCCCTGGGGGAGGGGACGCGTGAACTCTAGAGGGCTTGATGACCTTCGAACTGTGAAGAGGTTGGCAAAGCTGCAGTTAATTAATGGCAGCAACTTGTGATTCAAGATGTACGGTTTTAAAAATGATTCAGTAAGGACTGCCTTGTAATCGGGGCTGTGCTCTGCTGTGTCAGGCTGGGCTGCGGCCTTCTTGACTACCGGAAGCAGGCTCAGCAGATAGAACTGAAGACCGGTGGGATGAGCGCTTCTCCCCACGTGCTCCCCGACGACTCGCACATGGACACCTACGAGCAGGTAGCCTGTGACCGTCAGGTGACAGCTGCGGTGGGAAGCTTTTCTCCAGTGTCTGTCACTGTTTGATTCGACCCTAATTCCTTTCTTCTGTGTTTTCTTTGGTTCAGGGTGTGCTTTTCTCCTCTCTCTGCCTGGATCGAAACCTGCCAGACATGATGCATCTGTGGAGTGAAATATTTAACAAGTAACTTTATTGGCAAGAGTTGTCCATTCTTGGGGTGTACTAGGGATCTTCATTTGAAGTACTTTAAAATAGTCTTACTTGTGTGTGTTGTTGATTTGCAAGTCTGACTTTTATTTGTAGTTCATATGGACTTATAAAATTTCTTTGGTCATTAAAGTAGTCTGCAAACTTAATCAACTTTCCATGATATTGAAGAGACGTGATGAATGGGTCTCGAGGAATTTCTTCTTCTCCTTTTTCCATAGCCCGTGTTTTGAAGAAGAGGAGCACTTCAAGGTGCTGGTGAAGATGACCGCCCAGGAGCTCGCCAATGGAATTCCCGACTCTGGACACCTGTATGCGTCCATCAGGGCAGGCCGGACCCTCACACCTGCAGGGGACCTGCAGGAGACCTTCAGCGGGATGGATCAGGTAAGAAGCTTGGAAGGAACCTCTGTTATTCTGGTTTAGCCACATATTCCAGAGTTACTGATTTCTTTGGGAATACATTAACTTATGTCCCAGAAATGCTAACTTTCTAACTGACCAAATATGGGGAAGAATTGGTTGGTTTTAACTCATCTTCCTCTTTGTACCACCCTGCACCCCAGTTCCAGCCCTCAAGCCACACACTTGCACACATAACCCCTGCCGAAGCAGGGTTCTGATGTCACGGGTGCTTGGTTCAGAGTGAGCGGGTCTGTCGTGGCCTCTGCCTCCCTCTCTCTGAGCGAGCTTCCTCTGGGTCTGTCATGGCCTCTGCCTCTGAGCGAGCTTCCTCTGGGTCTGTCGTGGCCTCTGCCTCTCTATGAGCGAGCTTTCTCTGGCTCAGGTGCGACTGATGAAGAGGATTGCAGAAATGACAGACATCAAACCTATCCTGAGGAAGCTGCCGCGTATCAAGAAACACCTGTTAAATTGTGATAATATGAGGTGCATTTGTGATTTGTTTCTAAATATTTTATGATTCATTCTATTAAGCATAATTTTTAGGTATTTTTTACTTGTAAAGGTAAAGGTTACAGAATTTATTGTAGTTGTCAAGTGTTCTAATAAGCTAAGAAAAAAATAGTTGAAGCTTATTAAAAGTTGTAGGAGATGGGGAAGAAAGCAGGCTAATTTTGTTCTAGAAGTGCAAATAGGTTGAGAGCAGTAGTTATGTTGCTTCCAAAAGCAAATGGTCTGTAACTGAGATATCCGTAAGGGTGAGCTTGCCGAAGGTCAGAGTAAAAGTACAGTTTCTTACATAATTCTGTGATGCTTTGAGGAAATATCTGGCAGCTCAGTCCTATACCTGCAGTTGGCCTTATGTACCCTCAGGTGTGTGAGCATGAATGAAGTTTAAAAATGATTGACAGTTTTATTTTCAGCATCTTATTGTCAGTGACATTGATGTATTCGTCAGTACTTAACAAGAAAATGTTTGCTGAAGTCACTTGTCCTTCTTCACAAGAGTCCTGATGCCTTTTCCCAGTCATGTCTTGCGAATCCCTGGCAGATTCTACAGGGCGGTCTGTGGGTGGGCAGAGGTGAAGCCTGGCGATCAGGGGCTCTTGGCATTGGGCTCAGGCTGGCCTGGCTTCTGGTGCCAGGCCAGCACTCACGCTTGCACCTAGGAGGTCCTGGGCAGCTGACCCACTGGGGTCTTCTGCTTCCTCCTCCATAAAACCTTCCTTTGCAGGTTTATTTTAAGGAATAAAAGAATATCTGCAAGGCAGCATACATGCCTGGGATATAGTTAGTATTAATATAGTGGTACCTGCTGTTACTTTAACTAGAGTAAGTTTAGGATTTACAGCCAAAAGGAAAAAATATACACTCTGTCAATACACTAGAGTTCAAGTAGATTTCATATGATAGTAGTATTTGTAATTCTGTAGAATTTGGGAGAGTTCTGTTTTCATATAACTTTGAGAGCATGGTAATTTTTTGCACTTTATAATGTTCTGCTTTAACAACCAGTTCACGTTTTCAAATTGATGACTTCTGGACAGTAATTTTAAAAGTTGTCAGTGTTTTGATAGTGTAATTCCGAAGGCATGGTTAGCAGATCTTAGTAGTCTCTGTATTTTCTTTGCTCTTCGGAAGAACAAGAGTTTAGGGTCTCAGGCTCTGCCTCTGGACGGCTTCATTAGCTGCCACACTGAACTGTGCAGAAGTCTCTTGATAACCTGAAGCACTGCAGAGCAGGGAGGCGGCTGTGGTATTTCCACATTTGGCTACTGTTTCTTTTAACACTTTGAACATGATTTTCTATAAAACCAACATTATTGAGTTATTATACAAAATGTGATGAATTACTAAAACTGTTTTTTCTAACAGTGGTTTTATGTATACGTAATTTTTAAAACAGGTGTTCAGTGAATGCGACTCCTCAGCAGATGTCTCAGACAGAAAAGGTGGTCGAAGACTTCCTTAGAAGCATCGGTCGGAGTAAGAAGGAACGGAGGCCTGTGCGCCCACACACGGTCGAGGTATGCACTGATGGTGGTGCTGGCGCCCGCTGAGCGCCTGGCAGGTGCCAGGAACAGCTGTCGTGTTTTACACGTATTAACTCAATTCTCAGAACAGTCCAGCGTGTCGGGGTTCATATCCCCCGTTACGCAGATGAAGAAACTAAGGTTCAGGAGGATTAAATATCTTGTCCAGTGTTGGCCCAGTTAAGTGAGTTCAGACTCTGCGGTGTGGCCTTAGATGCTGCACTCACTTCTGTGCCTTGCAGTGAGTAAGTAGTCTGGTAGGAAAACAGACTTCGACTGGGATATGCTGGCATAAGAATGGCCCAAAACCATGGCCTGAAGAAGGCTGCTTTACTGCTGTTTCTATGACTCATGAATCCATGGATTAGACATAGAACAGTGATGTTGGTGATAACTAATTTAGTAAATTTGATTAACTTACAAAGAGAATTGTAGTCTAGTTCATGGATGTCAGTAGAGAAGCCATGCTCCTCAGTGGAGGAGGTTGGCGCTCACGTCTTCTCCTTTGGTGTCTCCGTATCCCTGGTTCAGTTCTAGGTGTGGTGTCTGGCCTCTGGGAGTGAAGCCCATGGGAGGTGGCCTCCTGCTGCTCCAGGCCCCTCTGCCTGCAGCGCTTTCACTTTATGTGTCCTCTTGATTTCACAGATTAATGACAAGAAAGTGCAGAAAGAAAGCTTAAAATATTTTCATTGTACTGTATAACAAGGCTACCTTTTGACTGTCTGAAAATTTATTTTAAAATTTTCTTAATTTCTTTTATTCACTTTTTTTTTTAGTTTTTGTTATTTTGAGACAGGGTCTCACTCTGGCACCCAGGCTGGAGTGCAGTGGTGCCATTACAACTAGCTGCAGCCATGACCTGGGCTCAAGTGATCCTCCAGTCTCAGCCTCCCAAGTGGCTGGGGCTATAGGTGTGCACCACTGTGCCCAGCTAATTTTTAAAAATTTTTTGTTGAGATGGGGGCTTACTACATTGCCCAGGCTGGTCTCAAACTCCTGGACTCAAGCACTTCTCCCACCTCAGCCTCCAAAGTGCTGGCATTCTAGGCATGAGCCACTGTGCCCAGCCTATTTTTATTTTCTATCCTTTTTTTTTAAGCGTTTATTATTTAAAACACTTAAACAAGTCTGCCCTAACACTTGTTATTAGCTCTGTGAATTTTATAAACTCTGTTCCTTCTTATATATTTCAAGTGAGTTCTGAATTTTTGTCTTTTCTCTTGGAAACTTGATTTTCAGAAACCTGTGCCCAGCAGCTCTGGTGGAGATGCCCCCGTTCTCCACGGCTCCCAGATCATTAGGAAGCTGGTCATGGTAAGAAGCACAGGCGATCTGGGTTCCCAGCAGGTGGGTGCTTCCCTCCACGGCTGTGTCTGCCGCTGATGGTGAACGCTCCTCCGTCCGCCTGTCCGTGGGGCTGGCGTGTCCCTAGACTTGCGAGTTCAGTGCATCCTTCGTCAGTGCCATCCTGAGCCTTTTCTCTCTGAGACAGTGCCGAGTGAAGGCCCTGGTGGGAGTGTGTCCTCCTGTGCCAAGGAGGTGCGGGCCCTGGTGCGGGGTGCGTCTTCCCTGTGCCCAGGAAGAGGGCTACTGCTCCGGGCGGTCTCCTCCTGGGCAACTCACCCTCCTTGGAACATAGCTCCTGAGCCAAGCCGACTCCAGTGGGGCAGCCTGACAGACCCTTTCCCCACTCAAGCCTGGTGCTGATGCTGTTTGGTTTGGTTCCTTGTGGAGGAGAGTGATTTAACGTATTCCTGTGGTATAATATGATATGAAATATAAATATGTAACTATAAGTGGTGTAGAATGAAATGTTTTTAATTGAACAGTATACTTTAAAGCATCACGTTAAGATTGGAAGACTTCATGTCAGTTTTACAGTGAGAAATAGTGTGGAGAGATGTAACTGCAGTGCCTTGCTCTTGCGTCCCAGCACCTGGCTGCAGACTGTCATGGAGATGGGACCCCTGAGATGGGTCCAGTCCCAGCATCGTGGGTGGTGCATGGCAGCACGGCCGCCTCTGACCACACGTTGTCCCTCAGGAACCCACCTTCAAGCCCTGGCAGATGAAGACTCACTTCCTGATGCCCTTCCCGGTGAATTATGTGGGCGAATGCATCCGAACTGTCCCCTACACGGACCCAGATCATGCCAGGTAGGAGGGTGGAGGTCAGGACCTCTCAGGCCTGAGCCTTACAGAAGCAGCTTGTCAAGCCTGTTCGAGTTCACAGGGCACGTTTTAGCACAGGAAAAGTCTGCGCTGACTCTGAGTGTTGGACCTGGGGCTGTGTGAGTCTATGAGCGGCCCTCTTTAAACAGCAGAGTCTTGATGAACAAAGGCCCAGCCTTAGAGCCATTTTTGTAAACAATTTCTATTATTGAGTCCTATAAACAAAACAGATATCTATGACCCTAAACACAGACTCCTTTCAAAATGCCCCATGTACTCATCTCATCTCTAGGTAAAAATTGAATGAATTTAGGCTGAGACCTCTGATAAACGTGGTAGATGAAACCTTCGTGAGGACAGATGCATGGAACGACAGCAAAGGCAGATCAAGACACGAAGCCGCAAGGGAGAGTGGGAGGTGACCCAGGCAGGCATGGGGGCTGCAGGAGAACCTCATGAGCCAGACTGTGGGTGGGTGGGTAGGGCCTGACCCGGGGCCACAGAGGGACAGGGCGGTGGGGAGAAACCAAGTGGTCCTGCAGAGCCCTGCAGATGGCAGGGCTGGGGGCCGCCTCACAGTCCCTCTGAGGAGTTTGCCTCCCCTGTCTCCTCACACAAGTCAGAAGCTCAGGGAAGGAGGCCCTGGGTTGAGCGGCCGAAGCCACAGCCAGAGTGAGGTCAGGCTGAGAGTGAGGTCAGGCCGAGAGTGAGGGTCAGAGTGGCGTGGGGCGAGGGAGTTTGCTGCCTACGGACTGGCCTTCCAGCCCCTTCTTCTGAAGTGTGGCTGCCCCTCAGCTGCATTAATCCCATCTGTGGAAACTGGCCAGACCAGAAGGACAGACTCACAGACATGCACTTTTGGGGACCTGTCAGTTGGGTGTGGATGACACAGATCTGTGCAAACATGCTATATCCCGGAAATTCACTTCCTGTATCCTTGTCCCAGGCAGCTACCCCCATGAGGGACTAAACCAAGGAGGAGATCCCCAGGGTCTGGCTCCAACCTCCACTGGTCCCAACTGACGGCGCCCCAGCCACCCTAGTAGTAGAGAGAGGAAGGCAGGCTTAGGCCTGTGCAATCTAGAAGGAGCCAGGCCTCCAGGGTGCACGTGTGTCACAGCAGGGCCACAGATGGGGAGGTGTGTAGCCAGGCAGGAGGAAATGTGGGGCTACAGTGGGGGCCCAGAAAGAGCTCCCCTGTAGAAAAGAGGTATGTGGTCAGCTCTTTTGTTCATTTATTTCCATATTTGTAGAAGATAAACAGATCTGTCTGCTGTGCCAGCAGAAGAGTGGTGTCTGTTTCCACCATCCAATAGGAAAATGCAGACAGAAAACACTAAAAATGTGGAAGTTCCCCCTGGGCCAGGGGGATTCTAGATCTTTTATTTCTTGTTTTTTGTATTTTATAATCTTTCAACAGTGAGCATCTGTTTTTAATATACAAGTAATAGAAATTTCTCAAGAAGGAGGATGCATGGATCGACGGAACGCCATCCCTGCTGGTGCTTGTAGAGGCTCCGTCCCCCAGGGTCTGGCTCCAACCTCGCTGGTCCCAACTGACGGCGCCCCAGCCACCCGAGTGGCGCTGGGTTTCTCCTGGAGGGCCCACACGAGATGGTCGTGACTTCTCCCAGCACAGCCCCTGGGAACACGCCCACTCCTTCCTTGATTGCCCACCTGGCCTATTTGACGCCCTTCATCTGCTTTAGGAAATGGCAGATCTGTGGAAGTGGTGACCTGGGGCTGATCTCGCCATGGGCGTCTTTAAGGAGCCTGTGTCTTTGCTGCAGACGCTACCATCATTGTCTGCCCTGCCTTCTGTCGGAGGTGGATGTGTTCTAGAATCATCTAGAATGTGATGTCACCATTCGCAGTGGAAGGCAGAGGAGATCAGCCCCGTTCCTAGAAATGTGCTTTATCGGAGAGTGTGTGTTTTCTTAAGGGATTCCTATACTCAAAGAGTTTGACTTCAGTTTCCTTTTTTTTCCATATTCTGATGTGAGACATTTAAATAAATGTTCATTTGCACACTTGCCTTTACAATAGAAATAACCTCTTTCTACTTCACCAGATTTTAAAAACGCCACATATGCATTGGAACAAGTTAAGAGTGTGGTGCTGGAAGTGTTAGATTCCCTCCCCACGACCACTGCTTCAACCCTGTAATCCAAGCCAACTGCTTGAAAAGTGTGCTTCCTTGTGCTTTTTAGTTTTTGTTAATTAAAAAGAAAATCTCATGCCTGTAAGCCCAGCACTTTGAAGGCAGGAGGATCACTTGAAGCCAGGTGTTTAAGACCAGCATGGGCAACAAAACTAGACCCTGCCTCTACAAAAACAGCAAAAATATTCAGGCGTGGTGGCACGCACCTGTAGGCCCAGCTACTCGGGAGACTGTGGTGGGAGGATCCCTTGAGCCCAGGAGTTCAAGGCTGCAGTGAGCTGTGATTGCACTTATGCACTCCAGCCTGGCGACAGAGAAGGACCCCATCTCTTAAAAAACAAGACCAAAGAAATGGGACCATAATTTATGTGGCATTATTGTACAACTTGATTTTATTTTCATTTTCACTTTATCCAATAATTACTTCATTGTCTATGCTTTTTTATCAGCCATGGTGTTTTTAACTTGCATTTTAAAATCATTCATTTCAGTCTTAAAATCCTTGCACGTTTGATGACTGCTAAATTCCTGCATACAGAAATTCGAGAAAAAGGTGGCGCTTATGGTGGAGGCGCAAAACTCAGCCGCAGTGGGGTTTTCACCCTTTACTCTTACAGGTGAGCTTTGCTCTAGTTCACACATTGAGACGCACACGGTGTTTTAGTCTTCTACTCATGATTATCAGTGTCGTTTTCTTCTACTGCAGTGAACTTTAGACAAAAGTTGTTCTGTGTGCTGCTTTTCACTTCTCGAGCACTTAGCCACAGCCAGCAATGTCCTTTCTGGTGCAAGGATTGGGGCCAGCAGCTTCCCTAAACGGGAAGCATTCTGCCTTCAGTAAACCCTGGCTTAAGCCAGCATATTTTGGCAGAACACGGTAGTGCCTCCATCCATGGTTTTGCTTTCCACGGTTTATTACCCACAGTCACCCTCGGTCTGAAAATATTAAATGGAGAATTCCAGACATAAACACTTCCAAAGTTTTAAATTGCATACCATTCTTCTAAGCAGTGGGATGAAAGCTGACGCTGTCTACGGTACCTGCCTGTTGGTCACTCAGTAGCCGTCTAGGTCATCAGATACACTATGGGTATCCAAGAGCTTCTGTTCACAGAATGCTTGTTTTACTTAGTGTAACTTTTATTAGTGTAATTGTTGTATTTTGTTAATATCTTGCTGCACCTAATCTATACTTTTTCATAGGCATAGGAAAAAAACACAGTATCCATAGTGGCTGTCTGAGGTTGCAACCCTGCTCTGGGGGACCTGGAACATAGGCCCCAGGTGAGGGGCTGAGATACAGCCTGAGAGCATTCTTAGCTCATTTCAGTCAGAGGTGCCTGATGTGCATGCAGTTCTGTTAGCTTTCATAAACATAACACCGTTACTCTAAAACAATGAATTCTTGATTGTCTATGGCTTTGCTGACCAAGAGAACCTGTATTCTGACACTTTTTAAGAAGGAGCTGGCCAGGCGTGGTGTCAAGTGCCTGTGGTCCTAGCTATAGCAGGCTAAGGCGGGAGGATCCCTTGAACCTAGGGAGGTTGAAGCTGCAGTGAGCAGATTGCACCACCACACGCCAACCTGGGCGACAGAGTGAGACCCTGTCTCATGGATGCAGACATTCATTAGGTAGGTAGGTAGGTAGGCAGGCAGGCAGGCATGTAGGTAGAGAAGTCGGTAGCCGTTGCCACCCTGCTGAGTTCTCCCCCCTTGCTGTGCTGGAAGCCACTCTTCTAGACGAGGATGGCGAAGCAGCTCACAGCCCCTTTGCAGCTCTGAGTCAGTGTGAAGGGAGGGCTGGGCTCTTTCCATTTACACAAAGGGAAGTCTGGATCGGCCCCTCAGGCAGATTCCTGTACTACCCTGGGGGTGTCCTTAAGGGAGATTAAAGGAAAACCTTTTTTTGCTTAATTTTTCCACGAGTCTTCTGTAATTTCCCTGTCATCTTGACCTGTCTCCACCCTCCACATCTTTCCTCTCCTGATGAGGTCACAGAGAGCTGTATTTAAATAATCTGGGGAGGACATTATGCAGACAGACCTTGTCTAAGAGGGAGAACGTGTTGAAAGTCTTATGTGATGGGACTTAAATTTCCACTGAGAGTAATTGAGCAATTTGTCAGTGGGCTGTTTGGACTAGATCAGGTGTAAAATAGAGCTGTTAACCCATAGAAGATGTTGAACTGTTAAGTCACAGGTTTGTCATAAACTTGTCCATTGGTAAAACGCTTGCCTGTTTATTTCTCTGGGTTTCCTAGGGACCCAAATACAATAGAGACGCTCCAATCTTTTGGGAAGGCTGTTGACTGGGCAAAGTCTGGAAAATTCACGCAGCAAGACATCAACGAAGCCAAACTTTCTGTCTTCTCAACCGTAGATGCTCCTGTCGCTCCTTCAGACAAAGGTATTGTGAGTATAACAGTGAGAATCTCAGTCCACAGCCTCACAGATGACGTTGCTATTTTCTGAGTTCTCGTGCACAGGCAGGAGCACCAGCTTCTGGCGCCTCCATCCTTGCCTGTGATATGATTTCCACATCTGACACCCTAAACATTGGCCTTGGAAACACGCTTCCCGACATCCGGGCGAGAAGAGTGCATCCTGTCATTTCAGTTTTACTGACCTGAGGCCCAGTGGGGCCAACCCACGGCTTAGGGTGGAAGGACGACATGGGCATGGACCTGGCCTGGCCACGTTACTCTGTAGAGCCACTTTTGCTCACAGCATTATCAGCCTCACGCGGCCCTGACTGCGTCCACGCTGCAGAAGCAGGCCTTGGGTAGGAGTCAGCATGGCTCGTGGGAGCTGGAGGTCAGGGTGTGATCTCTGGGCTGTTAGACACGTCCCTGTGGTTGAAACACGTATGTGAAGTAACAGATGCATTTGTCCCCTCTGGGACACGAGTGCACAGCCCACTGCGAGCTCCTGGGCGGCGGCTCCACCGTGCCTATGGTTTGTCTTCTAGGAATGGACCACTTCTTGTATGGCCTCTCAGATGAGATGAAGCAGGCCCACAGGGAGCAGCTCTTCGCCGTCAGCCACGACAAGCTCCTGGCCGTGAGCGATAAGTAAGTGGGGAGCGGGGGAGACAACGTCTGGGATTGGAGGCCTTAACGGCACTGACGCA
>NW_016814073.1:0-232 GCF_001698545.2 Rhinopithecus bieti
AAGTCACAGATTGGCAGAAAATATTTACAAAATAATCTGATGGAAAAACTGCTGTCCAAAATATATGAAGAATTCTGAGAACTAAACAACACAAAGCAAAAAAAAGAAAAAAAGAAAAAGAAAAAGAAAAAAATAGGTGAAAGATCTGAACACCTCATTAATAAGATATACAGATGGCAAATAAGTATATGAAAAAGATGCTCAAAATCATTTGGCGTTAGGGAATTGCACA
>NW_016814074.1:0-1392 GCF_001698545.2 Rhinopithecus bieti
TTTTAAAATCCTTCACTTCTTTACATTCCCTTTTCTTTCTCAAATTCCTTGCCATTACAAGTTGCTCCTGTGAATTACAAAATGAAAACTGTTGACAAAAGCTCGATTAGTTACTGCATAACCAAAACGCATAAGCAAAATGGGCAAGTTATCATAACATGAAAATCCTGGTCTGTCTTTTTTGTGTGAAATGATGGTCCTTTTTAAGTCTCAGAAAATACCAGTCACATTTACAGCTTGGTGCCTTTGCTCCTGCTCTCCCCTTAACTAGAATACTTCTCTTCACTCTTTCTGCTTTTAGAAGTTCTATACATCTGAAATGCCCAGATAAAATTGTTTTCATCTCTTCTTTGAAGACTTTCTTAGTACCCCCATTTCCCTCCACAAAAACACAATTATTTCCTCCCTGAAAATCCAGAATCCTTTGTCCCAATAAGTAGCACAGCACTTTCCCCACTGTATCATAGTTGGCCATGGTGTCAATCTCAAAGCCCAACCACGTGCTTGCTGAAGCCACAGAAGATGGCATATTTGCTTTTGTAGACCAAGAACCTGCCTGTAGCAGGTGTACAATAAAGACTGGTTAAATTGCTCCAATCTAATGATACATACTTTTGATACTACCAAGCTGGAAAGAGGAGAAATGGACTATAATCAAACTATTCAAAAGGAAACTCCCAATTTTCTACTTCGAAATTTCTTTAAACATATTAATTATGAAAAAATAAAATGAAATCCATACTGAGGAGTTCTAAACTACTCACTACTTCAAAAAATGTAATACTCTCAAAGATATTTCTCACTCTCTCCTGCTGTGGCCACTGCTTTGCTTTTCATTATGGATTAACTCTAGCTACCTTCTATGATTAAACAAAGCTGTCAGCTACTAGAATGTAGAAATACAACTTCTACTATGATAAAGTACCTACTGTGAATAACCAGGTGTCATGAGCTTATTAAGTGTTTACTAGTACTGGTGAAATTGAAAGTCACAGCACATCCCAAATCCAAGCTTACTCTGCTAAGAACTGCTCACCTGTGTTTCCACCTGGGGGATCTAGATCGTGACCGTGCCATCCTTTGACACGTGAGCCACTATCCACTTTTTACACTGCAAAGAAACACAGGATTAGCAAGTTTGTAGAAAGAGCCTACAATTTGATCTAAAACACAGCAAATGCTGCCAATTTACTTAAACCCTTTGTACCTCAGTTTCCTCATCTATAACATGGAAATAATAATAGCACCCCTTCTTATTGGAATGTTGTCAGGATAAAATGAATTAAATCAGGGATCAGTAAACCTTGTCTGCAAAGTGCCGAAGAGTAACTATTTTAGGCTTTGCAGGCCATATAAGGTCTCTGTGACATCAGTTTCTTCCTTTTTTTAAAG
>NW_016814075.1:0-1393 GCF_001698545.2 Rhinopithecus bieti
TGAGAAAAGTTTTAACTATGCGAGATGAGAAAATATATCTAATGCAAAGCAGTTTCACAGAAATCTTCTTTACAGTTATTGTCTGAGGATATCTCTCTTTTCACCATATCTGTCCCTATACTCCCAAAAGTCTCTTTGTAGCTTTTTCTCCAAAGGGATTCCGGAATTCTCTATGAGAAGAAAGGTATATTTCTGTGAGAGAAAAGTAACGTCACAAAGCGGCTCCTCATAAACTTCTCTCCAGTTTCTATCTGAAGACGTTTCCTTTCTCACTGTAAGCCTCAAAGTGCTCCTGAATATCCCTTCGTAGAGTAAAAAAAAAACGTTGTTATGATACTGCTCAATGAAAAGAGAAGCTTAACTGTGTGAGTGGAATCCACGTGACACAGAGCAGTTTCACAGAAAGCTTCCTTCTGGTTTCTCTCTGAGGTTATTTCTTTTTCAGGATATTATAAATAGCATTTCCAAATGTCCTTTCTCAGATTCCACAGAAACAGTGATTTCAAACTACTCAAATCAAAGAATGGTTTAACTCTCTGAGATGCATACAAACTTCACAAAAGAGTTGCGCAGCAAGCTTCTCCCAATTTTCGATGAAAGACCTTTCCTTGCCTGACACATGCCTCCGTTCGCCACTTGCGATCCCTTTGCAGAAGCCTCAAAGACCGACTTTCACACTGGGAAATGTAGAGTAAACTTTAACCCTGTGAAAAGAATAGACATGTCAGAGAGCAGTTTCTTCGAGTGTTTCTTTCTGTTTTTCTGTTGGACGACATTTCACTTTTTGCCATAATCCTCAATGTGCTCAGAATATCACTCTTATGGTTTTACAGGAACAGTGTTCAAACTGTGTCTTATGAGAAGAAAGTTGTAACTCCCTGAGTGGAATGCACACATCACCAAGTGGTTGCTCAGAAAGCTTCTCTCCAGTTTTTATCTGACTCTATTTCCTATTTAACCATAGGCCTGAATGTGATCCCAAATATCCCTTCGTGGATCCATCCATGAGGGAGATTGCAAGCTGTGTATTGTGAAGAAAGCTTCATCTATGCGAGATGAATAAACATAGCAAAATGCAGTTTCATTGAAAGTTTCTTTCCAGTGTTTATCTGAAGATATTTCCTTTTTCACCAGAGTCCAGAATGTGCTCCTGAATGTCGCTTCGTGGATCCGTCCATGACAGTTTCCAAGCTGCGTAATTTAAACAAAGCTTTATCTATGTCAGATGATTACAGATATCACAGAGTAGTTTCCTAGAAAGCTTCTTTCCAGTTTTTGTCTGAGGCTCTTTCCCTTTTCACCATTGGCATCAACATGCTCCCGAATGTCACTTCGTATCTGTTTCTCCAAAAGGGATTCCCTGACGCTGTATGAGAATAGAGGTATAACACGA
>NW_016814076.1:0-1392 GCF_001698545.2 Rhinopithecus bieti
GAAAAGTTAAAGTCACTTCATCTGCTCAGGGATTCTTCAGGCCTGGTCTTCACTTTAATTCGCTTTAACAACACTTATAAATTGGCTTGATGAAATGGGATCCCATGAACCCATAGTTAAAATAGTATGGTCCAATATGACTAAAACAGGGCCTTCAAAGATTAAAATTTATTATATAAAATCGATTAATAATGGGATGGTTGTCCCCACTGCTTCTCCATTTGACAGCCCAATTTTGCTAGATTCTAAATCTGGAAAAAGTAAAGGATGCCTTATGGTAGATTACTACAAAGTTAATTCTGTGTTCCCATCCATCAAGACCCCCCCCCATACACAATATCCACTCCTACATTTAAAATCAGTAAATATTTTACCCTTATAGATTTGTCTAACATGGTCTGCTCAGTGCCTATTTCAACATCCTCTCAACTACATTTTACCTCTTCCTCTAAAGGGACGTAAGACACCCTTTACAGGCTGCCCATGGGGTACCTTAACAGCTTTGCTTATGAACAATCTTTGCAGGCAAGATCTTAACCGCATCTATCTTTCTCCAGGAACACAGGTATGACATTACATTAATGGCATCCTCTTTCAAGGAGATGTATTTGATGCCCTCATTAAGAACATATAAGTCCAACATCTTTGAGTACTCTCTGGGTTCTGGTAACAACATATTCCACATTTATAAATTTTACTTTCAAACACTCCTGTTAGAGCACTCACAAACTCCTTCACTGTAGAGATGGTGGCATCCTCTTCTCATGCCTCCTGTAGTCTCTGGACCACTTACGATAGCCATTAATTGCCCAAGTGCTTCTGATGCAAGAAATTGCTTCCCTTAGCCTCATGCAGTACATCATCAAAATAACAAATGACTGACTACCTACTGGGCTCTTCTAGAAACTGAGACTGTCACATACCTTTTGGTTTACACTCGCTTGAGAGTTACAGACATTACTGGTTGTAACCAATATACACACATACATTCGCTTCTTAGAATACACACTGCTGTGCTCTTCAAATAGACATTAAATAGAATTTCCATGTTCCTGATAGATCCCGCATAGCCAGTTTAACTGAGATCTAATGGTCTCCTAAAATGACTCTCTTTAAAATTTCAGTCCAACAAATAAACTCCTAAAGTTCTCCGTCTTGTCCCAGGCCTTAATGTATTTTTTTATACATTTTTAATCTTACCACAATCCCATAAAAACTGCAGGTCATATTTAAGGGGCAAAATCTCCTGGGACTCATTAACCATAGATTGTTTGACAGGCCAGCCAGCTGCTCATCTGATATGGGAACAATTTGAACCTAAAATTCCACCTAAAACACAAAATAAAAAATCCTGTCAGGTGCAGCTGCACACCATTCTGTTGACTATTGATC
>NW_016814077.1:0-1393 GCF_001698545.2 Rhinopithecus bieti
CAAAATGCAATTAATTCATATGTTGGAACAACCGAGATCTACCAGCAGAAGGATGAATTTAGACCTTTCCCTCATACCATACACAAAAATTAGCTCATAATTGATGATAGTCCTAAATGTAAAAGCTAAATTTTTGTGACCTTGAGTTAGGCAAAGATTTCTTAGATACAGCACCAAAGGCATAAGGAATTTTTAAAAACTGCTAAATTGGACTTCATCAAGAAGAAAAACTTTTGGGTTTCAAGAGGTACCACTAAGAAAATGAAAAGCTATGGAATGGAAGAAAATATTTATAGGTCATATATATGATATATCATATATCTGATATATCCAAAATATATAAAGAACTCTTCCAACTCAATCACAAGAAGATAAATAACCTGATTTATAAATAGGCAAAGGATTTATATAGACATTTCACCAAACAAGATCTAGGAATGGCTCAAAAGCACATGAAAGGATGTTAAACATCATTAGTCATTAGGGAAATGAAAAATCAAAACCACAGTGAGATACCACTTCACATATACTAGGATGACTATAATTTAAAAAGAAGGACAATAACAAGTGGTGGTGAAGATGTGGAGAAATAAGAACTCTCAAACACTGCTGGTGGAAATGTGAAATGGTGTAGCTAATGTGAAAAGCAGTCTGACAGTTCTTCAAATGGTTAAACATGGTTACCATATGACTCAGTGATTGATTCCACACCTAGATATATACCCAAGAGAACTGATCACGTGACCACAGAAACACTTGTATGCAGATATTCATAGCATTATTCATAACAACCAAAAAGTGGAAAAAACCCAAATGTTCATCAGCTGGTGAATGGATTTTGATTAAAATGTGGTCTATTTGTCATTAGAAAGAAACAGTACTATTCCAAGCTACAACATGGAGGAACTGGAAAAACATCATGGTAGGTGAATGAAGTCAGACACAAAAGGCAACATATTGAATGATTCAATTTATATGAAATGTCCAGAGCAGGCAAATTTATAGAGACAGAGAATAAATTAGTGGTTGCCTGGAGGGGGGAACAGGAAAGGATCTTTTGGAAAAGACAGAAATGTTCTAAAATTGGATTCTGATGATGATTATACAATTCTGTAAATTTACTAACTGAATATATGATAACTGAATTATATGATTCACTTAGAATGGGTGAATTTTATGATAGGAAAATTACACCTCAATCAAGTTGTTTTAAAAATTTTTCAGTGGATTAAGAAAGAGGCTGCTTTGGGTTCCAGATCTGTCTGTTTTTAAAATCCATTTCACTGCACCAGTGTTGGGAAACAGGATCAGTTATAAGATTCTCAGTATCATTTAAATGAAAACAAACTAGTTGCTTAGCAGAAGAACTGCTTTAACCAGAACCGAGATTTAG
>NW_016814078.1:0-5350 GCF_001698545.2 Rhinopithecus bieti
CGCGCTGGGAGTTGGAGACTGGAGCTGTTCCTATTCGGCCATCTTGCTCCACCCACCTATGATGCACTTTTTAAAAGAATATGTATTCTGTGTAGACCTCTGACTGGTGAAATATTCCATTGCGTTAAGTTAGAAAATACCATTGCTAGTCATCAGAATAAAGTTGAGACTATAGGCTTTTTTCTTTAACAGAGCCTTATGCTTTCTTTTAGTGCCCTGACAGACTAAAGCTGAATCCTGATTTCTCCACTTAGTAGTTATGTTACCTTGGCCAAGTTCGTTAACCTCTTTTTATGTCAGTTCCCTCATGTGTATAATGAAGATCATATTAGAAGCTGATTCCATTTTGTGTGGTTGAGTTAATGCATAAGCACTCTGAATAGTGCCTGGCATGAAATAAGTAGTCAGTAAATGTCAACTTTTATTTTTCTGTTTTTAATGTTTAGACTACTGTATGCACAGATTCACCCATGCTTTGCTATATTTGAATAACAAAACAAGATATAGGAGAGAATATAAGTTGAGCTAAAATATGTGCAAGAAAATACAAGGGTTATCAAATGTGAGGAACTGTTCAATTCATAAAAGTCTGTTGTAGCATTCTACCAACTGGTCATCCTGACGGTGTTCAAATTTTAAAAGATGAGGAATTCACTTTTTCTTGAAATAATGCATTCCATTTGGACAATTTTATTAAAAAGTTATTCATATATTGAACTGAAATCTTTATCTTGATTCTATTGGTTCTAGTTTTTTTTATTTTATTTTTTATTTTGAAAGGAACAAAGCAAATTTAACTTTTCTTTAATCGACATCCTCTAAATATTGAAGAGTGCTTTCACATGGTGATCTATCCCTTCCATTTTTCAAAAAGACAAATGAATAGATGAGACACATGATTTCAAGCATTATCCCATGTCTCCTCTCTCCTGGTGCTTTTTTCAAAGTGATCTCATTTGCCTATAATAGGTTAAATCAATCATTCAATTGATGTATATAATTTTTGCCCTGACTGCATTTCAGAATCTAAAGTCTCCTCAATGTTTTCTAGATGGTGGTTGATGGAAAGAGAAATTAATCCTGTAAGAAACTTTTATTTTCAGAGAAAACCTCTTCAGGATGCCCAGAGCCTTTTAAAAATGGTGAACCATAACCTAAAATATTCAACACTTCCTAGACATTAGAAATATAGTCAATTTTTGGTTTCAATGGCAAAGATGACATAATTTTAATACCCGACTCTCCTATTCCATTGGCTGTGAGCTTGAAAACTTCATGCCTCTTGGAGTCCTCTAAAATTGGGATTGTTGTTATTTTGATTTCTCTTACCATCAGGTGTCTAAATATGCGCATCCCCTATAGCCTGGTGGAGGCAATGGACCATAACATTGGCAGATTTCGGTTATACTTTCAGTGTAAGGATGGATATTAACACTTAACTCACATGTGTTTTAATGTATGGATTATTCAAAGTAAAGAACTGCTTTGTATAATGCCTGATGCAAAGCAATTGCTTAGTAAATAAAAAGTAATACAACTGATGGACTTCTGTTTTAAAAGGAAACTATTGTGTACCACTTTTTGTAATGTTCTAGACATTACATTATGTATTGTGTCCTTCTGGATGTTTTGTTTTCATAAATGTATGTTTGTGTATATATGTATATAATTGATTTAGTATGAATAGATATACATAATGACCTCATACATGTGTGTTCTTTTACAAGTGAAATTGTCTTATATTCTCTTCTGCAATTTGCTTTATTCACTTCATATTACACAGACCTATTTCTGTAGACTAAAAATGGACATTCTTCATCTTTTTAGTAGTGACACAGTGTTCCATTGTGTGGATGTACTGTGTGTTATCTAACAATCTTTTAATGACAGACATGAAGAATGTATCCATTTACTGGGTAATGTAAGCAATGCAACGATAAACATCCTTGGACGGATATTTTTGCACACTTATATATACCTTAGGGACACATTTTAAGAGTGGAATTGCTGTGCCAAAGGATAAATGTATTCAAATTTAAATAGATACTGACAAATTTCCACTCTCTTAGTTTGTTTTCTCCTGCTATAACAGAATACTACAGGCTGAGTAATTTATAAAAAATAGAAAACTAATTGACTCGTGGTTTTGGAGACTGAGAAGTCCAAGAGCATCTGTTGAAGGTCTTCTCATGGTGGAAAGGTGGAAGGCAGAAGCGAGTATGGGAGACAGAGAAACTGCAAGAGTGAACAGAGCTCCCTTTTATGACAATTGCTCTTGTGAAAACTCACTCACGGCCATAAGGTCATTAATCTGTTTAAGAGGGCTCTGCCCTCAGGACCTAATTACTTCTTAAAGGCCTCACATCTTAACTGTTATATTGGCAATTAAGTTTCCAAAACTTGAACTTTTGGGGGATACATTCAAACCCAGCAGTCACTCAAAAATTTGTAGTAGAGTTCACTTTCTGTGAATTAATAAATTTTGTTTCACAGACTACTAATTCTTAATAAATTAAGAATCAATTTATTATTTCACTCAGTAAGAGTTTCTGTTATTTCTACTCTCACTAGCACTGTGTATTATAATTATTTTCTTAAATTTGTCAATTTGGTTAGTGAAAATAATAGCCTACTGTTGTTTTAATTTGCATTCTAAAACTATAAATCAAATGGAGCATCTGAAAGCATGTTTATTGGCTACTGGTGTTTCTTTTTCTGTGAATCTGGCAGTTGAATTCATTGTCCATTGTTCTATTGGATTGCCCGTCTTTTCGTATTGATTTTAAAGTCAATAATGTATTTAGGTCTCTGTTGCAAAATTTGTTTCCTAGTTTGTTGTTTAGAGGGAGCCCAGCCATTTAATGATTATTTGATTTTTTGAGGCAGTTTTCTCCTGTGGAAAGAGTGCTAGACTATAGGGAATTCATGAGTCCTAGCTCTGGCTCCCTCTCTTGCTTGTTCCATGATTTTGGTTTTCCCAGCTGGAAAATGGGGGTATAACACCTGACCGTGAAAGTGCTTCAAACACTAAATGTGATAATGTTCATGAAAGCATCTGATAGACTCTAAACAGTTTTGCAGGTCACATGTTGTTTTTATGATATCCATGAAATAATCCATCTGAGAAAAGGAAAGTTTGCTTGTGTTTAACCCTTCAACTCTACTTCTTTGCTTCTTAGATTTGAAGCCAACCTCTTTCCACACAGCAAATTTAAAAGCATTGGCTTCAGATTAAAGAAAAGTTGTGTTAAGTGCTCTTTACTCTGTACTGGTCAGGTCTCATCTGGAAAAACTGAGCTCATTTCTGGGGACTGTGGAGACTGTGCTTTAATTTGATTGTTCTGGAGAGCACTGGGAGAGAAGGTGCCAAAAAGGATAGGGCCTGGAAATCATGTTATAAAGATGAGGAAACCTTATCTTGGGGAAAAAAAAAAGTCAAATTACAAAGATTTACTGTACTTCTTCAATATTTGAAAAGTGGTTTCCTGGGATAGGGAGTAGACTGATTTTCATTGTCTTATGGAGAAGTGCTACTTACTATCATCAATTTGGGATTCATATAAAGAAGATATTTCTAGTCATTCTGTTTGACAATGGAACAAGGTGTTTCAAAACAGTGATTTACTCATTACTGGATGTGTTCTAGCAGAAGGGGAAAGCCAGGGACGTTGCCAAAGAGACTTCTGTGTCAGGAGACAGTGATTTCTGAGGTCCATCTGCGTGATTTGGCCACGTAGGTGTCTTTTTCTCTCACTTGTATTCATTCTCTTTACAATTTTGAGGACATAAAATTCCAAGTTAGATGTTTGAACAATATAAAAATGAGTAAGATTTGATCACAGAACTCAGATTATTAGAGAAGACCAATTTTGGAAGGGTAGACAGACAACTGACTTTGGAACCAGAAGATTCCAGAAGCTGAAGAGATGTTTCCAGGACCATCCTTTTCCATAGTCACCATTACACTAAAGCCAGCTTTGCTGGCTTTCTTTCCTTCCCTCTTTTCTTCTGTCTTACTCTCATTTCTTTTCCTTTGTATCTGGATCATTCTGAATGTTTTTCTGTTTTTTTTAAGATATTTATTTATTAATAAAATCAAAACATTTATGAACCACCACTTAAGTCAAGGTATCTATACCACTGAAAATAACTTATATCTGCCTACATGTTCTTTCTCTATTCCAAGCCCCTGTCTCCCCACCAGACAATTTTGTACTTATCTTTCTCTTGTTTTATTTTTTAAAGTACTTTTTATCACACATATAGTCTAAATAATATATATTTGTTTTACTTGTTCCAGGATTTTATAAAATGCCCATGTGACAATGATGTCTTCCGGTTTTGCCTTATTAACATCATGCTACTAAAATTCGTCTATGTTGTTGAGTATAGCTGCAGTTCATTTATTTGTCACTGCTGTATACTATTTCATTGTGTGAATGTGCTGTAATTTATCTTTTCATTCTCTGTTTGAAAATTATTTAATTTTATCTTTAGCATTTTACTATTATGAACAAATATTGTTCTACACACCTGCTGATACTCGTGTGCAAGGATTTATTTAAGATTGATACTGTAAGTGGAAAAACTAAGTCATTGAGTGTGTAAATGTTGCATTACAAGGTAATAACAAATTGTTTTTTTTATTTTTAATTTTTTTTGCTATACTTTAAGTTCTAGGGTACATGTGCACAACATGCAGGTTTGTTACATATGTATACATGTGCCATATTGGTGTGCTGCACCCATTAACTCGTCATTTACATTAGGTATATCTCCTAATGCTATCCCTCCCCCGCCTCCCCACAATAGGCTCTGGTGTGTGATGTTCCCCTTCCTATGTCCAAGTGATCTCATTGTTCAATTCCCACCTATGAGTGAGAACATGCGGTGTTTGGTTTTCTGTTCTTGAAATAGTTTGCTGCGAATGATGGTTTCCAGTTGCATCCATGTCCCTACAAAGGACACGAACTCATCCTGTTTTATGGCTGCAGGGTATTCCATGGTGTATATGTGCCACATTTTCTTAATCCAGTCTGTCACAGATGGACATTTGGGTTGATTCCAAGTCTGCTATTGTGAATAGTGCCGCAATAAACATACGTGTGCATGTGTCTTTATAGCAGCATGACTTATAATCCTTTGGGTATATACCCAGTAATGGGATGACTGGATCATATGGTATTTCTAGTTGTAGATCCTTGAGGAATCGCCACACTGTTTTCCACAATGGTTGAACTAGTTTACAGTCCCACCAACAGTGTAAAAGTGTTCCTATTTCTCCACATCCTCTCCAACACCTGTTGTTTCCTGACTTTTTAATGATTGCCATTCTAACTGGTGACTTCAC
>NW_016814078.1:7640-156965 GCF_001698545.2 Rhinopithecus bieti
ATGAGCATGGTATGTTCTTCCATTTGTTAGTGTCCTCTTTTATTTCACTGAGCAGTGGTTTGTAGTTCTCCTTGAAGAGGTCCTTCACATCCCTTGTAAGTTGGATTCCTAGGTATTTTATTCTCTTTGAAGCAATTGTGAATGGGAGTTCATTCGTGATTTGGCTCTCTGCTTGTCTGTTACTGGTGTATAAGAATGCTTGTGATTTTTGCACATTAATTTTGTATCCTGAGACTTTGCTGAATTTGCTTATCAGCTTAAGGAGATTTTGGGCTGAGACAATGGGGTTTTCTAAATATACAATCATGTCATCTGCAAACAGGGACAATTTGACTTCTTCTTTTCTAACTGAATACCCTTTATTTCTTTCTCTTGCTTGATTGCCCTAGCCAGAATTTCCAACACTATGTTGATGTCAGATTGTTTTATAGGGTGCTTGTATCTTTGATTATATTCAAAGTAGCTTCTCCCTATGAAAACTTATCTTGCTAGAATATATTTTCTTAAATTACATTATTTACATGCCCAAAATCCATAATGACATTCTGATCAAAAGACTCTCAGTAGGGCATTCAGAATCCTCCAATGACTGGCAGCCCTATACCCATTCAAAGTCATCTCTTATTGTTCCCCTTTAGGATCACTTCACTCCAACCAGGCTTGTGACCCCACAGTCTCACCCTCTTTCCCTGCTTTCCTGTCTCATCTTACCTTCTACCTCTTCCTTATCAATTTCAATCTACTTAGAGCAGACAGTTTGAGAACACAGACTCTGGGGATGGACTGCTGGAGTTTGAATCTCATTTACCACCACCAAGTGAGAGAACTTATTCATTCTGGGTCTCAGTTTCTCCATGAGGGAAATGCAAATAATAACAGAACTTACCCTGGATGTTTGTTGTGAGGATTAAATGAATTAATATACATAAAATTCTTAGAATGGTAAACACTATATAAGTATGTGATATTTTATTATTATTCTAGTACAGGTTCTTATCTCGTTCTAGAAGTATTTTATGACTAACGTAATTTTACATTGATTTCATAAATAATGCATCATTAATATTTTACCTGAGGGCAGAAACCGTATTGGTACAACTTTCTTTCCAAATATTTAGTACAAATTGGGTTTGTTGATGAATAAAATGAAATAAAATTGTGTATGGGAGTCAGTCCTATGTTTTCATAGTCTTGATATTGGCTATAAAAGAGTGGCTACCTCACACATAAAACTCCGCTTGGCTGCTAATTTCAGTGCCATGACACCAACTTATGACACAGACCTTAGCACTAAGCCTAAACAGTTTACCTTGGAACCTAGATCATAAAGGTATAACTTGGGACATGGGGTGGAAAAGAGTCTCTAAAACACAGAAGTCTGGTTTTTGCAGGTTTTCTTAATTCTGCATAGGGGTCCATCTTCTCCAGACTGGGTTAGATTGCAGGAAGCTGATAAATAATTTTATCAGAATTATTCTGATAAAAACGTGAAACAAAATGGGGTCCCCAATCAGACCTGAATGAGGTACCAAACATGATTTCTACACCACTGATGCTCACTCTCCAGCACCATACTGCAACCAGATGCCCAATTCACTTGACAGGGTGTGCTGCCAGCAGGACTGGCATTTTTGCTATTGACAAACATTAGTTGACATGGTTACAAGAGACTGGGCAGCCAGTTAATCCTTAAAGATATGTCTTCTTTGATTGTGTGCTATAACATTATTCTTGCAAGTACTAGTTTCTAAAGGACTTCTGAAGCAATAGAAAAAGCTGCAAATTGCTTTCCATTGCTAGGAAAAGTCATGTGTCTGTTTAAGTATAGAAGCATCTTCAGAGGGCTATTTGTGATTGCAACATTTCAGACTCAGTAGAGTCACATAATAAAGCAAACCCTTTCTAAGCATTTGAGTGTCCTTTCTCTGCTGTTTGAAGCACACAGATGAAGAAAAAGATACACTGGAGAGGGAAATGTATTTCTCCCAGAGAAAAAGAACAGGGTATGTGAAGTGTTAAAAAACTCAGAAAAGGGATAATGATTAGAATTTCAGGTATTCTTGAGCTATTGGATCAATTCAAAATGCATGAGTGTTTCAATTTTTAGAGAATACTATAAATGAAAAAAAATTGTCCATCAAGTTTAAAATATAAATATTGCTGACTTAGAGTTTTGACAAAACAATTCACATTGCTATGAATTGGAGATGGCAAAGATCCACATTGCCACTGAATCCGTTCATCTGTTGAGTTCTTAAATTCAGTTCCGTGTTTTTTTTTTTTTTTAGTTTCTATTTTTAAAATATTAAGAAAATTATTATATTTCTTCTGGGTCGACATGTAGTATAAGCAAAGGGAGTTACAGTATGTGTATACTTTAAAAACTTGAGGAGAGAGAGAAAACACTTTGAAAACATAGGTAATAGTTATAAATAAGCATTTTAAAAGTGTCACTAGCCTCCTTCTCCATAATTAGTGTGCTAAGATGTCACAAACTTGGGAAAGAGAGGAGGAAATTATTTTTCCCTAGGTAAAGGTTAGTTGGAATTTTCAGTTTTATTAGAAAGGAAAAGACTTTAAACCTAAGAAATGTGATGTCATCCTTCATCTTCTTTTATGACTTTTGGCCCACTTAAAATTAAAATAATGTATAGCTTCCTCAAGTCAGTAAGAGGATTCTCAAATAACATGCTTAGAATGAAGAGATCAGGATGACAATTCTTTAATCTGAACAAGTAATTTATAGGATTATGAAAAATCCAGGTTCTTGACTATCCCCACTTCAGAGCAAGACATAATTAAATTAAGAGAGGAAAAAAGAACCATGAATCTGCTACAGCCTATAATCATTCATTAGATTTCAATGATTATTGAAAGCAGGTTAATGTAAAACTCAGCTATTCGTCTTTGATATATCTGAAAATTATTTGGGCATTTCATCTAAATCACTTTGAAACACCCAGGAGCTTGGTAAGAGAATGCAAACAGACCCTTTTTTTTTTCTTTTTTTTTCTTTTGAAATTAAGTCTTGCTCTTTTGCCCAGGCTGCAAACTCTGCCTCCCGGGTTCAAGCGATTCTCCTGCCTCAGCCTCCTGAGTAGCTGGGATTACAGGAGCCCATCATCAAGCCTGGTTAATTTTTGTATTTTTAAATAGAGACAGGGTTTGATCATGTTGGCCAGGCTAGTCTTGCACTCCTGACCTCAGGTGATCTGCCTACCCCGGCCTCCCAAAGTGCTGGGATTACAGATGTGAGCCACCACTCCTGGCCAGACCCATTTTTTTATAAATCAGGTAGTGCTACCCACTCTTTAAAAGGTACATCACATTTGTATAGGCCAAAGGCTCTTTCGTTTCATTATATAACAATGACAGCAACTCAATTTAAGTGTATAATGACCCAAACCAGCCATCCTAGCAGCAAAAAACTTAATAGCAATCTTATCTGGAATGCTGACAGGGAGCACTTCCCAAGAAACCATTACAGCCTCTTCAGTTTACAAAACAATTGGCTTTAATCTTTAATACTGTTAAGCAGTAGGGGGCAGATAGGCACATTAGCATAGCTTTACTTTTTATGAATAGCATTTAATACACCATATGCAGATACTGTTGGGTTAAGCATCTTATGTCAAACAGTTTTAGACTTGAGCAAATAGTACAAAGTTTTTTTTTTTTTTTTTTTTTTTTTCTTGAAAGGCAAGGCACAATGCTTGCATTCCTATGATAGGACTTAGGAGAGTTTGTGTATCAATGAAATTTGAAGGCAAAAACCTTGAACATGTTTCCTTAGGGAAATGTAAGATTCCTTGACATAAATTTAAGTTGCAATAAGAAAAAAACCGTTAAGAAGAAATTTTCTCAGTTCAACAAAGAAGCATTAGCTTCATTAAGTTCGTGTACTCTGCTTGGAGCATGAAGTAATGCCATAGGCTCACCACTATAGCTCTTCATCTATTTAAAAAGTTTCTTTTATTATTGCATGATGAGAACCCTGATGTGAATTTCAGATATTCTCTTTCTTAAAGAAGCAAATATATTTTTTATCATCGTAGTATGTCTGGATAACGTGGAAGAAAGGGCTTAACATGATTGCTAAAATTGAAGGGCTGAGCTTGGATGATTTTCCCCCCAGTGACTTAGTGGGATCCTCACACTCAGTGCATGCCAGGTAGTCCTGCAAGGCATACCATGTACACACTGCACACCTTCCTGGAGCATCTCATTTCCTTAATGATAAGAAATATGCTTTTATATTCAAATAGGCACAAATGCATTATGAATATACTGAACAACTTACCTGCATTTTAAGATAAACAAAACATAGGACTTTAAATACATTTCACATTTATGCTGAAGTGCTTTGGCAGAGGTGGGCCTCCAGGTTCCCAGGGTAAGTACACTTACCTTTCAGTTAAGGATATTTTGAAAGGAAGATTTGAAAACTGACTTAAAGGTCAAAGGACAACTTAAGCCAAAATATTCAAATATAGTTTTGCCTCAAAATTCATTCTGATAAAACTTTTCTCTAGTTGCAAATAGAATTGGGAAAAATATAGGTCTTGAATTCTTGGCCTTATATTTAAAATGCAATAAAGCGATTCTGGAATTAGACATTATTTATTTGAGGAGAGTAGATTTATCACCTTACTTCACACTTTCCACTTCTGCTCTCTCTTCATTGGCCTCTTAGCTTTTGGGGAGTATTTATTTTGATAATAATTGTTATCTACTTATCTCAGTAATAAAGACTCTTGCACTGTTTTAACGTGTTAAGATGGTTTGAGTATTTTGACCCAAATTGCTACTTAACTAAAGCGTGTATATAAATATCATTTTAGCAGAGATGTAGCATAGGTAAGAGTCTTCTATCTTCTAATGTGTACATCTGCATCAATGAACACACTTTCTATAAGATAACTTCAACTATATTTATGATCTCCTCTACCTTAATGTAGTATCATCAATCTCTTAGTCAGGACACAGAAAACAATTTTAGGATAAACAGCCCTGTGAAGCATTAAAATAGAGAAGGAATTGCTGGACAAGATGCAGAGCCTTTTAAAAATAACTCGTTTGTAAAACATCCACCAAAGACAATATGTTTTAGTGTTAAAGCAGGCTCCAGTCACAATTACAATAACTCCCCACAGTTTTCTTTAGTTTCTGTTTTCTGAGTCCCTTTTTTGATCTTCCCAACAACGCTGTGAGATAGGCAAAACTTCTGCTTCCATTTCACAGAGGAAGAAGCCAAGATTCATAAAGGTTAAATAATCTGTCCAAGGTCATAGACCTAAAAAGTGATACAGTGGTCATTGACTCTACACTACTGATTCCATGTTCAGAGCTATTTTCCCAAATGCTATGCTGCAAGGTTTCATGCCAGTTAAGTCCTTTATAAATATGACTTTGTATTTATAAGTATGACCTTTGTAAAAAATATAAGAAATAGACTGTGGAACTCAGACGTACTCTATTTGGGTGGTCAGAAACATACAAAACAATTGTTGCTCAAAATGAGTTCTATGGAACTCAGAGCAGGGGAAAAATGAAAATATAAATGTGGGGAATACTATTTACTAAGTTCTCTCTGGGAGATAGATTCACAGTGTAAGTGGCATGGTAACAACCCTGAGAAATACTGGAAAAATAAGTGTATTTGTTTATCGCTTCCCAAACTTAAATGGGCTTGGAACTTTCTTTTTATCCCACTTATTAGCAATTTCTGTATTAATGCTGAATTCCAGCTTATTTTAGAAATTTCTCCTGTAGTTAAGAGTGAAATTTAAAAAATAAATCTGGTTTGAAATTCCCATTGCCAAATTGGGTAGTAAATGCCTGGAATATGAATCTTATTCTCCTTTAACTTTGAAGGTTCCTGTAAAGAAAGAAGAGGATCTTTGAGTTTCTTTTTTCCTTCTGCTTCCATCCTTTGGCTGTTCCAGAGCTGTTAACCACCATGCTGTGATGGTTTGAAATAAACCAGCCTTGCTATGAAAAACTTTGATAGATTCAACATCTCTTTATTTTCCTCCCTGTAGTGATCATTGTGGCACAAAATGATTTTTGAGGTTATGGGATAAGAAAAAAAGTTCTATGAAAGCAGGTCTTATTGATCCTATTGCAGGAGGTCTTATCACCGAGGATGGAAGATGCGGTTACTGAACTGCTTTTTACCAGCCTATGGAAGAGTCGATGCATTAAGTTGAAAAGAATGGGCTTAGATCATAAATCTGTTCTTTGGGGAAATTACAGATTCAAGCTCTTTGAAGATATTTATTCCTTCAAAGTTCTTAATTTGTGTTTATTCATTTCCCCTAGTTGATTTCAGGCACAAAGATAAGAAGAAAAACTTAATTCTCTATTGTGGCCATGCCTGGTCAGTGATTAGTATGAAAATACTTTCTAAGTTTTCCAAGATTGCCTTTTAAAATAATCATGTTTTGTTGCTACCTTCGTTGGAATGCCTCTGTGTGTCTGATACTAGCCTTAATCTTGTTATTTTGTGAATATTATTTTGAAAATGAAATTCTTAAAGAAAAAAGGCTGAAAGGAAATTCACCAGAATATTAACAATGGTGATTTTCTTGGAAAGTGGAATCGTCGGT
Source organism: Rhinopithecus bieti (assembly GCF_001698545.2). Classification (NCBI taxonomy): domain Eukaryota; kingdom Metazoa; phylum Chordata; class Mammalia; order Primates; family Cercopithecidae; genus Rhinopithecus; species Rhinopithecus bieti. The sequence goes on from NW_016814078.1 coordinate 14,249, forward strand.
GATTATATTAATTTTTTCTTATATTTCATGTGTTTGTCACATTTTCTACAATATTATTAGCATATCGTATAGTATTACTATGAAAATCAGAAAAAGATAATAAAGTGTTTGACATTTAAAATTAGGGTCCTATTTCTCTGTAAACTTCAGACATGATTTAAAGAGTTTTTGCTTTTCCTTTTAGCACCACCTTTAAAAATGAGGGAGGTAAAGTAAATGTATAATATTTCCAATAGTAATGCATTGCTAAAATCAAATTATTGTGTAATGATGATTAAACATCTAGGTCTGCCTCCAATAAAGAAATGAGGAATGACCTAATTACTGTGGTTTGCCTGTAAAAACCTATTCATTTATCACTTCACCGAACATTGTGACCAGAGTTTTATAAAAAGAGCGGGTTTCCATTTATAATTTTCCTCCCTCACAAACTGAAGTTTCTGTTGAGCAGACATGAAGGATTTAGGCAACATTCACTGAGGAAAGCCCTCCAGCCTTCGCATAGGGTGCTCTAACACCAATTTACATGCCTCTGGTCTCAGGAGCTTTTGCTCTGAAGAATCTGAGAGCAGGCATCTCTCAGTCTTCTCTCCTTTGCATTTCTGACATGAATTGTTTCCACATAAATTGACTTTCCTATTGGTTTTGACATGAGTAAGACTAGAAGGACTTTTCAGGGAAGATTTGGGTAGTTATCAAGATGTTTTTCCAGCCCCTGAGAGAAACTGGAAATAAGTTTATATGAAGAAGTAAGATTTTTTTAAAGAAACATGAGAAAATATTGTATATATGTAACATATCCCTGAGATCATTCCCTAAAGGCCACACTTCAGTGCTAAAATAGCTAGTCTAGTTGGACATGATTTAATGATGTTTTCTTAAGTTCTCTGTGTCTGACTATTCATAAAGCAAATAAGTCTTGATGACAAGAAAAGCTTCTCAATAAAATCAATATTGAATTATCTGGAAATTAGTGATATGGTTTATGGACTCTCTATTAATCTGTTCTCACGCTGCAGTGAAGAAATACCAGAGACTGGGTAATTTATAAAGGAAAGAGGTTTAATTGATTCCCAGGTCCACATTGCTGGGGAAGCCTCTGGAAACGTAACAATCACAGCAGAAGGCAAAGGGGAAGTAGGCACCTTCTTCACGGAGTGGCAGGACAGAGTGAGTACAAGCAGGGGAAATGCTAGATGTTTATAAAACCATCAGAGTTCCTGAGACTCACTATCACTAGAACAGCACAGGAGAAACTGCCCCCCAAGATCTAATTACCTCCACCTGGTCCTGCCCTTGACATGTGGGATTATGGGGATTACAATTCAAGATGAGATTTTGGGTGGGAACACAGCCAAACCATATCAGACTCTCCAGATCCCTAGTTTCTCTTATGTTTCTTTCATACTACCTGAGCTACTGCATGAAGTGTCATGAGAAAATGTAATTATAAGGTTGATATCACTTGCCAAACCAATGCAAAGCATAAGGTATTTGTCTAGGCATGCATTTAAAGGGAAAAGAGAAGAAAATGCGAGGCAAAAAACACCTTACTAATGGCTTGGCAGTATTTAAATCTTTGATTATCTAGTTGTCCTATTTCCACCAGCCTTTCTCTCCAATCTTATTTCTCAAAGTTCCTCACATCTACCCCAGGCCCTCATTTTTGTGATTTTTTGATTAGGCACATGCATTAGTCAGGGTCCTCCAGATAAAAGGAACCAATAGTAGGTGTGTAGACACAGAGAGAGATTTAGTTTAAAGAATTGCCTCATGAGACTATAGAGACTAGCAAGTCCAAGATCTGCAGGGTGGGACAGCAAGCAAAGACCCCGGGCAGAGGCAGTGTTGCGGATGAAGTCTGAAGGCAGTCTGTGGCAGATTTCCTCTTGCTTGGGGGAGGTCAGTCTTTTCTATTTAGGCCTTCAACTGATTGGATGAGGCCCACCCACATTAGGGAGGGTGATTGGTTTTACTTGAAATCTATCATAAATGTTAATTTCATCCCCAAACTCTCCTAGAAACATCCAGAATAATGTTTGACCAAATATCTGGGCACCATGGTTTACATAAGTTGACACATAAAATTGACCGTAGTTTTCTAAATCTCCCCAGGTGATTCAGATACTACCTTCTCCTCCCTGAAGTAAAATCATCACTCTACTTCTATTCCTCTTCCTGGTTGCAAACCATTGCTCTAGCTATGCCAGATGATTTTGAATACTGTTACTATTGACCTCCTTATGAAACCATGTCTGACTCTGCTGCTTCCTCATTTTAATGTTCTTCCTACTGTTTCTCTGCTTGTCTTCCTCTTAGACTGTATTCATCTTTTAAGAATTAGCTTAAGGCTGGGTATGGTGGCTTGCGCCTGTAATCCCAGCACTTTGGGAGGCTGAGGCAGATGGATCATTTGTGGCCAGGAGTTCAAGACCAGCCTGGCCAACATGCCAAAATCCTGTCTCTACTAACAAAATACAAAAATTTGCTGGGTGTGGTGACGCATGCCTGTAATCCCAGCTACTCAGGAGGCAGAGGCATGAGAATTGCTTGAACCTGGGAAGCAGAGGTTGCAGTGAGCCAAGCTGCAGCCTGGGTGACAGAGCAAGACTCTGTCTAAAAAAATAAAAATAAAAATAAAATAAAGTAAATTAAAATAGAATGTATTTAAGCACTGTAACCTTTTAAAGATTTTACCACCTTCCTCTGTGTTGCTACAGATATTTAAGTGCCTTTATTTCAGCACATGGGATAGGTTGTGTTGTGACTATTACACATTCATCTTAGTCTGTTTTCTACTGATATACAGAATACCACAGACTAGGGAATTTATAAAGAAAAGAAGTTTATTTGGCTTATAGTTCTGGAAACTGGGAAGCCCAAGAACATGTTACCAGACTCTGGTGAGGGTCTTGTTGCTGCATTGTCTCATGGTGGAAAATGGAAGTGCAAGCAAGCACATGAGTTAGAGATAAAATGGGGGCCAAACTTACCCTTTTCTCAGAAGCCCACTCTCTTGATAACTAATGTAATCTGTTCATGACCTAATCACCTCTTAAGAGTCCCACCTCAATACTGTTAGAATGGCAAATAAATTTCAACATGATTTGGGGAGGCAGCATTGAAACCTAGCAATGTCTGTTTCTTTCATTAAAATGTGAATGCCTTGCTATTAGATGGTGACTTATTCATCTTTGTATCCCATCATCTAACAGAACCCAAGGAGGCCTATTTTCACAATGAATATTGGCTGAATGATCATTTGCTGGGTGGATTGAGATCTGAAGGCTATACCTAAAAATTCTAGCAGGTGTGGTTGGAAAGAAAAGAGTTTTAAGAGGATCATGGAAGTGGTCTATATACTTTTAAGGGAGGACTGGTTCATATGGGACATCCTAGGCAGCAGAAGGAAGCTTATTGGGCAGAAGTTGGGAAGAGTAAGAGAAGGAGTATGTTACCTGATAACAAATATCTATTATTTTGAATTGTTTCATAGGTCAGCCTTAACATGTCCTATATCCTTTTCTTATGCATTCACCTATTAGATAATGAATAATATAACAGTATGAAATGAGATCACTGCTTCTATCAAGTTTTATGTTTGCTTAGTGCCATCTCGTATATAATGATGAAATTGCAAGACATTCAGCATTTTGCTGATCCTTTAAAATCTGTATTTATGCATTAAGCTCCTATGAACAATGCAAGTGACCTGATGCGAGACCCCCCCACCTTGCTGGCCTCACATACCTTGATACTTTTGGACCCTATGGCAAGGAAAATGAGTTTGGAAGCTGTTGAGCTAGAGCTATGGTTTTTAAAATGGAATAAACCATTGTCTAAGTCAGGGGAATGATATGCATTCTTGTAGGCCAATGGGGAAATGCGTGCAGAGGGTAGAAGGTGGGGGGGCATGATTACAGTTATTTATATACCGGTTGCATCTCAGATATTTTGGATTTAAACTCTCCAAAGACCCAAATCACCCCACCAAGTTTCTTTAAACTTTTTTTCTCATGTGCATAATTGAGTGCTCAGCTGGATGCTGCACTCTACAAGCCTGATTTCCTTCCTAATTGCACAAGTGGCTGAGCTCTTACAATGCCATATTTCTGTTCATTTGCATTTACACAATATACTTCACTGTGTGCTTCAAATGCACCATTTGAACGTTGACTCCTGTCTTTATCTTTAGGGCTCTTATAATGGTTAGGCCCACAAATAGAGCAAGTCTGGGGAGAGCTGCTATAATCTCAATATGAGACTGCCTTCTTACAATCGGCCAATATTCAGCTGGCTTCTGAGGTGATGCTCAGCAGTAATTCAAATGGAAGAACATAGCAATAAGTAGAGGGAAAGAACACCCAAGGTGATCATTTAGAAATCGTTTTCAGGTCAGAATAGAAGAACATGGGATTTGTTTTGTTTTATTCCAAACACCATATAATCAAAAGGGTCTCAGGCTCCCTAGGAGTTCACTACATGGGGTTGCTTTATAAAACTGTCGAACAAAGCTAGTAAGAATTCTTGCCTTATATACCCTTCCGAACTCACATACTTGTTTTCAAATAAAATGAAGGAGTCTCTCTCGTCAAATAGTATAATTTCACTAAATGCTATAACTTCAGTTTCTGCAGAAGACCTGTTGATCAAATATAGAGCACATTTGTGGTAGCAAAATATATTTGTAATATGATCTCTCGTATTTACTGCATTATGAATTTTGAATGTATTTTCCTTTCAGATTAACTAAATGGGGAAACGCTTCTGGGTTGTCCTGAATGGTAGATTTATCGGAATCAGAGATGGAGGAGTCCTGATGGGTTCATCCTGTATTGGCTTATGTTAAATATCCTTTAATGGTAAGGTTTCTCAACTTCAACACTATTGACATTTCGGCCAGATCTTCTTTGTTGTGGGTGGCTGCTCCGTGCATTATAGGATGTTTAGTGGCATCCCCAGCCTCTACTCACTAGACACCAGCAGCATTTCTCCATTATGACACCCAAAAATGTCACCATGCATTGCCAAATCTTCCGTGGGAGGCAAAATTTCCCTGTTTGAGAGCCACTTCTCTATAGGAACAATTTTGATGACTGTGACTAGCCTATTTGGGCACTGTGGAGACTGAACATTTACTAAAGGCTCCAGATCACAGCCAAAGTGACCTGGAATTTCAGAATTAATGTAGGGATTTTCTTGCCATGCTATGCCCATTGCATCAGTCAGGGTTCTCCAGAGAAAAAGAACCAATAGTATTAACAGTAACGGCAAAAATCGCAATTACTTTTGCACCAACATAATCTCTCTCTCTCCTCTCTCTCTCATGAGAAATGATTTATAAATCAGGAGTTGAGAGCACCTCTCGAGAGAGAGGAGAAAGAGAGAGAGAGAGAGAGAGAGAGAAAGAATTCATTCTGGAAATTGACTCAGATGACTATGGAGGCTGAGAAGCACCACGATACGCTGTCTGCAAGCTGGAGACCAAGGAGATCTGGTGCTGTAACTCACTCCCAATCTGAAGGCCTGAGAACCAGGGGTGAGGGGTAGGATAAGGTGAAGGTGAGGAAGGAGGTACTGGTATAAGTCTTAGAGTCTGAAGGCCTGAGAACCTGAAGCTCCAATGTCCAAGGCAGGATAAGATGGATGGACCAGCTCAAGAGGAAAGAGAATTTGCCCTTCCTTCACATTTTTGTTCTATTTGGGCTCTCAACAAATCGAATGTCGCCTGCCCACATTGGTGACGGTGATCCTCTTCACTCAGTCTACTGATTCAAATGCAACACCTCACAGACACACTCGGAAATAATACTTCGCCAGCTATTTGAGCATCCCTTAGCACAGTCAAGATGACATCTAAACTCAATCACCACAGCTAGACTATGGTCTCAGACTTTCTCAGCTCTCTCAGTGCAGCCCAGATAGAAGCATAGACACCTATCCCATCGGTTTTTCAGAGAACACCTATTGATTCCATAAATCAAGTCCTTCTAATCTGAATGGATTATTACCATTATTTTGAAATATTCAACTAATCAATAGGGCATCAACAGTGATACTGCCCTGTAATATTTCAAATTAGAGTAGAAATGTTGTACTTTTTGGATGATTCACAAGTTGGATTTATACATCTAAACTCACTTGAAGTTAAAAACTCAGGGTTTAATTTATGGAACCTGCCCATAAATTTTAGCAGCCTGCTTTTGATTTATAAGTCTCTCTTTTTTTAATGGTAGTTGTAGCCAACTGGTTTTAGTGTTTTATAAGTCCAAAATTAATTTCCATATCCTTAAATGGGTGTACAAATCCTAATATAGATTTACAAGTCCTGAAACAGATTTTAAAATCGTGCCAATAAATCCCAAATAAAGACTTGATTTACAAACCTGGATTTTGCACCTGGTTTTCCAGGAAGTGGTTTGTAAATCAGGAGTTGAGAGCACCCCTGGCAGAGTGAGTCCACTTTCTCTCTGGGAAGTCCTGCTCTCCTCACCAAATTGCACTGGCCTGATTTACAAGGCGGCAGTGTCGAGCTGGCCAAGGCTCCTCCGGCTCTGACATGCCTGTGCTGGTGAGGAAAAAGGGCCACATCCCACAGGCTGACTAAAACGGTCACTAATCAGACTGAAGACAGCAAACCATTCATCTTCTTTGCCAGAGAGGGAAGGTGGTGTCCAGATAGTGAAGACTTCCAGTTCTGCCTGAATAAAGCAGCTGAGATACATGCAAGGCATTTGGCGCGATTCTGGTCAGCGTTAACACTTGCATTACACTGCACAGCCCAGGGCCGAGGTCAGGGTAGAGAGTGTATCTCATTCCTCAGATGGAACGGAGAATAGCATCTGTACTTTGTCCACTGCCTGTGATTATGCTGTTGAAGATGTTTGGTCTACAGAAGAATGTACACCAGACTGGTGACAGTGTTTTTTTCTGGGGGAATGGGATAGGAGGAGAAGGGTAAATTTCATTTCTACTTCCTTTATTCCTGGGCTGTTTGAATGACTTTTACAGTGACCATTTAGTACTTTCATAATTGCAAAAAGTATGCCAGCAAGTATCAGGAATAGGAGGAAACAAGGGGTTTTGTTATTTACTCTTTCCTCAGTACCTATAGCAGCCTGCCATCACACAGGACTCCGTCATTAACTAGCATTCTGTTATATTCTGCATAGGTGCCCCGGTATTTCGAAAGTAGTTTAGAGTCCACAGAATCCTCCCATAGAATGCTTTCTTATTAACTCATCCAGTTTCCTGTGAACCAGGCAACAGTCATGTTCCAGACATGTCAGCTGAAGCTCCCAGAGGACAAGTGGCTTGCTTTCCCCAAAAGAATATTTAAGTAGCCCGAACAATCTTGGGGCCAGGGTTGGATTCTTGTTCCGTGACACAGGGGGTCATGCCACACATAGGCCTCCTCACTGTCCAGGTCTGAAATGCATTGCGGCTCCTGTGGCCCATCTGCTATCTGGGCCATGTGTTATGACTGTGTTACGGCTCCATCTGCGAGCCCACTGAAGCTCTGTCAATGATAGTCTTTTTTGAAAAACTATTACCTTCTCTTTCTCTCACTCTTTGTCGGTCTCTCACCCTTGCTCTGGCATATACCGCTCTTCTGAGCCAGGTTGTGCCCTTCAATGATCCTGCTCAGTTTCCTCAAAATGGCTCAGACACCAGTTGTTCTGTTTTGTTTTTGTAAAACCTTCCTGACCACTACACTTTCCGGTGCCTTTTCAAATCATCATAGCAGTTACTGTTTGTTTACTTGCCAGCTAATTCCGTACCTCCTCTCTTGATGTCTTTCATTTTTAGTGAAGAACTGCTCCAGAGTTAAAATCAGAAACTCTGAGTTTGTATTCTGGCTCCGTGACTCGCTGAAGTGAAGCCTGATGAGCCTCAATTTGTTCAAATAAGAATCTATTTTAACTTTCCTACCTACTGAACATTGTGGTTATAATGCTCAAATGAAATAAAATAGGAGAAAATATTTTGTAAATCTTAAATGCTATATGACTATAAGCTACTAATATAGCCCCACAGTTGAGGGTCTGAAAAGTTTAAATGTGGCTGGGGCAATGATGATTAAAAAGTAATTACAATAGAGATTTAGACTGTAAACGCAACTTCGTTACATAGTATATGAATGTGAATTATGTAAATTTGAAGTGCTACAATATATTAATATGTCTTATTTTATATACAAATTTTGAGATAAAAGCCTTCTAAATTAAGAAATACTTGCCAAAATTATACCATTTTAAAGCTGTTGGGCTGAGTAAACTATAAACTATGCATTGACTATTGTTGCTTGGCAGTGTCACTTTAGCTGGTAAAGAAAAGACGCACTCATTCTTTGTCAGAAAAATGTGAACCAGGCCCTTGTACCATGTGTCAAAATGTATTGTTTAAAATTCATTTTGTTATAATGAAACAATATGAAGAGCCAAAAGAAATATCATTCAAACTTTTATCCAGTAGTGGTGTTAGCATTAGGACTATGAATCCCTTTTTTTTTCCCCCTACTTTCCAAAGTAGTAACCTTGCAACATAATTGAGATGTGATAAAATACCATTTTTACTGCCAATTATTTGGCAGAAGGAACTCTGGGAAATATTAGAGATAATCCTGAGTAAACAAAGAAGGAATAGTAAAGCAGTCCTCCTTTCAAATTCTTTAAAGTCATCGTATATCCAGCTGAGGATAGTGGGAAAAAATGGGTGAGATTGTGGAGATGTGGCTGTATGATGAACTCCCTATAATGTGTCCCCAGACTATCATGAGTGTAGTGGTATTCACTCGGAGAATGAAGGACCCTATTTAAATTTATTCCTATGAGAAAATTAGTCTTGAATTTTGCAAGGTTTGAAATACCTCTCTAGGAAAACCTCCCTTGCATACAATCTGATTTGCCTGCAATCAGTGTGGTGAAGATACAGTTCCTATTTAACATTGACAACTGGGTAGTGGAACACAATGTAGGTAAGACTGTGACTTTTAAATTGTTGTCTCTAATTTCTAAGACCTTTCTCTTTTTACGTCTAGATTATCAACTTCTTGAAAGTAGGAAGGAGTCCATTTCATATTTTTGCCTTTCCTCAGTATCTAGTAAAGAACAGGTACTCGCTCAATAGATATTTTGGGGTAATTCATTAAAAATATACACCTGTGTTATTCACAGATTTTATGTAGAGCCTAATAAGAATTTCACCCCATGAATAATTTTAAAAGATTATTTTAATAAATGGGGTGCTTTGTTCACAATAAGCCCATTGATTTGTACCTTGGCTTAGAGCTAAGATGTGATTTGAGGGGGCCTGCTGATTACAAAATGGTTGTTTAAATCTTTGCTTGTTGTAATAAGCCCTTTACTGAACACTACAGCATGCTAAATAGGAGCTCTCCAGTCTAAACAAATAAATCAGATAATCCTAACATTATATAAGAATCTACAGGCTTAATGAAAATCTTAACAGGGAAGATGTACAATAAAAAATATTTATGTGCATCACTTAATTTAGTGAACAGAAAAAAGAGTTAAAGATCTGCAGTCTGCCCATACAGGCAACAAACCCTACTCCCAGCCTCTTCCATGATGCCTGTGTTAGGACCAACAAACACATACTATGTATTCATTGAAGGTGAGTATAAAGCTTCTACAAATCTTGGGGATTTAAAAATAACCAGCAGAACTAATCAAAAGGATATGCATCTTTTCTTCATGAGAATAAAGTCCAAAGAATTGTGAACTTAGATGGAAAAAATTTACATCTGCAATTTTACCAAACTTTAACTAAAATTTGACATTTTTATCTATTATGAATGTAGGCCAACACCCACCCCTCCCAAAACAAAAGCAAAACCCACCGCAGTAAGGAGCAGTATTTGTGACCTTGGCTCAATATTTTTGCATATCATATTACTGTTGCTGCTGCTATCTTGATGTACCATGTATTCTCACCTCTGCTTTGAAATTGTTTGTTAATAGACAAACCCACTATGTCCTGTTATTTAATATATTAACAAGCACATCAATTACTATACCTTAAATTACAAAAGTATCTTTATGATATATATCTTGTGATATACATGGCTTCCGTTGTGATCTCATTTATTTTGGGTTATGCTTTTAGGAACATTTCCGGGAATGAACATGGAAGACTCCCAAGACTCCCAAAGGGATCTATGGTTCAGAAAAGGTTAAGAAACCCTGATCTAATGGCAGCTAAAACCGTAGATTGTCTGTATTTGGGAATTAACTGGTCATAAACTTTGAAGACCAGGAGTCTAACTCACAGTTGACAAAGAAAGAATCCCTTTACTGACCAAGTCTATTGTGATTATAAATGGAGACTGGAAAGGCAACATTTTGTTACTACTATGTGCCAAAACTGTCTGCCTGAGAAAAGGGGTCATAAATCCTTTGCTCTTTCCTTTATTCCCCCATACATTGGTTAAAAAGTACTTTTAACAATATCTCTTTGCACCTTCTCAGCGATGGGTAAACGATTTATAAAAAGTCACATAAAGTAGAGACATGACCTTAATCCTTTGTGCTTATGTAGGGACATGAGATTTGTTATGTAGTGATATCATATACAGTGATTATGCACTACAAAAGAATAATGACAGCGACAATTATTCCCAAAGCTGCTTTTGTTCATTGAAATGAGTGATATTTGTTGCTTAAAAAATATTTCCTAATTATGTATGGCTGTTTCCTTGCCAAGTGCTGACCAGTCCTGGCCTTCCTTTTCCAAGCTGACAGAAGGTTTCAGGTTGAAAGGGATTTGGACTTGAAACTGAATTTCTAATCTGACCAGCTCCCCAAATGGGGCTCCCGTTCTTGGCAAAAATGCTCTTTGCATATTTCCAGAAAATCATCAACTATTCAGAGGGACCTTTCAAATGCCAACAGCTTAAATAAGAAAATGTGCCATGGCAGAAGGAAGCAAGAACGAGGAGTGTCAGGCTGAGTGGATCCTGCTGAAAGTGAATTTCCCTCATCAGGGCTTTAGTCCCCCCGAAAGGTCTCCATCCAGTTATTCCCTAGAGCAGCTGGATCAAGAGGCCTTCTGAGCACTGTGGGGATTTGAACCCATCTGCCATGAGGGGGTTGGCCTATGACACTGATTCTTCTTGTGTCTCACATTCTGTTCCCTGAGAAGCAGGAATGAACACTACTTGACTCTGTATTGAAATGGTGTGCTTCCAATGGCGCATTTCATGCTTTGATGCTTATTCAATTCTTCCACATTCAAAAATGTTAGGAAAAAGCTGAACATGAAAATCAACTTCCCCAATTTCATTTCATAGTATGCTGAATGCCTACTATGTGCTTGTCACTATGATAGCTTGCTCTAAGAAAATGCAATCTAAAATAACAAACCGGACAAGGACACGATGATTGCAAGCATTTGAGTTAAGGAGTTCATGCTTTACCCGAAGTACAGTAAGTTCCTCATTGTCTAGAAAGCTTGGAATCCCTACATTCCCAGATATTACCACAGTCAACTTTTTTTTCTTTGGCTTTTTTCATTTGTAAAAGGAGAGACAATAGTATGCATCTCACAGTTCATTGTTAGTAAGTGTGGCTCAAATGAGATTATGTATGACAAGGGGACAAGTCTGTGTAGGCTTTTGCAGACCGGGCTAATTCACAAAAGGAGCGACTCACTCCTACTCAATAGCCTTGTTATGTATGCAACTCAAATGATAAATGACGCCATCTCATGGACATTTAGGTCATCCCTGGATGAGTCTCAAGCAATAAATTGATGGCACAATTAATGTATATGGAAATTAGGGAAAAGTTAACACAGGGATGTCTTCAAGGAAGAAGTGGATTTTGCCATTGGTCTTGAAAAGTCAGTAGGTTTCTAAAGGCAGAGAAGGTAGAAATTAGAAATGGCTTCTGGAAGAGGAAATAGTATAAAGAAAAACAAAGAGTTGGGTGAATATAACACATGTGCAGGAAACAGTGAGTAGCCTAGTTTGTGTGCACCATGATATCTGCACCAGACTAGTGAGGAGATGGATCTGAGAGGGTAACTTGGGCCATACTGTGGGTGTTCTTCACATAGTTGGCAGTCAGGAAAGAAAACAAGAACATATTTTAACTGGGACAGAGCTGTGCTTTGGAAAATTAATTTGGTAGCAGCATGTAGACTGTATCAGAGGGTTCAAACATGCAAGAAGAGATAGAGACTGAAATAGTCCCTCTAAGAAATGGCCTAGGAATTCAACAGCTAGTTTAGGACTTGGCTCTGTACTGCCAGGGAAGTTATGACGACATGATGCTGAACTGTGGTGGTGGGCATGGGAGGCATTCAAGAGATTTTGCAGAAATACAACTTATGCAGCTTAGCACTGGCTTTATTGAAACAGGGGAGATATAAAGACCATTTGGAGGTTTGAGGCCCAGGTGACATAGGAAAAGAGAAATAATAGAAATGAAAAAGTTGGGAGAAGCTGGTCTGCAGGGTAAGCAAGATGGAGTAGTTCATGGTATCAATTTGGAGTTGCTGAATTTAAGTTGTAAGTGAGGCTTCCGAGTGGGGGCGACAAGCAAGTTGTTAGGAATTTGAGTATGGGCCGAGAAGAGAGATAAGGATTTGAGTATACATTTAAGCATCATCTCAAAGCAGGTAATATTTGAAGCAATGAAAAGGAGTAGGATTCCTGAAAAGAGAAAGAGGATAAGAAAGCTGAAGTTAGAACATTGGCAAATATCCACTGTGTGTGAAGGAATGTGGCTGAAGGCTTTGTGGGATCAAGGGTAGGAAAACCTACTGGAGTCAGGACGGTAACTTAATTGGGAGGTGAGCTTGGGGTCAGAACATCCTCACCTACTGATTAAAAAGGTGGGGGTTGCGGGGCGCTAAGAGGGTGGGTCTGTTTTAAGGGGTGCACTGGGACACAGTTTTAATGAGGGGGCCCATTGTTGCCAGATCTTTTGAGTTTTCAAGAGAAGTCATAAATCTAGACTGATGGGAATCAAGGAATTGTAACACATTAAGTCAGACTTTAAAAAACACTGTGTAGAACAAATAGAACATATTTGTGGCCCTGATCTAGACCAGGGGCCATGGGTCTCTCTTTCTGAAATAGATAGAGATGGAATGTTCAGAGAAGTAGGAGGAAAGAGGAAGTGAGAATGCTACATTAAGCCTGACAAGTAGGAGGTAGTTGGTGATTTTCCAGAGAGCAATTTCACTGGCAAGGTGAAGGTAGAGGTCAAGTGAAGAGAGAGAGAGACATATCCAAGGAGGGGAGAATTCTGAGAAGTTTTGCTGGGTTGATAATCTTACATTGCCATTACGGCAGATGGGAAGTCTTTACTAGCTAGGACCCCTAATTAAGAACATTTCATGAGGAAAATAAAAAAGACTTTCCAAATTACTACATTATTATGAGTGAATTAGGAGAGCAATTTGATCACTTGGAAAGTGCTCCTCGTTCAATAAATGTAAAATATGGATTCTTGCTGAGATTTCTAAGCTGCTTCATCTAAATTATATGCTGAAGTAGAGAAACAGATGTTAAATATGATTAAAACCAATTACAAGTTCCACAGTACAATACTGTGTTTTACTTACATTAGTCTCCCTGCTAGCTTAGGTGCCATCCGCTTTGCCTTTATTTCCTGTTCATAACTCCAGGGTAAGCAATGTGGGGGATTTATGCAGTTTAGACCAGAACCTGACAGGGAGGTGCAGCTTCAAATGGAAGTGCCTCCGCAAATCTAAACAACTAGCAGAAGCCTCACTGGGGAGGGATGTAGGGGGTGTCCTAGTTTTGCATATAAAACAGATTGTTAAGTTTCTGGCCTGACATATCAGTGCTTGTATCAAAACTAAATTTTGACTTAATACTGGGGTGAGCTTTTCCAGATTTTGTTTGTTTTAGTTTTCAAATGGGTTGTTGCTATCTTGAGCATATGACTGTCTGATGCCTGTGCTTTGTCATTCAGGGACTGAGAGCAGAAACTCAAATACCTCAAGAAACAGGAGATTTGTTCATTATTAAAATTTTGATGGACTGGGACAGGAAGTGATCAGAAATGAGGCAGCTCTGGGGAATTGGAATTCTGAGGGTCTTGTGGTCACATTTGCAGTCGCTGCTGAGTCAGCGTGTATGCTCCTGTTTTCTGTCTTTCCTGAAGGATTCCTCTGTGGAGTCACAGAACAGCCTCCTTAGAACTTCAGCCTTGTGACTATTCTGATGCCCTCTTACTTCATGGATTTCAGTTCTCACGGTCGATGACTTCAGTCTCCTAGGATCCTCTTCTTAAATTTCTTGAGGGGAAATCTCTTGGTTTCTGCTAATCTTTCAGGCCAGACTACTGGCCAACTTCTGGAGTGGCTGGCTTTGTGTCAGGGACCGTCCATGGCCAGTCAGCTTTGGTGGGGCTGTGGGAGTCATCCGGTAACAAAATGTGTCTATCCCTTGAGCAAGGACCTTAGACCTGGAAGATTGATACGGATGGGACTGTAACCAGCACACTTCCACTAGAAGTTACCTTGCTAGTCTCAGTGCCTAACACGTAAGAGGCCCTCAATAAATAAATATCTGTCAAATAAATGACTGACAATAAATGGAGTGGCTTTGTCTTATGATTAGAATTGTGTATGTTTGTGTGTGTGAGATAAATATTCTCACGTGTGAGACTAAAGTAGGAGTGTCCAATCTTTTGACTTTTCTGGGCCACACTGGAAGAAGAAGGATTGTCTTGGCTCACACATAAAATACATTAACACAGATGAGATAAAAAAAATTACAAAAAACACTCATAGTGTTTCAATAAAATTTATGAATTTGTGTTGGGCCACATTCAGAGCTGTCTTGGGCTGAATGTGGCTCACAGGTCATGGGTTGGACAAGCTTGGACTAAAGCAAGTCCACCTACATGTTCTTTAATTATTGTAATTGGAAAACTAAATGAGGTAGAGCTCTTGTGCTCAAGCAGCATCTGATAGAAAAATAACTATATTTCTTTTTAGGGGTTTAATGGCAAAACATATCCTAAATTCTTCTTAGTCTCTAATCAGACACAGGTTGTATGCTTCAATATCTCACCCTCTCATTCTTTCTTTTCTTTGTGTAAAATAGGGTCAACAGAGAAATCCAAGTTGATTTAAATATATATCTTTCTTATAAAACGAGTCAATGAATAGTTTAAAACTCTTGATTTCCTGGGACTGAAGTCTCATAAGAAACTGATTACCATAACTCATTTTCAGAGTCAACTCTCTCAATTCTAATTAGAATTAGAAGTTTCTGAGGAATCCTGGGTACTTGTAATTCATACATAACATTAGTTATTCTTGAGTTATTCATTGGCTTGTCTTTGGGCAGTTTCTTTTAGCAGCCTCTCCTCATTTCTGTGTGGATGGAGACTTCACCCTCCTGTTTTCTCATCATCCTCCATTTTCTTTCCATTCCACCATATCATTTGTTCTAAAGTGATTGGTGTGGTCACAGTGATAGTGTCCTGGTTTCCTTTATTTTTCTGAAGTCTTAAGTAATCTACATTTTTAAGCTTACATTGTTTTATAGCAATGCAAGATATAGAGTGTGTGTTATACTCTTGTTGCATTCCTATAAAGAAATACCTGAGACTGGATAATTTATAAAGAAAAGAGTTTTCGTTGGCTCACGTTTCTGCAGGTTGTACAAGCATGGTGCCAGCATCTGTTGGGCTTCTGGGGAGGCCTCAGGGAATTTTTACTCATGGAACAAGGTAAAACAGGAGCAGGCACGTCATGTGGTGAGAGAGGGAACAAGAGGGAGAGGGGGAGGAGTTGCTACATACTTTTAAAACAACTAGATCTCCTGAGAACTCACACACTATCAGAGGACAGCACCAACAGGATGGTGCTAAAAGCATTCATGAGAAATCTGCCCCCTTGATTCAATCACCCCCGACCAGGTCCCACCTCCGACGTTGGGGATTACAATTCAACATGAGATTTACGGAGGCAAATATTCAAACTATGTCAGAGTGCTACTGTTGTGCACTTTTCTTTGGAATGGATTGCCTTCTGAAATAGTGCAAAAATACTGTCATCACTTTCCTTAATTTCCTTAAGTCCTTTTCCCTTCAGTGGAAGTTTGTGAATACTGAGATCCCACAATGCAAAATGCCATCCTACATCTTGAAGCTATGTTTAGTGGGATTCAGAGATTCCTATTTATAGATTAAGTCCCTAGTGGTGATCTATGTACAATAAATCACATGCTGATCTTTTGACGGGGATGCAGAGGGCAGCGTTCAGCATAAGAACACAACTAGAGAGGCTGTAGGAAGCCAAGAGGTGATAGCAGAAGTGGAAGTGTGGCAAGCCTTGGGTCAGGCCCTGACTCCTGGATCTTGAGTTTTGAATGGAATGTTTAGTAAATTGATGACAAATTGGTAAATACTTGAAACTACAAAAACAAGTGGTTGTAAGAAACTATGCAACAAACTAGCCAGACAGCAGAGATTGTATTCACCCTAACAGGGTTTAAGTCTTGCCAA
Source organism: Rhinopithecus bieti (assembly GCF_001698545.2). Classification (NCBI taxonomy): domain Eukaryota; kingdom Metazoa; phylum Chordata; class Mammalia; order Primates; family Cercopithecidae; genus Rhinopithecus; species Rhinopithecus bieti. Next base: position 30,763 of record NW_016814078.1, read on the forward strand.
GCTGAAGATGTGGCAGTCAGACACCAATGGGCATTGAAGGCTAGGGGCTGAAATTAGGAGTAAGGCTGACAACCCATGAGTGAGTGGGCGAACAAGTCAGCGGAGTGTCTCTTGGCAATAGTTTCTCTCCATGACAGTCACCCCATCCTTTTGAGAAGCTGGGACCCAGGATATCTGTTCTGCTTCCAGAGATGCTTTAAAGCTTCTGCATTTCAGTCTAGTGGTTCTCCATTGGGGGTGATTTTGTTCTCCAGGGGACATTTGGCAATGTTTGAAGATACATTTGCTTGTCACAACTGGCAGATGTTACTGGCATCTAGTGGATGAAGGCCAGGAATGCTGCCAAACATTGTATAGTACATAGGACGATCCCCCGCAATAAAGAATCATCTGATCCAGCATGTCAAGGGTCTCGAGGTTGTGAAAGCTAAAGGAAGAAGGGATTCTTAAGGATGTATCTCCTACATGTTGGCTTCACATTACATGTTGGTCCGTGCTGATGGCTATCGCTTCCCAACCTTCCCTACCACTGCACTTGCATCATCTTTTCTTCTTCCCCATTCATACTTTGGCTGACTTTTGAAAACTGCCCCTGAAAGGGATCACTGTGGAGTTTCTAAATGTTTTGAAAATGTTCTTATCAATAATTCAATTCTATTCAGTTCAACAAACATTTGTTGAGTTTTTGCTCATAACTGTTTTGCTATATTCCCCGTGTAAGGGAATGCAGAGGTGAATAAGCCTGGGTCCTTGTCCTATAAGAGATCATAATTTAGTGTGAGAGCCAGACATATACATAATTAATGATAATCAAGACAGACTAGAGTAGAGCTATAATTGAAGTGTAACCTAGCTGTCAGCTTGGATCTTCCCGGCGCTACAGATTTAGGCAGCAGTGCCTCATGTACTGCATGGGTATATGTGAGCCTTCTAAAATTTTTGCAAATTCGCAGGGCAGTGTTCAGCATAAGAACCCAGGTAGAGGAGAGGCTGCAGGAAGCCAGGAGGTGATAGCAGAACTGGAAGAGTGGCAGACCTTGGGTCAGGCCCTGACTTCTGGATCTTGAGTTTTGAATGGAATGTTTAGTAAATTAATACTTCTGCAGTCCAGCTCCTGCATTAATGCCTTCTCTCTCTACCCACTTTCTCCGGAACACATAAATTCATTCCTATATTGGTTTCTGAGTATAAATCTACCCACTTAAAGATTTCTTTTAATGTTTACAGGATGCACCAATAATTCTAGATTATTCCTGAAGGGGTCTCCTTGAATGTTACTTAATATGCCCTTTCAGAGTCATCTGTCCCCTCCTTTGCTTTCACTCTGACACTTGTCTCCCTACTATTCTGCAAAACAACTTGTTTCTTCTATTGTCTTGTTCCTAAAAATTCTCTCCACACTCAGAACATTTGTGATCTCACCTTTTACTCTAGTCATTTTTAGGATGTGCTTTTCCCTGAGAAATAGTCTTCCTAAGAGAATTTCTGCACTAGAAATAACACTTTGTTCCACATCTGTGCAAAAACACAATCACATGACATAAGCAGAAGGAATACACTGGGAGATGGGGTCAGGAAAAGCTGTCTAGGGGATGTGAGCCTGGAAGTATCCGCAGGAGTTAACAGATAGAGGAAGGGAGTGTGCACATATTCCAGGCAAAAGAAACAGCATCAACAAAGGCACAGAGGGTGAAGTTCTCTTTGTGTTTGGGAAACTGGTATGGAAAAGGCACAAGGAATATTCTTGCTGAGGAATTCAGACTTTGATCTGTATTCAGCAGGAAGTCATTAATGCATCTTTAATGTGTATGGGAGAATGGAGGGGATGGGGATGTCACAACCAGATCCATATTTTAGAAACATCATTGTGGATACTGTGTGGCAGAGGGATCAGGGCAAGGAGGAATGGTGACCTATCAGGAGACAGTCACAGTTGTTCAAGCAAGAAATTACATGAGAATGTGAAAAGGGAATGGATAATATTTAATTTTTCTTTGTAATTTTTTGTCACTTCATGTGCATGCCTTTTCTCTTCTATGATATAGAAGGGAAGAAAAGAATATAATTCAGTGTCCTTAGATCTAACTTTGATTCCCAGATTTGTGAATTCTTCAGTTGCTATGTCCATAGGGCTGCTGTTTGGCGCTATCTCAAATGGCCATTTGGGCCAAGCCATCATTAACTAGATGATCATTCATTAACAGATCATTAACATCATTAAGTAGAGAGACCTCCTCTTAGTGGGTCAGGCAAACAGTGTAGAGGCTTTCTGAAATAGTTCCCTTAAGTGCATTTCCTTTTCTCTACTAGTCTTTCTTTCTGGCTTATAAGGTTATTTTTGCTTTCTTGAGATATCTGGGGTTAAGTCACTTTGGTTTTCCTTCAAGTGTTTAAGGTTTGACAAAGCAAAAACCCTGGATGTGCCGGCCCCTGACTGTCTCCTTCAATTTTCCCTTCAGAAAGTTGCAGCAAGTTTTTCTTTTTAAAAAGTGTCAACTTCTGGAAACTTGAACATGCAATATGTGTTTGCTTGACCAGGGAAAGGATCTTTTTTGAAAATCTTTGGAACCTTCTCCTTAAAGATTTGTATGGTAGTTTCACCTTCTAACTATCTGCACCTTGCCCTTACTTCTACGCATGGTAACTGTACCAACTTTGTTTCTGCATTCTTCCTCCAGCAGTTGCCATTCCAGGCTCCTGGTGACTTTGTGTTTCTGTAGTTTCTTCAAAGAAGTCCTAGAGCATTTCCTGGAAGAATTGAAACATCCTCACTTTCCCCAAGAACTTTCTCTATCTCTGTCATTCTGGTTTGGAGTGAGTCTTTACTCTCCAGGAAGAGAAAATCCAGTGAGTATGTGCATTATTTTTTTTGTTCCAATCTTGGTTGGATCGGAATATCCTTAAAGAAACTAAAAAGAAGAAAACACTGCTTAGAATTAAGAATCATTCGCTGCCTAATAGCAGTGCAAACCTGGGAAAGTTACAATGTGTCTCTAAATTTTAAAGTCTTTGTCTTTTAAGCTAATATAATACATTGCAGCCTTATTGTGAGAGTGAAATGAGATTATGTATGTGAAAACACTTTCTGAACTTTAAAGTTGTATATAAATTTTGGTGTCATAATTTTTCTACACTTGTTGCATATTGTATGCTTCCTCATTAATAGTGGCCAAAAAGCTCTGTAAATGATATAATCAATCTAATAGTCCTAGTTTATGAGGTGGATGAGGGTGAGAAAAAGGGCTGCAAGAAAACAGACAATACTAACTTTTTGAGGATGTAATTATTTTACAGTTAACCACAGGCAAGAAAGGCCTCTTTACATTTTGGTCATGAGCCTAATACTTAAATTTATGCCACTAACCTGAGCCTCTCTTTCAATCCAGGATGTAACAAAAAGTACTGAAAAGTCACAAGTCAGGTGACCTCTTATGGAATTTTGGGGTTAAAAGTGTTCAATTCTGATCAAACATTGTGAGATACTACTTCTTAGATATTTTAATGATAAGGTCTCAAGAGACACATATCTCAAGTTTAAGTATATCCTGAAATTTTCCTGTTTCGAGTTCGCCCACCTCAATTAAAGCTGCCTCTCTAGTCCTTCATACGGGATGGTTAACCCAGAGACAATGACACCTCATTTGCAATGAATTCCTCTATAATTAGAAAAGAGCAAACATTAGCATTTGGAAACAAAGAAATAATTCTGTGTATTTTGGATGATTCACAATCATTTGGACAAGTAGTTTCCTCTATAGTCCAAAGCTTTCTCCAAAAATGCTCCAATGATTGTTGCAATATCTCATGCCACTAAGTAGATTTCATTTATTTTTTTCTCCTGCACATTTTTCACCTTTGTTTTAGCTACTTTTAGACTGTGTACTTGGAAAGCAGGTTTTGAGGTAACTCTATCTTGGAGAAATCACCGCGTCTCTCAACTGAAATCCATTATATGGCTGGCAAAATGTTATTTGTAAATGGGAAAATTTGCTGAAATCAGATGGTCAAGTAATTGGAAAAAAAGATGAGCTAAAGCCCCAGGAGAGCATGTTAGAAATTGGAAATGCGTGGGTAGAGACTTGGGCATTTGCCTTCTCTTCAACTGGATTTAATAAAATTTTTTTTTTTTTTTTTTTGTGGAGGAGGTAAGGGAAGGAGGTGAAGAGGAAAAGAAAGATTATCAGTTTGCCAAGAGGAGAATTTAAGAAGCTTTAAAAAAAAAAAAAAAAAAAAAGAACCTCGGCCGACAAAGATTAAACTAACCAAATGAATCAGTAAATTTTTATTGAAATTTTTTTGTCTTTGGATGATTTCTCCAAATGTTTAGAGACTTTCTTATTTAAAGGCTTAGCGATAGCACTTTCTCAGCTGTTTTATTGATGGTGAAGAGCTCAATTCTACCAAGGTGACTTATAAAAGCATCCTAATGCCTTTGGCTTTCACTCACTATTCCTGAGAAACTAATTTTGCCAAATGAGTTGGGGAGGTGAGTCTGTATGAAACTTATTCCAGGTTTGCTTTGCTGCAAATTATGTTCCTTCTTGTTATGAACGTCTGAAGATAAAAATACTATTCCATTGCCATCTGTTAAGTATATTCTGTACAACTCAAGAATATATTAGAACAATACCTTACGTATTGAATTTATCTTCCAGAGATGGGGTGGCCTCATCAGTCCCCGGTGTCACAGCACAGCCAGGACGCCCAAGAGTAATGAAGCCACCCTTATCTTGTGCACATGAATTCAATTTCCTTTCTATTGTAATGTCATATTTGATTCACTTACTTCTTATTTTTATTTTTAAAGGTTGCCTACAGCTCCAAGTCTCTTTTTCTGTCACCACTAATATGAAACATTTCTCAGAATTATCCAGTTCTGGGTCTATTTGCCCTACCAGGCTGTGTGAATACCTCAAACACCTAAGTAGAGTCCATAGATTAAAAATAGTTTCAGTCTATGAATGTCAGGCTACGAGGATGATGTCTGAAATTCAACTGGTAAATTTATCATCACAGAAATTGTCTATTTGATTTAGTTTTAAATTTATCTTCCATATACTCAGGAAACACATATGATCCTACTATATGTGGGCAGCATCCTGTACACTGAACCTTAATGAGAGATAGGTCACAACACAGCCCGAATTTGAACCCAATTAGAGTAGCAAAAGATTCCGTGAGAATAAATCTCCTGTCTTTGCTGGTTTCCTCTTTAGAGAAACAAGACAATATTTCCACATTGTATTTACCTAATGGATGAGGTTCAGTCTATTAGATGAGATATAAAATAAATTAAATTCTGTGGCAGGTGAACACCCTGAGGATACTGTGGTTTGTAACGCTATGTTAATATTCTCCAAGACCACTGCATGAGCTTAGCAGAGCTATCTTCAAAATTAGCTTTACAGGCCACCTGCAGACTTCTCTTTTGGTTTCCTAATCAAAACTGCAATCCTAGGTAATTTAGCAAAATATTAAGTAAATAATTGCTTCAGAATATTTTAGTTTAGGGACATAAATCTTATTCTTTTTATATGCCTGCTGATGCTAAGAAGCAGGGAGGTTCCAACCTTGCAATTTCAGTTTTGAGTGAGCTCTATTACTTTCCATTCTGAAAAATTAAATTCCTTTTGCAGACAGTTGTAACACAATCCTTAGCTAAATTATAGTGGGAAGAGGATCTGACTTCAGGGGTCTGTAGAGTACATACTCAGGATCAAGATGAAAAGGAGTGAAACAAGCTCTAGGGTTTTGGAGTGTATCCATGTGTACTTATGAATGTGAGCTCCTTTTTTTTGGAAATGGTTTTTGTTATGTGCTTCCAAATCGATGCCTTCTGAAACTGAGCACCAACTGGGATAATAAGGATCTTGTGGTGGGTGAGCCTTATAACTGCAGTTGTGGATGGAGGGGGCTTCCTAATTAGACCCTGACAACTTAAATCTGGCAGTCTCTGTAACAAAAAGTGGTTGTGATAATAATGACAGCAACAGGGTATACTGTGTGTGAATTGAAAAGCATTTTTATTTTGTAATAAGCAATCTGCTTTTGGATGTAACAGTTCCGTAATGTCAAGGTTTGGTTTAGATTCTGCTTTGGTTCTGTTGGTGGCTTCCTTTATCCTTCTTTTACCTTCTTCCCTGTTTTCTATAGGATGATGGGGTTTTCTTCATTCCCTCCTACTTGCCCTCACTGCCCCTTCCTTGTTGGAAAGTTGTTTATTGCCTTTTAAATTCCTTAATGGCACTCTAACTTTTAACACCTTTTTGACTTAGTAATGTCAAGTGTTAGTCCATGTTCTGCTCTCTTCCCAAATGGCATAAAGACCTTCAGACTCAGTGGCTCTCATCCCTTCTCTAATAGCTTGCATGTAGTTGTCATCTGATATTTTAGTTTCATATAGTTTTTAAAAACTCAAAATTAGTCATTATTATTATCTTATCAAGTCAATTCTCTTATTTATTTTAAATTTCTTTTTCTTTCATTTTTTATTTTACTTTAAGTTCTGGGATACAAGGGCGGAACGTGCATTGATATACGTGTGCCATGGTGGTTTGTTGCATCTATCAACCTGTCACCTAGGTTTGAAGCCACATGCCCCGCTCTTTCATTCTAAGTCTAATTCACTCAGTGGGGCTGACCTGTATCTCTTAAAACATGTTTCCATAGAGATCTGTTAATGGTAATTACACTCCATTTTGTAATCTGAAAGCATCTATTTTATCCTCACTCTTCAAGGATAGTTTGGCTGGGCATATAATAGGAAATTGACAGTGATTTTCTTTCAGCACTTTGTATTAGTTTCTTTCTTTTTTGATTTTTATCACTGTTAATTAGAAAGTCCTCAATGAGATACTGTTACTTTCTGGATTCTCTGTTTTAAATAAACTATCTTTGTCTATTTTGTACTTCAGTTTCACCACCGTGTGTCTAGGTAGAATTCATTTTTGTTTATCCTGTTTAGGACTCCTGAAAGTGTAGACCAGAAAAAAGAGTTGCCTACAGCCTTAGACAAAAGTTTTCGTGCTGCCTTTCCCAGATTTCCATCATTCGTAGGTTACCTTCACAATGTTTGCCTTTTCTGCTGACCACTTGTACCATTATTTATTATATATATGTATTTTTAAACTGACTTAAAAAACGTAAATTAGTTTAAATCAGTATAGAAGAAAAGCCTATGAAATCATGGGCTTGATATGTCAATTATAATTTTCTAATGAAAATATAGCTATTATTTTATTTAAATAAATATATGTCCACTACAATGGAAGAGTCCACCTGTGTCTCACCTAAAATACTTTATACCCCAGCATTTCAATCCTGTGAATGAGACTGCCATTCTAATGTGTCATCATTTGAGTTCTTTCTCACACTTATGAGGGGATTTTATTCTTTGTCTGAAATGGTTTCTGGAAACTTCTGCCTTTGGTTAAGGAATTATCTGATTCTGGGTAGCTTGCTCCAACATGAAAAAAGAGGATGGTGGTCTATGCATTTGGCCACACTGGCCAAAGGAAGTGGCTGGAAGTGGTGAAAGCTGAGGCTGAGAATTGGGAGTGGCTTTATTCTAGAGGTTTTTTTGTTCACTTCCCCACAAAAAATATTTTATCCAAGATGGACACATAAATTTGTGTTTAAACACCCATGCTATGGTCAGTGCTTTTTCATCAAGGAAACTGATTAATAAAGCAAAACTTTTCTTAAATTTGCACTTCTTAAGTTCACAAAAGGCAACAACACATGATACCAACTTACCACTGCTCAAGTGAGACAAGGGTGGAAGAAATTTATGGGCAGATTTAAAATGCTTTGCTTGATCCGAATATTCACATAATATGCTAATTGAGGAAAAGATAATTCCTTGGTCAAATTCCCACTCCAACTGGGATATTATCACTGTTTGAAACACTGAAGAGACTATGATATACTAATAGCTTTAAATTGGTTCACATTCAAATTTCTAGGTGTTTGGGGAAGCTAAACATGCTTTACAGTAATTGGCCTTTTCTGTAAATGTGGCCTTAGGTACCACTTCTTGTGTTGAACAGCCACTTTTACATCCAGGAGTGATGGGTTCCAGGCCTAGTTATCTCAGTCTTCCTTAAGCAGACATGGCTATATGCCATCTCACTGGGGGACCTTCCCTAGTGAGCAACCTGGCTGCTTAGCTGGTTTTAATTTGGTCTTTTGTGGAAAGTTTTATTTAAAAATAATTATTTAAAAAACCCATTAATGCTCAAGAAAGTGAAACTTGGGCCAGGATAAAATAATGCAAAATGTCAGCAGACCATGCATACTCAGAAACTCCAGAGAAGGAATAGATTCAACCATGTCTGACCCTGCCATAATGAGCTGTTTGGTTTTGGGTAGAAAATACACTTGCGTATCGATTAAAGAATAGCAAATAAGCTGGGTGCGATGGTTGAAGCCTGTAATCCCAGCACTTTGGGAGGCCGAGGTGGGAGGATCACTTGGGGCCAGGAGTTCCAGACTGCCTGGCCAATGTGACAAAACCCCGTGGCTACTAAAAATACAAAAATTAGCTGGGTGTGGTGGTGCATGCCTGTAATCCCAGCTACTTGAGAGGATGAGGCTCGGGAATGTTTTGAACCCAGGAGGTGGAGGTTGTGGTGAGTCGAAACAGCACCCCTGCACTCCAACCTGGGCGAAAGAGCAAGACGCTGTCTCAAAAAATAATTTAAATAAATTAATTTAAATAAACAAAACAGCAAACAGATTCAGAATAGGTTCTATCTCATTTTTTAGAAAACCCATGAACCCAGTGGTAATTTAAGGGGATACAAATTAACACAGAAGAAAGATTGTTCGAGAAACAGCAGTGCCTGCTGCCAAACAAGGAACACAGGAAAAAAATAAAATAAGTCAAAATTAAGGAGAAATAGTAATGCCCAAAAGTCAGAACTTCCATGTCTTATGTTAAAAATAAGAGAAGACAGTTAAGAATCCCTTGCCTTCCAACCTCCTGGGAGCTTCTCCCCTACCTGGGGATATAGAGCTGAAGAACTGTAAGCGTTTGCCTCTACTTGAGAAGATAATGGAGCCATAGGAGCTTGCATTTTGAGATGGTGTTAAGAGATAGGGCAGATAAAATGGAATAGACAGGCCCCAAAGTTCTTATGGAGCAGCCCTGTAATATCCTCAGTGTCAGCAGACTCAGCCCCTAGACATCTGCTGGCAGGTTGTGTGCTGCTGTTGACTAGTAAGTAGATTTTGCTTAGGGTGTTGAACTAACCCTCTGTTGCAAAGTTGGGTAAGTAACTCTTCCCGGTTGTTGAGGGAAGGGTGTATATTTGCTGGGATTGCCATAGCAAGGGACTGCAAATGGATAATAGAAATTTTATTTCCTTACAGTTCTGGAGGTTACAAGTCCAAGATCAGATTTTGACAGAGTTGGTTTTATTCTGAGGCTTCTCTTCTTGGCTTATAAATGACTATCTTTTCCCTTTGTCTTCACATGAACTTCCCTCTGTGTATGTATGTCTTCTCCTCCTCTTCTTATAAGGACACCAGTTATACTGGATTAGTGCCTACCCTGAAAACACCATTTTACCATAATTACCTTTTACAATGCCCTGTCTCCAAGTACAGTCACATTCTAAGGTACTGGGCATTTAAATTTCAACGTATGAATTTTGAAGGGAAAACAGCCCATAAAAGGGTGATTTAGACAAATATCCCTGAATGTCTTAGCAGAAGTAGATGGTAGACTTTAAGATTCTTTGACTGTCTATAAATATTATTTAAGCCAAATCCAGTTTATGTGATTTTTCTAAAATTAATAATTGAATAGTAAGATATTAGAATTACTTAGAAGAAGAATTTTGTAGGGTTTTGAAATACTCACATTCTCAGCATCCTCAAAATAGAATTCAGGAATCTTAATTTAATATCAAGTGCTGGTGAGTATTCAACAATGAGAGTCTTAGTTGATAATAGTAAAACAATTCTCAACAACAACAACAAAACACCTCCAACAACGTGGGATCTTTGTGATCTAAAATAAAATTCATCATCTTCCTGTGTCTACAAAATAAAAAGTTGTGTTGAAATATTAATGGTATAAGCCAGTGCTGAGGAACTTGAGCATTTCTTATTGTACAAATATAACTGCCAGAAGAAATATTTCCTCACAATCCTTTCAACCCCTAAACCACGTATCTGATGCATTGAAAAAGGGTTCTCTTTCTTAGTTGGCCAACTATAGATGATAAAAAAATGATAAATACAGTCACAGACTGAAATCCAAAAATTTAAGAAGCTTTGAAAGATAAATTTCAAATGAGAGATTGAAAATGATATCAATATCCACATCCTGTTGTTTATATTTTTTAACATGCTATCTTTCCTTGATTTCTTTGAGGGCAAAGTCTGGGGCCAAAACTCACAGTAGGGTTGGCTGTGTTTGCCTCTGACACGGCCTCTGGGGCACTTTAATCCATCTCTATGTATTCGTGAGCTTCTTTATGCAAAGTTCTCTGTTAGAGGCTTGTTTCACGCCTGGGGACACAAATAGAAGCTAAAGGGGGAAAATGTATGTTGTTAATTAGGCTATACTTCCGCAAAGTCTAAAAGAGAAAAGAACACTATTTCCTAAAGGCCAATGTTCACATGCTTTCTCAGGACTAGAGAGTTTGAGTTAGTAGAGAATGAGGATCACTAAGGTTGAGATATTGCTCTCATTTTATCTTTTATAAGAAAATGGAAAGTAAAAACCAAACCAAACCAAAATATATAGTTAATATTGGAGGCACGATTTCATTATTTTCAAGATAATGCAATATTCTAGACCAAGTTTAATCTCAACAAAATTGCTAACATTGAAAACTATAAAAGTAAGGTATTTGTTGGAATCCTTTGAATACATATATATAATTTTAAATTTCATAATAAAGTATTAGGATGCCCCTCCTCCCAACTACACATTGACTTTATTTTGTTTGTTTCTTATTAAACTGATTTTACAAATAGAAATATTTTAAAATGTCTAAGTAATAATGATTATAGTTTGTTATGGCAACCCATGACAATGCTAGACATCAAATAAAAATCTGCCTTTAAAATGATATGTGTATATCTCCCAAATACCTCATTTCTTGTTTTTATGAGTGTCATGGAGAAATACATCTGTGGTGAAGGTATTCACAAATCTAATAGCAACGCTATTGTTTCTGATTTTTATAGACTGCTTCTCTTGTGATCTTAAAATGCATTACAAATGTAGACTCATCTGTTTGCACAATACTAGCAGTTCCTTACGTTCTTGCTTTACAAATAGAAGAGAGAGAAGCAAGAAGCTTAGGCATGATTTTAAACAAATGTCCCCGATATTTGGAAAGACTGTCAAGGAGAGGGGATGCTTTCCTGACCCCCGGGTTACTACTGTAGCACCCATACCAGGCTTTTTCCCGTGGAAGAAAATGAAATAGCTCCCACAACATGTTTACAGTACAATATGTAAGGTACAATGGCAAAACACAGTTATGTCAATACCATTTATGAAGAACAAATTAAAAAAAACCTCCTTCATAAAATCAATAGGAAGCCAGAGAAAATCAAGATGAATGGGCAAAGGAGAGTAGGTAACCCAGATAGCAAATGAGTGGAATCGGAGCGCATACCTGCTTGAGTGAGCAAAGGTAAACAATTACTGGCTGAATGTGTGTTTTCATTGAGTAAGTTGGGTCAACAGAGTCAGATAAGAGGAAGAGAGGATAAATTGTTGAGGCATAAAATAAAAATGTTTATCTGAGTGTTTATCACCCCTTGATGTAACATGGAATTCATAGATGGAGCCCAGTGCATGGCAGGCTCGGCTCTGGGTTTATACATCGCCCTGGAATCATTCAGCAAACCATAAAATGTGCTTTCTCACTTTTCTGCTTGGATGATTTCAGAGCTGCTCTCCAGAGACCAATTTCTCTAATGGCGAGATCTAATTCAATTGTGTGCTCACTCAGTTCAGAGGGAAGGCCGTGGAAGGAACAGTGCCACAGACAGTGCATCTGGGACTGGAGGGATGGAGATTCTGTTCTGGGAGTGAGGAGAGTGAATGTGTTGCTTCTCACTGAATACATTGGTTGTGCAGCTCGCCTCATCTTTCTTACTCTTCTAATTCAGGTGAAATCCCAGTGTACAAGGATTACATACATCTTGCCCAATTTAAAAATGATAGTAATAGTTTATTTTTCCTGAATTCCCCTTTTAATCTCTGTTATTTAGCACTTCAGGGAATGGGCTATGTTAGTTCACTAAGTTTTTTCAACTTGCTCTACTTACCATACACTTGATTGAATGATATGTACTCCTTTAAAATTTGCCATTAAGACCCCCAGATATCACATTCTGTTCATTTTGTCGTTAGAAAGGCCTACACTATAAACTCCTATGGGCCAGGGCCAAGCTAATGCTGCTCATTTTGTATTGCTCATATTTAGTGTTGTGCTTATGGTATTTTGGCAACTCATGAATACCTCCTGGTGAGAATGCATTTACGCTACTGTCACAATTTTCTACAAAGAACTGACTCAGCAAAGGGTCTATGCTTTGAGTGACTTGTGTGTAGTAATGATAGATGTGCTACTCATTCAAATGTCCTCTTCTAACCATCTCTCCAGGAAATAATATCCCTTGTGTGCTAGACATGAAGGCAAGGTGAACAGACTACCTTGTACATTAGGCCGTATTCATCAATGAAGCCTTCCAGCTTTCATACTTACACTTTGTAGGGTTATATTTAAAAGGCCAGTGCTCCAGGGGCTTTTCACTTTCTCCTAAGTATCTGGTTTCCAATGAGAACAATAGAACCACAGAATTTTGGAAACTAAAGGGAGCTTAGAGACTCTTTAACACTCTGACTTTAGAGATGGTAGAAATGAGGCTTAGGGAGGTTGAAGTCACAAAGTTAGTTAATGGCAAGACCAGGGCTTAAACTCGACTCTGTCTCTTTCATTTAATTATAATGTGGACTTTCTCTATGGCAGGCACTTGTAATTGTTGTGGATGCAGAAGTGAATGAGAGAGATACAGATCCTGGGAAATGAAATTTACTAGGCTTTATCTCCTTTCCTCTAGACGTATGGGCTGGATCAGCAGGATGTTGACTTTTTTTTTCTTCAACTTTTATTTTAAGTTCTGGGGTACATGTACAGGATGTGCAGGTTTGTTACATAGATAAACGTGTGTCACGGTGGTTTGCTTCACAGATCATCCCATTACCTAGGTATTAAACCCAGCATCCATTAGCCATTCTTCCTGATGCTCTCCCTCCCCCACCCCAACCTCCTACAGGCCCCAGTGTGTGTTGTTCCCTGCCATGTGTCCATGTGTTCTCATAATTTAGCTTTCACTTATAAGTGAGAACACGCAGTGTTTGGTTTTCTGTTCCTGCATAGTTTGCTGAGGATGATGGCTTCCAGCTTCATACATGTCCCTGCAAAGGACATGATCTCAGTCCTTTTATGGCTGCATTTCATGGGGCGTATGAACCACATTTTCTTTATTCAGTCTATCATTGATGGGCACTTAGGTTGATTCCATGTCTTTGCTATTGTGAATAGTGCTGCAATGAACACATGCATGCATGTATCTTCATAATGGAATGGCTTATGTTCTTTGGGGTATATACCCAGTATTGGGATTGCTGGGTCAAATGGTATTTCTACCTCTAGGTCTTTGAGGAATTGCACACTATCTTCCATAATGGTTGAACTAACTTATACTCCCACCAGCGATGTAAAAGCATTTCCTTTTCTCCACAATCTCTCTGGCATCTGTTGTTTTTTTGACTTTTTAGTAATAGTGATTCTGACTGGCATGAGATGATATCTCATTGTGGTTTTGATTTGCATTTCTCTAATGATCAGTGATGTTGAGCTTTTTTATGTATATTTACTGGCTGCATGTATGTCTTCTTTTGAGAAAGCCCTGTTCACGTCCTTTGCCCACTTTTTAATGGGTTGTTTGATTTTTTTCTTGTAAATTTGTTTAAGTTCCTTGTAGACTCTTGATATTAGACCTTTGTCAGATGGATAGATTGCAAAACCTTTCTCCCATTCTGTAGGTTGTCTGCTCAAGCTAATGATAGTTTCTTTTGCTGTGCAGAAGCCCTTTAGTTTAATTAGATATCATTTGTCATTTTTTGCTTTCATTGCAATTGCTTTTGGTGTTCTCATTATGAAATCTATGCCTGTGCCTATGTCCTGAATGGTATTGTCTAGATTTTCTTCTAGGGTTTTTATAGTTTTGGGTTAATCCATCTGGAGTTAATTTTTGTATATGGTATAAGGAAGTAGTCCAGTTTCAATTTTCTGCATATAGCTGGCCAGTTCTCCCAACACCATTTATCAAATAGGGAATCTTTTCCCCATTGCTTGTTTTTGTCAGATTTCTCAAAGATCAGATGATTGTAGGTGTGTGGTCTTATTTCTGAGTTCTGTATTCTGTTCCATTCATCTATGTGTGTGTTCTTGTACCAGTACTATGCTGTTTTGATTACTGTAGCCTTGTAGTACAGTTTGAAGTCAGGTAGTGTGATGCCTCTAGCTTTGTTCTTTTTACTTAGGATTGCCTTGGTTATTTGGGCCTGTTTTTGGTTCCATATAAATTTTAGAATAGTTTTCTCTAATTGTGTGAAGAATATCGATGGTAGTTTAATGGGAATAGGATTCAATCTTTAAATTACTTTGGGCAGTACAGCTGTTTTCACGATATTGATTCCTCCTATCCATGAGCATGGAATGTTTTTCCATTTGTTTGTACCCTCTCTGATTTCTTTGAGCAGTGATTTATAGTTCTCCTTGAAGAGGTCCTTTGCTTCCCTTGTTAGTTGTATTTCTAGGTGTTTTATTCTTTTTGTGAATGGGAGTTTGTTCGTGATTTGGCTCTCTGCTTGCTTTTTGTTGGTGTATAGGAATGCTTGTGATTTTTGCACATTGATTTTGTATCCTGAGACTTTGCTGAAGTTGCTTATCAGCTTAAGAAGCTTTTGGGCTGAGACAATTCGGTTTTTTCAATATAAGATCATGTCATCTGCAAACAAAGATAATTTGACTTCCTTGCTTCCTATTTGAGTACTCTTTATTTCTTTCTCTTGCCTGACTGCCCTGGCCAGAACTTTCAATACTATGTTGAATAGGAGTAGTGAGAGAGGGCATCCTTGTCTTGTGCTGGTTTTCAAGGGGAATGCTTCCAGCTTCTACTCATTCGGTATGATATTGGCTATAGGTCTGCCATACATGGCTCTTATTATTTTCACGTATGTTCCATCAATACCTGGTTTATTGAGAATTTTTAACGTGAAGGGATGCTGAATTTTATTGAAGGTCTTTTCTGTATCTATTGAGATAATCATGTGGTTTTTTCTTTAGTTCTGTTTATGTGAGGAATCACATTTTTTGATTTGCATATGTTGAACCAACCTTGCAGATGTTGACTTCTTGATGAAGTACATCTGTGATTTAAAGCAATGTTTCAAAAATGTAAATTTATAGGTAACTGTTTTCAATCCTAGTCTGTTCGTACAGTTTGAATATTATAGTTTTCAAGGAAAGTTATCTTAAACTAGCTTCACTGACTACCCTTCTTCCTAGCCTCCTAGTTTGTTTGAAGTTCTTTTGCATTAGAAGTTACTGTTGTAGTAGCTTCCTTTGTGCTGGTGGTTTCTTCTGTTTCCACTCTACTCTGGTGCTAGTAGTCCAAAAAGGAACCCCCAAGAAGGAAGCTACCAGAGATCATGAACGAGAAGGCAGACCTTCTCCAGCACTCCCCAGACTGCTCATTTTAATGGTTCTTCCCATGAAGATTTCTCCCCAGAGCCAATTTCTCAAGAGAGTCCTCAGGAGTAATTTGTTCTTCTCCTATTTATGTCTTCTTTTCTTTCTGTCTTAGCAGATGCCAGAGCAAAGACCTATGTCCTATGGTTGCTAGTGTGAAGTCATGTAATTGCCTCTTTTCTTAGCAAGGATTAATTTTTTATTTTCTTAATCTTATCTTTTATCTTTAATGAGAACTTATTTTTACATGAAGCTTTGTAGTTTACACAGTACTTTTTATATGGTGCCTCATTGAGCCTCAAAACAAATATGTAAGGTAGACAGAATTTTCCTTATCATCTCCATTTTACAGCCTAAAACCGAGGCTCAGAAAATTTGGAAATCAATAAAATCATACTAGTGGTGCCCACTGGAAGACTGAAGGGCAGCGTTCTGAGAAGTCATCTTGACTGTTTCCATTAAGCCATACTGCCATCATACTGGACTTTAAAACCATTTTTCTTAATTATTCACAAGTGTTATGGAAGTATTCCTTAGCACCAGCTTTTGTGTGAGACCTTAGAATATGTCTTAAAAACACACTTGAATAGAAAACAACAAAATTTAAATAGCAATATAAAGCTGTGTCCCCTTATGAATACATGAATTTATATAGAATTTGTTAAACAATTGGTATAAGTGATGGCATTTAACCCTGTACAAGGAGTCTTCTCTTGGAATGGCAGAGTTGCCCTTTGGGTCCCAACACACAGGTTAAGATTGAAGACTCTGGAACCCTACTGGTTTCAAATTTTGATTCTGCTGCTTCTTACCTGTGTAACCATAGGCAAGTTACCTCTGGGTGCCTCTGTTTCATAATCTATAAAATGGGTGTAATAATAGTCCCTAGCTTGTAGGCTTGCTGTTAGGATTGAAAAGCATTACACACACACTCTCACCCCGGTCACAGTATAGAGCAGTAGAACAGTGCCTGACACTTAGGGAACCCAACTGAAGTGTTGTCATTTCTACGACAGTGTGTCAGGAAAGTGACCTGAACCTGGAGTGATGTGAGAGTGACTTCAAGGGTCTGCAGGAGAACAGAATTCCAGTTTCCCCTCTGAGCTTGGTTCAGGGAGGCAGATATTTTTTCTTTTTTTACAAGCTTGAGTAGTTTATTACTCTGACAAAATTATATTTTAATAACGAACATAATAAATGTAGCAATGTAAAAAATTATAAAAACTCGATATATGTAGTCATATACATATAGCTATTTTGCAATATAAAGTTATGAAATAGTAATTCTCTGTATTAAGTACCTAACACACACTTTGAACAAATGATGTTTTATCAATATTTTAAGTTTTTAAATACTATTTTTTAATTTTTATGGATACATAATAATTATACACATTTATGGGGTATACATAATGTTTTAATACAAGCATACAGTGTAATGATAAAATCTGGGTGATTGGGATACCTATCACCTCAAGCATTTATCATTTCTTTGTATTGGGAGCATTCCAAATATACTCTTCTAGTTATTCTGAATTACATAATAAATTATTGTTAGCGATAGTCATCCTATTGTGCTCCTGAAAACTAGATTTTATTTCTTCTAACTGTATTTTTGTACCCATTAACTAACCCCTTGTTATTCCCCACCCCCAATACCCTTCCAAGCTTATGGTAATCACCATTCTGTTCACTACCTCCACAAGATCAATTTTGTAGCTCCCATATATAAGTGAGGACATGTGACATTTGTCTTTCTGTGCCTAGCTTATTTTGTGTAACGTGACCTCCAGTTTCAGCCAGATTGTTGCAAATAACAGGATTTCATTTTTTTTATGGCTGAATAATATTCCACTGTGTATATATATACCACGTTTAAAAAATCTGCTTTAAATGTGGTGGCTTCCTTATCGTGGCTCCTGAGAATAGTGCTACAATAAATATGGGTGTGTAGATGCTGCTTCACTGTGCTAATTTCCTTTCTTTTGGATATATACCCAGCAGTGGGATTACTAGACCATATGGCAGTTCTGTTTTCAGTTTTTTGAGGAACTTCCATATAGTTTTTCATAGTGGCTGTACCAATTCACATTCCCACTGACAGTGTATAAGTGTTCCAGGGAATGGGGTGACAGATTTAGCCTTCTAGGTGGAGGCTTGGAGTGAATGACACTGGGCCCCTGGGCCCCTCGGCTTAGCTGAGTTTTTTTTTTTACCAGGCAAATGAACAGAATAGAGACTTTTTTTTTTTTTTTTTTTAAGGCTATGTGAAAGCTCCTAATCACAGGAACTGGGCCACACAGCGTCCAACTTGGTCTCCAAAACCCTAGGAATGCATGCTGCTAGGAAGGAATGAAGACATCACAGAGAGAGCAGTGTTTTCCCAGTAGCAGTTGTCATTGAGAGTTATGTCATTTCAGCTGCCAGAGGAGGAGTCTTGGGAAATCGCTAACTTTGCATTCTGCGTCTGATAGTCTGGGATTGTGATTTGAGCCAAAATGGCCTGGACTGGTGCTGGGGTGAGCCTTGTTGGGGAAAAGGCTAAAGCTACCTAAGAGTTTGCTTTTTCAAATCAGGGTTGCCCAATGAACCAGGGTCAAGCTGAGGCTGACTCTGGTGGGAAGTTTCCCTGCTTGTCTTCCCTTTTAAATGCAGGATCCTTAAAGGCAAGGACTGGACATGTGCACAGTTATTCTCTAATACTTACCCAGGGTCTGTCATAATTTATAGTTGA
Source organism: Rhinopithecus bieti (assembly GCF_001698545.2). Classification (NCBI taxonomy): domain Eukaryota; kingdom Metazoa; phylum Chordata; class Mammalia; order Primates; family Cercopithecidae; genus Rhinopithecus; species Rhinopithecus bieti. Next base: position 49,288 of record NW_016814078.1, read on the forward strand.
TTGATAAACAATTGGTGAATGAGTTGGAAAAGCAAGGAAGAAGGGGAGATGAAGTAAGTGACTTAGGCAGAAACTAAACCGTAATTAGGCCTGAAACCTGATGCTTAGTCAACTGAGGTGCACAAGATCAGCACTTTCTAAAATATGGAATGCTAGATAGACTTCTGGTGATGCTTGGATGCAATGGAGCATAAGGAAATAAAAATGGATTCCAATTTCTGTAGGAAAAAACTCATAAAGACACCTTTCAGGAACTGAGAGGGTCAATGAATATAGTTTTAAAAATGTATACCAGTGTTGCTTATAAACTGGTATCAACAGGGATTATTTTCTAGAAAGGGAAACTGAAGCCAAAAAATAAAACAAAATAAAATAAAATACAATAAAATGAAATAAAATAAATGGCCCAAGGCCCTGTAGTAGTATAAGGCAGTATAAAGGGCAGGAACCAACCTGTTTTTATTGTGTGTTTGTCTTTCTGTTTAAAATTTACAAAATCCAAACAGCACATGAAGCTCAATTTAATTCTAGCGAAGAGACCTAAAATGGTTTAGTTCATGACTGTTGCAATCTCTTTAGGATGAGGAGGGAGATTCGGAGCTTCGAGTGGAGCAGGGAAGCAGAACAGATGTGAGAAGCCATCTTCTAAATGACTGAGGATTTCAAAATCAGTATTGGAAGCTTCAGCCTGTGGCCTAATCCTTTCAAAAAGAAAGTAGTTATGGTCTCACTTAGCAGTGAATCCTCAAGCAGGCAGCCCGAGGTGGAGTGTGTTTGAAACAAGGCATGACTTTAATTCAAGCAGAATTAGTCTGTGACTTTGAAAAACCAGCCTCATGCTGTCATCCCAGGACAATTGGTCTTTCTGTTTCCTCTTGGTTTCCGATTCCTTAGTCCAGGCCATTTCAGTTATCTCCATCTGCAGCCTGCAAATGGTTTCTGAAGAGCCTGGATAGCGACACAGTGTAGGTTTATAAAGAGCTATGTCGTTGCATTGTGTTGGCACATGAATTCTAATCATTTCACTCAGGTTGGGCCAGCCTGATGGAGGGGTTAGACATCTGTGCTGGAGTTTCAAGCACCTGCATTGTCTGAAGCTGCTAACATAATACATCGTTGCTCTCAATGGAAAAATTTTAAAGTCAACTTTCATACTGATTTTAAAATATCAAAAGTAATATGAAAACTATAAAGGTAATATTGGAATTCTGATTTAATGCTAAGAAAAATGTTTGAGTAAAGGTGCCATAAACCTCAGGCTCTTGGGGATGATAGCAGTGGAGGGTAGGAGGCAAAAAGCCTGTATTTTAGCTTTCAGAAAAGATCAGTGAAGAGAAATTTCTTTTTCTTTTCTTCCTTTTTTTAAGGCCAGGATATATTTTGTCAATTTAGTACTCACACTGTGTAAGTAAGTATTTTATTTGTGGGCACCCTGGGCTTCTCTCTCTCACTCGCTTGTATCTGTTCATTTCTTTTTTTTTTTCCCTTTTCTGGTTGTCTCTGAGCATCTTAAAGCCACTCATTTTTTTTCCCTCTAACTTCACTCTCGAGGATAGTGCCTGGCACCAAGCAGATTCTCAATAAATATGTGTTGAATTAAAAAAATGAATTCATAGTATGTGGAATGATCAAAAGATAATAACAAGATAATGATTTAATTCATGCTTTTGTCATTGGTTAAGAGTTCTAGGTTGCGTTTTGATTAATATTTAGCATTGTGTGTACCACAGTATTCAGAGTAAAAATGATAGACTCTGGAGCCAAATTGTCTGAGTTTGACTCTAAGCTCTACATTTACTGTGTGTGCTCCCTCAGTCAAATTACTTAACCTCTCTGTTTCAGTACTTTCCTTTGTAAAATGAAGAAATTATAGAATATACCTCATAGAGTTGCTATGAGAACAAAGTTATTTAATACATGTGGCACTTACAACAATTCATGATACATAGTAAGTGCTGTGTGTTAGTCATTGTTTTATTACTCATGCCCTGGGAGTGATCCTTTGAGAGCAAGGTGAATAAAAGGATTCTACCTTATTACTAAAAACTTAAATGACATTTCCAGTCTCTTAGTATTCTTTTAATAAGTGTTCAGAGTAACATATGGTTTACTCTCAGCCTTTTTTGGGGGTTTATTTTTAGTAGCTGAGAAAGCTGATATTTTAAATGATTATAGCTCTTGGTGTTCATCGACTTGGCCAAGACTAGCTTTCTAAGTAAATGCAATATGAGGACCCCTTGGTGAGAGAGGGGCTGTAAAACCACTCTTTCAACAAAAAAAGTCTGATATGAAGTGAAGGGGATCAGGACTCTCATTGTAAATCTATAACACAAAAATATATTCTACCAAATAGTCTTTGTCTTCAAAGTTTGATTCTCAGTAGGGAATACTTCTGACTTAACGTAACTCAAGATAGGCCAATGGAAAATCTGATGAATTGAAGGGTGAATGTCCAAACCAATTGAAAAAATGCACCTCTCTAGATCATTACATTTCTAGGATGTGAAGTTATGTAAAAGCAGCATGGTGGCCCGCTGCGGGATACTTGATAAAATTTCATGATGTGTTTAAATCTCTGCAATCTGAGAGGACCCACCACTATATTTAACCCTCAAATTGGATCTTAAGTTGCATTATCCTTTTGCCGCTTTCCCTTCCTGTTTGATTTACTTATTTGTGTGTGAAGCTTCTTGAAATCTTAACCATCTGGAATTATATTAAGTGCCACTAGTAACCAAGTTTAACAACAGTAAACAGGGAATAGCTCATTATAGGGCAGGAATAAAGAAATAGAAAGTGCTGGTAGTTAAATAGGAGTTTATGTATCTACTGCAAAGCATTCTGTTTTTCAAGCTACCTTTTATGGCATATTAAGTGTGCCTTCTTGTGTTGAAAATCTTGGTATCTCTTTCACATTAAATTTTTCAAGATCATTTAGTTATTTATTCTTCAAATACAATGAGTAAAACTATCCCAAAAGGAGGAAAATGGCAAATTGCTGAAATTACAACTGTTTTTACTTTTCTCAAATGGAAGTAGCTTTAAAATCCATGGGGGAAAAATCCAATTTGAAGGAAAGCAGTATTAGAAAGCATGCAATTATGTATAGTGAACATTTCCTCAATGATGGAAAATTCAAAATACATGAAGAAAAGCCTCCGTGACCATTTTCTCAATAAGGTGAGTTGATATTGTACACTGCTATTGGGGACTCCTGTCATCAAGGAAGCAAAGTAGAAATGGATTTATTTTCCCATTCTGGACCAGGGTAAGGGCATAATATCATTGCTGGAGATGGGACGATGTGCTGAAAACCACATAGGGATTAAAAATATGCAATTTGAATTTCCATTCTGACTCTGCTCCTGAGAGTAATATTAATGATGATAATAGCAACTATTAATAATATTTAATTTAATAATACAATTGTTGCACACATGAAGTGAGATAATTTTCTCAAGTTATCAAGTTCTGGTGTGCGATGTGAGTCAAGCCACTTAACTAAGTTTTACTCTTAAGGTAAAATAGGGAATAAACTTTACTTCTTTTCTCCCTCATGGATAGAGACGCTTAAAGATTTTATACTAAATATAGAATATAGAATATATTTGCATTAATATAGAAGAATAATTTTGTGAGTTCTTAATGGGCATTTAGTGTCCTTTTCTACATCCCACATGCTGGGGTGACTTTTCATATGAAAGTTGCATTTGGGCAGGTATAAAACTGTTAAACAAGGAGAATATGAAAATGACTCCTGGTTCTTTACTTTGCAAATGGAAAGATGGATGAAGTATTGTGAAACATACTTAAACCTACCCAGGATGAGTATATCAAACTCTGGAAATATGGGACAGAATTCCTACAGGCTTGATACAGGCAACCAAGGTGAAGCATTCGTTTACTCACATCTGACCTCTCTAAGAATAAATTTTATATGACTTAAGGGGATGAAACACTTAAAGACATTAGATAAGGAAAAATAAATCAGGCACAAACCCTTGAAACACTGGATAGAGAGTTGAGAGGTAATTAAGTATACTTTTCTCTCTCCATTTTTTGAATCACTATTCAGGTTTTATGGAATTAATTTTCCAGGACTTGGCTATAGGGTTTATAGGCTCCCCTTCTCAATTCTTATATTATGCAGCCTGATATCTGTGAGCTTTAGATATTATGTATTTTTGCAAATGTCTTACCCACAACTAGATCATGTGCTCGATAGCTTGGTAATGTCAGGCACAGTATCTTTGACAAGGTATATTCAAAAACCATGTATAATTCTTTTTAGACTCTTTTTTAGACATTATCATGAAATATTAAAACATAGAAAAGCTCTAAATACTAATATAATGAATAGCTATGTATCCACCACCGAGTTTATGAAAGAAATAATACCAGTAACTTGAAACTCCCTGTGTCCTTCGCATCTCATTCCCTTCCCACACCCACCAGAGGGAATTTAGTAATTGTCATTTCCTTTACATTTTACTCTTTTAGTAAATACAGTAACATAGAGAATAAATGGAATATAATAATGAATATCAATTTTTCATGTTTTACTATTTTATGCATATGGAATAATCTATTCCATTGAAACTTACCATTTTTTTTTTTTTTGCTTGGCATTATGTTTGTGAAATTCTTCCATGAGAATATGTATGGCTCTAGTTGGTACATTTTTACTGCTGTGTAGTCTTTCATTGTGTGAATATACTGAAAGTAATTTACCCATTCTTCTCTTGATGGACGTTTAGATTTTTTGCTTGCTTTTGACTTTGCCAATACAGTTACTATGAGTGTTGTTGAACATGCCTTTTTGTGTACATGTGCAAGAATTTCTCTACAATACATGGCTAGGAGAGGAATTATGTACTCCTTGGATATGCAATTCAGCTTTACTAGATATTGCTGAAATACTTTCAAAGTAGTGAATACTAATTTACATTCCCCATAACAGCAAATCAATATTCCTGTTGTTCCAATGCTTTCCAACATTTGTGACTTTCGGACTTCAATGTTTTTTAATCTGATGAGTAAGAAATGGTATCTTCTATGACTTGAATCTTCATACCCCTTTTTACTAATGGGACTGACCATCTACTCATATGTTTATTGGCCATTTGGTTTCATATTCTCTGAATTTATGTTCATATGTTTTGCCCATTACTAACAGGTTTAATTATTGTTTTTTCTATCACTTAAAAAATTACTGTAGTAAAATATATGAAATATAAAATTTGCCATTTTAACCATTTGTAGTTGTACAACTCAGTGGCATTAAGTATATTCACAGTGTTGTGCACCCATTCCCACTATCTATTTCAGAACTTCTTCATCACCCCAAACAGAAACTCTATATCCATTAAGCAATAACTCTCCTCTCCTTACCTCTCCCCACAGCCTCTAGTCATTTCTAATCTGCTTTCTGTCTCCACGAACTTGCCTATTTTATATCTATATATCTATCTATCTATATATATATATATATATAGTCATATAAATAAGACCATACAATATTTTTCCTTTAGCATTTGGTTTATTTCACTTAGCATAATGTTTTCAAGTTCATTCATGTTGTAGTATGCATCAGAACTTCATTTCTTTTTTATGACTGAATAATATCCATTGCATATATATATCACATTTTGTTGATCCTTTTAATGCCATATTTAGGTTGTGTGCAGATTTTGGCTGTTCTGAAAAATGCTGCAATGAACAGTAACACACAAGTGTCTGAGTTCCTGTTTTCAAAACTTTTGAATGTATATTTAGGAGTGGAATTGCTGGGTCATATGGTAATTCCACGTTTAACTTTTGGAGAAGCTGCCAAAGTACTTTCCACGGGGCCTGTACAATTTTGTATTTCCACTGTAAACCTACAAGGTTACGATTTCTCCATAACCTTACCAAACTTATTATTTTCTTTATTAAAAAAATTGTAGCCATCCTAGAAGGTAGGAAGTGATATTTCATTGTGATTTTGATGTGCATTCCCCTGACAACTAATGATATTGAGTGTGTTTTCATGTGCTATTTGTATATCTTCTTTGAAGAAATGTCTATTCAACTCATTTGTCTGTTTTTTTTAAACATAGATTGTCTTTTTGTTGTTGAGTCTTAGAACCCCTCATCAGATATATGATTTGCATGTTAACCCCTCATCAGATATATGATTTGCAAAAATTTTCTACTGTAGGTTGTCTTTATTTTTTTGAAAATTTTCTTTGATGCACTGCCTGGTGGAGCTGTGAGAAGAGGGTCACCATCTTCCAGACCCTAGAATGGTAGATCCACAACTTGCACTGTGCACCTGGAAAATCCACAGGCACTAAATGCCAGAGTGTGAAAGCAGCTGGGAGGGGGCCTGTACCCTCCAAAACCATAGGGATGGAGCTGTCCCAGGTCATGGAAACCCACCTCTTGCATCATTGTGACCTGGATGTGAGACATGGAGTAAAAGGAGATCATTTTGGAACTTTAAGGTTTAATGACTGCCCTGTTGGATTTTAGACTCGCATGGGGCCTGCAGTCCCTTCATTTTGGCCAATTTCTCCAATTCGGAATGGGCATATTTACCCAATGCCTGTGCTCCCATTATATCTAGGAAGTAACTAACTTGCTTTTGACTTTACAGGCTTATAGGTGGAAGAGACTTGCCTTGTCTCAGATGAGAGACTTGGACTTTTGAGTTAATGATGGAATGAGTTAAGACTTTGGGGGACTGTTGGAAGGGCATAATTGTGTTTTGAAATGTGAGAACATGAGATTTGGGAGGGGTCAGGGGTGGAATGATATGGTTTGGCTGTATCTGCACCCAAATCTCATCTTGAACTGTAGTTCCCATAATCCCCACGTTTCATGAGAGGGACCTTGTTAAGGGGAACTGAATCACGGGGGCAGTTACCCTCATTTTGTTCTCATGATAGTGAGTGAGCGCTCACGAAATCTGATGGTTTTATAAGGGGCTTCCCCCTTTGCACAGTTCTCATTCTTCTTCTCCTTGCCACCCTGTGAAGAAGGACAGGTTTGTTTCCCTTTCTGCCATGATTGCAAGTTTCCTGAGGCTTCCCCAGCCATGCTGAAATGTGAGTTCATTAAACCTCTTTTCCTTATAAATTAACTACTCTTGGGTATATTCTTATAGCAGTGTGAGAATGGACTAATACAGGTGTTACTCGATATTTTGCCTTCGAAATGTTTCAAAGTTTTACTTTCTAATTTAGACCTTTAATACAGTTCCCCTCTTGATATATCTGGCAACATTAGGAACATCTCTTGATGTCCTTGTTGAGCTTCAGGTGTCACTGCAAGTACCCTACCAGCAACATTTCACTTCCATCTCCTGCTTCTATCTGGTTCTTTCAGGTTGTCCTTACTGACTTCAGCTTTTTCTAGAAGGAGATTCATGGATTGCCTTTCTATATCTCCTTCAGTCTCAGTCCTGTTAGTATCTGACAGCATTGTGATAAAACTTCTTGCTTGTGCCCATTAAAAATACAGCCTTTTCCACCTTGTGTTTTCTATACAACTTTATTAGGAATCTGGAAGATAGAAAATTAGGCAACTGTATTGGTGCCATCCCAAAGACTCTGCAGAGCCTTGTCTAATTGCCTTGACCAATTGTGGTATTGCTTAGAAGGGGAGACCAGGCACCACTGTGGTCCTTCCTGATCTCGACATTTCAGAAATAGAATAGCCCTTATTAGCAGCATGGCATATACAACTTGTTTTATAAGATGAACTTTTTTCCCTTCTAGTCAGATGTCAGCTGGATTCTTGTATTTTCATAAATTACACAGTTTATTTGACAAAGGCTAATCAATACTATTTCAGAATCCTAATTTCTATCTATACCTGCATCTTGTATTGAAAGATGAAAATAACTTATAGCACTGAACATTTTAAGCAGGGAGAGAAATGATCACTACTCATTTTCCCTGTGGCTAGCAGAGAATCACGTGAACAGAGGAATGGGAAAGAACATTGATTTTGGAGTTTGAAACATCTAGCTTTTTGAAAATTTTGAAAATGGTATAAGAAAACATCAGTTGCAATGACTGCAGCTGAAAGAATCATGACTGCCTGTCATTTTCTTTAATAAGCTTCAAAACATCCATGATAGAGAAGTCATGGGAAAAGTTAAAGGGATTCATCTGAGACTTTGGAGATCTGGATTATCACTCTGACTCTCCTTAGTAGGTGAGTATGTTCTCTATGTATTATCTCTGGGTCATTCTCTACATTGTTTGCATTGCTGTTACTTCAAGATTTTATTTTATTTTATTTTTTTTAAATCTTGAGACAGGATCTCACTATGTTATCCAGGCTAGAGTGCAGTGGCACGATCTTGGCTCACAGCAACCTCTGCCTCCCGGGTTCAAGTGATTCTTGTGCCTCAGCCATCCAAATAGCTGGTATTACAGATGCCTGGCTAATTTCTGCATTTTTAGTAGAGACACGGTTTCATCATGGTGGCCAGGCTGGTCTTGAACTTGTAACCTCAGAGTGATCTGCCTGCCTTAGCCTCCCAAAGTGCTGCAATTACAGGTGTGAGCTACAGTACTTGGCCATAGCAAGGTTTTTGAGAAGATCACATAAGGCAATGCATGAGAAAGCGTCTCACGAACCATAAAGCACAGGCCATAAGATGGGTATTGTAATGTCCAGTGATGAGATGGGAGTAACTATTCCTGGTTGAGTTAGAAGTCACCTGATAGTCACATCTAATTAAAGTATCATTTTTAAATTATCAAACTTTCTTCATATTATTTTTCAGGACTCTACATATCTAGCCATAGGTTAAAAAAAAATCCCTAAAACACATAGCTGATGTTTTAGATGAAAGGCAAAATGGGCAGTTTACTCTATGGACACACGAGGAGAAAATGGAGTATAGGGACCCTGCAGCAGTCCTGGGAGTGAGGGCAAGCACAGAACCTTGCAAGAAGGAAAATGGAGGAGGACCTGTCTGGGTATGGTATCATGCCACTGTGTTTCCCAACCTTTCTGTGTTCCAGCCAGTCTTTTAGAGGAGGTCCTGCCCTGTGTAACTTATTACGGATTTGAGATTACAAAAATATGATCTTTCTTGGCAAAGTGTCCCAGATGCTGCGAGAGCAACTGCAGAATAAGCTACTCTGTAGAATGATTTGATTCAAAATATGTCCAATTTCCACCCAGTCAAAGGCTCCTGAAATGTTTGTAGCATCTGTGGACTCTGAGCTACTCCAGTCCAGGGTTTCAGATGCTGGCAGGCATTTCCCTCTATTAAATCAGTCTTAAAGGTTTGCCATATGCACTTCAATCAAACCTTTCCCCCACACACGCTCCCATAAAATTGCTGCTCTACAGCAAATCTTTTCAACCACACTCATGTAAATGTGGCTTTTTCTATGAATAGAAGAGAAATAATATATTTAAAATCTGGTTCAATAGCAACTTTATATACCCCACCGAGCTTTATGCCATGCCATGGGATACTGCTGCTTAATTCTTAGGAGGCTGTCAGTTGATATCTGGTCAGGCTTTTCTTGCCATATATATAGTGAGATCCCATTATGCCATAGGGTTGGGGCTCAGGGATAAAATTCATTTTATAGATTTCTTACTCTAAGTTTCATTTCTCCAAACCTTATAGCTTTCAAAGTGTTGGTTTTTTTTTTTTTTTAACACCCAGGTAATGTTTGCAGAGCAGACTTTATTATTTGTATTTTATAGATACAAAAACTAAGGCTTAGTTATGTCTTGGAGACATTAAATATAGTTCACTCTACTACATTCAGTAAGACTTTTTTACTATGTTATTTTATGTAACTTATTTTCTAGTTCTGTAATGTATTGTAGCTTAATCTTTGAACCATGTCTGGCCAAAATCATAGGAGTCAGACCTGTATCCTTTTTAACTATTTGAAATTATGGTGATATATCATCTATATCTATATGTATATCCATATATCTACATATATCCAAATATATATACATATATTTGGAAGTATAATAAACTGATATATTTCTCATTCCCTTTCAATCATAATGTCCTACAAAAGGCAAGGCAAACACCTCTTAGAACATATCAATCCACAGGGTAGAGAAGGGGGATGTGACCTTCAGGATTTCTTCACCAAGTAGGAAGCAGAAGAGAAAGTCCTGTGCCACTGGGAGGGAAAAAAAAGAGAATATCTCAGTTCCTTAGGGTAGCTTGGAGAGGCAGCTGACCTGTCGGAAAAGCAGTATGTTGAGCTTGATGCTGATAATGGCAGGATGCGATTTGGCCACGGTTAGAGATGCATTGAGGCAGATGGACCTGACATTGCTCTGTCTCCAAAGCCAGTGGATGGGATGCAGAGTATCCCAAAGTTCCCATAGGGCCTCTTGGAGAAATATCCAGCTGTAGAATGGTCCAGCAAGTCTGGGTCAGGATCCAGAGGTACACTCAACTAGAACAGGCAAGCTTGACTACAGACTTCAGCAGCAGCTCCAGCACATTGCTGCCATACGTGGTCACAGCCCAGGACTTCGGGGCCCAAAGCTGAGAGGACCCTCTGCTGACTAAGTCCCATCTCCCAGCCCCATCACACTGAGGACTGGTAAGCTACTTTTCATATCCGCATGACATCATCTCTTCAAAAACATACAGGTGTCATAAAGAAAACTTGAGACGAGGATTTTTCCAAATGAGACTTTAAAAAGTTCTTTTAAACCGGTGTGGACAGAGAAACCTTTAATTCATTAGTTTAAAATTCCTTCTTTAATCGCCTCCATCACCACCTTCCCTATTCCCCAATTCCCAGGGAGATGGGGTGCTCATGAGTTTAGTTCAGCTTTAGGGATACAAAGAAAGTTACTGTTTTGGTATAACTGAATTTCAGGAGATGAATTGTGTGAATTTTTCACCTTGTTATAACAGGAGAGAAAAATATTTCATAGGTAGTGGAGCCGAAGGCTATATTAAAGGTTAGCATATATGACAACCTTGGAAAAGATAGGAAACCATAGGTATTTTTCCTTTCTTGTATTTTCTTTCGCTGTTGCTTCCCTAAAGATCTATTATATTATGGTTGTCCGCAAAAGTGCCTTCCTCCAGGAGGGCTGTCCTGGAGCCCACAAAGTGTGCCTCCAAGGGTTCCTTGGCTTCTCGATTTAATTACCATAAGACCTTTTGCAGCTGCCCCATGGTGTTTCCAGGCTTTCCAGAATCTGTGCTGTAAATCTTCCACCTACTGACACCTTTTGTATATCTCTCAGCCAGAATAATTGGGAAGAAAATTATGTTCATGTTATTTCAGTGGGAGAAAGTGCTAATAATTCAGGGATCTGTGCAGTGGGACATAGAAATCCATTACTTTAGGGTTAGCTCTATATTCCATTGACCTTGGGTAACTCCCTGGGCTACTGTGAAATGGATGGGCTAGGTGATTTTAAATGTCCTCATTTATGATTTGTTTGATTTGCTTATTCATTTAACACACATGTATTAAATGCCTACTATGTGCAATACTAGGTGCTAGGATGTGTTTAGTCAGACGGGCATAGTCATTGACTTCATGGTGCTTTGATATGGGTAGAAAAATTCAGAAACTCTGCAATAGATTATAAAATGACATTCCCACATAAAACCATGAGACAAACCCTTATTCCTTTGTAATAGAATTAGCTTTTCACAGCAATATTTCAAACTTTCCTCCACATTCTGAACCATCTCTTTCACAAGCTCAGGGTTTGGTGCTCAGAAAAGGCATTGGAGACTGCATAGAGGTCTCAGCACAGATACAGCTGGCAGAAGGACTCTCTTATGTTTAGGGAAAAGTAATGAAAGTGATCAAGAGATTATACACTAAGTATAGCACTATGGGATTTACATGCGTTATCTCAGTTTGGGAGGTTCAATCTCATTACTCTTGGTCCTAAACTCCTAGGTAAACTGTAGATGGTTTTCCATCAGAGCTTTCTGTCTTCTTTGTCATGCCATCGGTTCCAGTTTAGTAAAATGCAGCACAAGAGGCCACCACATGGACTAAATGAAAGAGAAAGGGTAAGTGGAAGAGAGTTTCTCGGTGAAGAAAGGGTATATATGAGGGAGAAACAGATGAGAAGAGTAATACCAGTGAGCTCACCTCTTAATTTCATAAGAAAAGGCCATTTTATAGCCACCTCTATTATTTTGAAGTAATGAAACATTTTCCAAAGTGAGAAATCATGTCATCTGTTGTGCTTCAGTAGGCTTAATCTAAAGAGAAACAAAGTATTTCATATGTTTTTATGAGGAACTTTGAAAAAAAAAAAAACAATGACTAACCATCTGGTATATTTTTAAATCTGCTCTGGAATGTATATTTTACATATTTTCTGGATTGTGGTATTTTACTGCCAAGCATGCTTGCAAATACCCCTATTTCAGAGCTGCATGTTCAGATGATTGCTGGAAGAGGCCAATAAATAAATAAATAAATAAAAAGAAACCAACAAAACCCCCACACCCCATGACAGTATTCTGCCTATCCTTTATTCAGAATACTTAGCCAAATAGAATCTCAAACTGGGGCACATATACCTAAAATATTCGTGAATAACTCGTGTGCGGGGAAGCCTCCCTCAATGAACCTCAAACAGTTCCTTTTCTGAGAGCATACTCTTTATCTTCTGTGCAGTGGTCCACATTTATACACCATTATTTAGATAGGATAAAATATAAGAAAACTTTATTTTCTTTATCTGATGCTCCTTTTCAAGCTCCTGAACATGGTTGAAAAAACTTACATTTATAAAGACATCTTGGCTTTATACTTTGGGTAAATATTCAGTCGATTTAAAATTCAAATTCTTTCACTGTTGTTTCTCCCCTTTCAAAGGGTCTACAGTCCTTTCGAAAGAGGGCATCAGGTAAAAGAGAAGGTGGACCTTATGCCCGTGGGGTGGAAGGTTTGCCCTGCTTGGTGCCTTCTGTGAGGTCCCTGGATAGCCCTTTTGACTTCCCTAGTCACTGATATCTGCTGAGTGTGGCTTGTCCTGCCTGGCTTGTTTGTGTGCTGTGTGGTAGCTGCTGCTGCTACTTGAAATTTTTCCACCACCTGCAATCAGGACTGGCAACATAATTTGTGAGACCTAGTGCAAAATGCAAATGTGAGACCCTTTGTTCAAAAATTAAGAATTTCCAGATGGCTACAGTAGAGCATTAAATCAAGCACAGGGCTCTTCTGAGCACAAGGTTCTTTTACAATTCTCTGCTATACTCACTCTCCAGAGTAGCTCCACTATAACCGGCCTGGCAAGGGCTAAGTCCTTAGGAGATCAGGGAGGGAGAGAAGCTGAGTGGAAGAAGACAGATTTTTTTTTTTGTTTTTCAAGTGAGGTGAGCAAGAGCATGGATACACGTGAATGAGTCTCGTCCTTGACATATACTTTGCCACTGAATTCTTACTTGCTAAACTTGTCAGTGGTTGCTCTAAACCAAGTTCTCTGTAATTTGATTTCTCTTTTTGCAAAGGTCAGTGTCCTCTTATTTAGGTGGTTGCTTTCTCCGTGTTGTGGAAACAAGGATTTTAAAGCCCTTTATAGGAATGAGTTTCATGCTTTTGCATTTTAGCTAGACATAGATCCTCCTCCTTTGAGTGTCCTGGCCCTTTCATATTAACACCATTAAATCTCCTCCCTCTGCAGCCACTCCCCACATGCCCTCAGTTTAGAAAGTTTGTCTTAAAACACCAAGCTTTAATATTTTACATTATTTTTGTGCAGTGTCTTCAGTGTAGGGTGGGAAATATTTCTTTGGAATGGAAAAATATTTTGTTGCATAAGGGCTAGTATATTAAAGATACTTTATTAAGCAGTCAGAATTCAAGTGAATCCTTTTATTGGGGGTGGACCTATCTTGCTTTTATAAGAAGGAAATACATTTATGATTTAACTCCATTAGAACATAATAAAACTTAGATCTGTCTCTTATATTGTATAGATATATACATAGGGAGTTGAAACAAGATTAAAATATTTTGACAGAAAACTGGGTGGCAATTTACCATAACATCAACTGCCACTGTTTTTTTTAATTCAAAGTGTTAATCAGTTACAAATTACATATTGTTATGCTAACAGTATCTTATCTAATGACAAAAATTCAGCGTCAATGTGTTAGCTCTAAGGGCCAATGCTTCTGTGTTAAATTAATAGAACATCTTTATTTTGCAGTTCACTATTCACTTGGAACAGGGCGCAATGGGAAAAAAGTCTGTGGAGCACCACACCAGTAGTAATACCTAAAATTACAGACAAAGAGGTGAAATAAGGTGGCCAGCTACTCTGTTTGATTTGTCAGCAGATAACAACAGATTCTTAATACCACAATTCAAATTCATGCATTTTATGCAGAGTGTGACATTTCTGGGAATAAAAGTGTTCTATCCAACAGATGTATTTAATATTTGGAAAAATGTGCTAATGTGTAGCTGAAAGATACTGCAAGGGGTTGAGCATGTAGATTTTTAAAAGTCACTCATCAGCAATATTGTTCCAATTAAAATATGATTTGTAATTTCCAGACTTTCCCTTACTCACTCTTCCTATGCCCCTATTTTCTCCACATACTAGTGAAATGGTAGCAGATTTCCATTCATTAATCAAGTCCCTCAAAATGCTTCTTAAATCTGAGTCTTTCTTTACTTTTTCCCACTGTCAGTGTTTAGGTTCCTGTTGTTTCAGTCCTCCACACTTTGTCTTCTCTTCACTCTTATTCTTATCTAATTTATCGCATATATAGATGCCATACTGATCTTCTGAAAGTGACACTCGATTGTATTATTATTCTGCTCAGAAACCTTAAAGATGTCTTAGAGCCCAGAGAATAAAGTCCAACTTCCTTATACCGGCATTTAGTCCCTATATAATTTGGCCCCAGCAGTCTCCTTAATCTATATTCCCACTCAGGTCCTGATCTCTCAAGAAATAATCTTACATTTTATTTCAGATTAGTTGGTTGACAACTACCCAAGGATGCTTCCGCCCTTGTGTGTGTTTTTCCGTAGTGTTTCTTCATCATCCAAAGGATGCTCCCACCGCCCCACCACATATCCAGGTCATTGCCAGTCTCTAAACTCAGCTGAAGTGCTCTCTGCTCTGTGGAACTTTTTTCTATCACCTGGGACAACAGGTATTTTAGTTCTTAAAATTTACTCAACCAATGATTGTTAAGCTCTTTGTACATGTCAAGCCCTAGGGATGTAACATTGAGCAGCCAGACACAGTCTATGTGTTCATGGTGGGTCCAGTCTAGAGAAAACCTGGCGTGAAACAGGGAAAATCTCTCCATTTCTAGAGCATCGATTATCTATGAACTAATTAGGACACAAAATCTCTTATATCATGGAGTATATATTGATATCTCATTTCTGTCTTTGATTGACCACTTTGAGACCAGAAACCATGTGTCTTACCTGCAGTGCCAAATAAGGCAGGGTGGCATGTCGGGAAATAGAGCTGGACTGCAGGTGTTTAGCTTGGCTCTGATCCTCGCTGCTTTTGTAGACCTGGGTAAGTTACTCATTAACCTCTCACATCACCTCTTTAAAAAGGAGCATAATAACAGTGCCTACCAAGACAGATGGCGGTAAGCATGAAGTGATTTCACATGTGTAAGGTGCTTCAAACAAAGTGGGGCACATATACTAGGTGTTGAGTAAATGTTAGTTTTGTTATTATTTTATAACGCCGCAGCCTGTGTGGCCTTAGGCAAATCATTTAACGTCACTGTAGCTTCTTTATCCCTTCCTAAAATAAGGATAATGATGTTAGCCAGATAAAGGCCCATGTGTTTGTTTGAGGAAATGAGATAACAGATGAAGGTGCTTGGAAAATTGGTGCTTGTTATAGAAACGTAGGGCTCATTCATGAGCTCATGCTGGTGTCTGGGGAAAATCACCACATTCCGGTCGTCACAGAGTCTACAGTCCAATAGGAACAGTGGACAAGACCATTAAAGAAGAATTTACAGCACACTGTGCTTAGCAAGGGGACAGGGAAGAAGGGAACTCTTCAAGTATGCAGCAGGAACATCCCAAATAGGCCCGGGATGGCGATGGTCGGGGAAGGCTCATCCAAGAGGGAACAATGTATGTAGAAACCTGGAAAACCGTGAGTTGGACTTGTTTGAACAGCAAAACGAAGTTCAGTGTAGCGGCACATCGAGCATGGGCACAGCTGGAGCAGGAAAGTGAACGTTATGCTGGGATGGCTGCATAATTTTAGGGTCCAGTTCAATGAGAAAACACATAACATTTCACATTTTCAAAGTAGGGGGAAAAAGCCTCTTCCTTTCTTTCCCTTCTCTGTCTTGACCTGTTTTTAAATTTGCTGTTTAATGTTGTGCTCCTTCGGGCACAGGGATACACTTGCTGGATGATTGCAGACCCTTTCAGATATTGGGGGGTGTCCTAGTCTGCAACTCCGAGTGCACGAGCCTGACTTCAACCCTCCCTGCACCTGTGCCTAGGCCTCCGCTGCAGGCAGACAGAGGGCTGCAGTGGTTGTTAGGGGAGGCCCGGGGGCTTTCGACTGAGAATCCCCCCTGAGGAGGTGAAGGGGCACTGCCATTTGGGAGATAAGTATCTAAGACCTCTGTGCAGGCTTTGTTGTCTCCTCAGCCTTCATTTACAAAAGATTATTAAGAATTTTAAGATGATGACCCTCTGGCTGCACTATTGGTATGTGATTATTTTCTTATATTGTAGAGATAATGTGTAGATACAACACAAATATATGCAATGCCTAATCAGTGGGTCATTGAGTCACTTCAGAGAGCTGGTATTTTTAATTTTTATTTTTTTAAACAATTAAGAGATTGGGCAGTAAAGAGGTGAGTAAATATGTGGGGAAAAAGATATGGAAGATCTTACAGCAGTGTGAAAGTTTGAAAGTGGTTTCCTCCGAATAGAAGCATTCTCTCTTTGCTTTCTTTATAATGGTTCTAAAATAAACATAATTTTATAACAAGTAAAAATAAGTTATAATAATCTTTTATTAAAAGGCTCTAGAAATGTTTTTCTGTAGTACTGTTCAGATAAAGGAAGGCTCTGAAAGATGTGTGTTCCTAGCAGAAATGATCAGCCTGGCTCTGCCCCAATCTGACAAAGATTACCATCGTTGTGTTTCTAGAAGAAACCCAATTTGGCCATTTTTTAAAAATAAAAATATGTTTGGATTTGGCTGCTGTGATTGTTAATTTTATGTGTCAACTTGACTGGGCCGCAGGATGCCCAGATATCTGATTAAACATTATTTCTTAGCATTCGAATTGGTGAATTGAATAAAGCAGATGGCTCTCCTCAGTGTGTGCGGGCGTCATCTAATCTGTTGAGGGCCTGAACAAAACAGAAAGCTGAAAGGAGATTCAATTCACTGTCTGCCTGACTGCTTGAGCTGAGACATCAATCTTCCCCTGCCCTCGGCATTCTTGGTTCTCAGGCCTTCACACCTTGCCTGGAATCTATAACATCAGTTCTCTGGCTTTCAGGCCTTAAAACTACACCCCCGACTGTTCTGGGTCTCCAGCTTGCTGATGCCAGATGCTCGAACTTATTAACCTCTATAATCACATGAACTAATGCCTTATTTGAAAAAATATGTATTTAAAAGATATAAGGTATGAGCTAATACCTTATTTAGAATCTCTCTATGTCTATATATCTATGTCTATCTATATATCTCTCTCTAGAGAGAGCCGTATCTGTCCGTATATGTTTATCTATATATCTATCCATACCTATCTATATCTTTTTTTTTTTTTTTTTTTTTTGAGACAGAGTCTCTCTCTGTCACCCAGGCTGGAGTGCAGTGGAATGATCTCGGCTCACTGCAACTTCCACCTCCCGGGTTTAAGCAATTCTCTTGTTTCAGCCTCCTGAGTAGCTGAGATTATAGGCATGTGCCACCACGCCTGGCTAAGTTTTGTATTTTTAGTAGAGACGGGGTTTCACCATATTGGCCAAGCTGGTCTTGAACTCCTGATCTCAAGTGGTCTGCCTGTCTTGGCCTCCCAACATCCTGGGATTACAGGTGTGGGCCATCACGTCTGGCTGATATCTGTATCTTCTGTTGGTTCTGTTTCTTTGGAGAATCCTGACTAACAGAGCACTAGAACAATAATTTATTGTTTCCGTGTTTTAAAACGAGATGAGAAAATGGTAGACTATTATTTTATGTTAGGAAAAATATTTTGAGATAAAATGAGAGGACAGGAGGAGTTTGAGCAGAGCAAGAATGTATCTTACTCCTTGGAAGGTAGAGGACTCGTATTTTTATGGCAAAGCCTTTATGTTTTGGGAATTCAGCTTCAGAAATGTCAAAATAAATGGGTGGCAGCTCTAAACATGTTTCTGGACTCTGGAATTCTTATAAAGCTTTAGTATTAATGATACACTACCCTCATAAAAATATGTTGAAGAGTGTCTTTATATTTTTTGTACTCTGGAAGTGTGCGTAGGATTGGAATCATCTGCTCCTTAGATGGTTAGTTGAACTGTCCCGTAAAAATGTTTGAATTTGTTGGTTATTTGTGAATAGACTCTAAACTATTAATTTAATTTAAAACATAATTATAGTTACATTCAGTGTTTCTACATGATCTCAGATAATTTTGATGAGCTATATTTTCTAGGGATTTGTTTTGTGTAAACTTTCAATATCATTGACATAGTTTTAAAATCTGTTCTGAATCTAGGTATGTTTTAATTTTCATTCCTGATATTTACTTGTGTCTAATTTTTTGTTGCTCAGAATTGACAGAGTTTTATTTTAATAATTATTCTTTCATAGAACCACCTTTTCTTCTCTTATTTAATTGATTTCTGCACTCAGTTTTATTATTTTTGTTTGAAACTATGTCTTTTGGACTTACCCTGTTGCTTTTTTACGCTGTTAAAGGTTATGCCTTTCTTTCCAACTACAGTCATCACAAATTTTGAAATGGAGTATGTTCATAATCATTCAGCTCTAAGCATTTCTAATTTCCACTGTTATTTAATTTTGGGGACTAAATGCATGAGACTTTTGAAAGTTATTGCTTGTTATTGATTTTTTTAAAAGTCAGGTTTATTGAAGCATAATTTACATACAGTAAAATTTACCCATTTTTAGTGTTTAGTTTGATGAGTTTTGACAAATAGATACAGTCATGAATCCACTACCAAAATCAAATATAAAATATTTCCATCACACTACAAAATTCCCTTATGTCCTTTTGTGATCAATCTCCTACTCCATCTCCCAGCCTCTGGCAACAACTGATCCGATTTCTTTCCCTCAGGTTTTGCCTTGTTATTGATTTTAATTTAGTTGCACTGTGGACAGGGAACATGGACTTTATAATAATGATTCTTTTGATATTTAATGAGATTTGCTTTTGGCCCATTATGTGGCTAATTATCATAAAGTATCTTTAATTTTCAATTGCTTTATGCAGAGTTCTGTATATGTTAGTTAAATCTAACTTGTTTAGAGTGTTTTTGAATCTTCCATTTTCTTACTCATTTTCTACCTGATTTATCAATTTCTGAAAGAAGTATTAATATATGAAAATCTCCCCTATTGTGGTAAATTTGCCCATTTCTTCTTGCAGTGTAGTCAGCTTTTTGCTTCATGCATGTTGATGTTAGGTTCTTAGAAGTTTAGAGTTAATAACTTTTCCTGGCCTTTTATTTTAAATGTTTCTGAGTCCTTACGTTTTGTTTGTTTTGTGTACAAAGCCTAGAGCTGTTTATTTTTTAACCCAATTTAACAATTTCTGCCATTTAACTAAACAGTTTAGACCCTTTACATTTATTGTGATTGCTTATACTTTCGATTTATCTCCCGCACTTGACGTTTTGCTTTAAATTTTGTATTTTTTCTCTTTCTGCCTACTTTTGAATTATTTGAGATTTGTTTTATTCCATACCCCCACCTGCTTTGGGAGCTATATACACCATTGCTAATCTTTGTGAGACCACTCATAACATTTTAATATGCATAATTTAACAAAATCTAAATTTAATATCACTACCTTCTTCTTGAACAATGAAATAACTTCAGAATTCTTTAAACATGATTTTACCGCTTCTATTATTTATATTGCTGTTATCTAGTATCTAAGTTCTACCCCATCTTTTTATCCTCCAAATTGATTGTTTTATACAGTCTGCTTAGATCACATATTTGCTAGATTCTTCATTCCCTACTTCTAGCTTCTCAAACTTTGCCCCAACACCATGTTTCTTCTTCCTGAAGTGTATCTTTTATAAATTTTTTTTTTTTTTTTTTTTTTGAGACGGAGTCTCGCTCTGTTGCCTGGGCTAGAGTGCAGTGGCCCGATCTCAGCTCACTGCAAGCTCCGCCTCCCGGGTTTACGCCATTCTCCTGCCTCAGCCTCCCGAGTAGCTGGGACTACAGGTGCCCACCACCGCGCCCGGCTAGCTTTTTGCATTTTTTTAGTAGAGGCGGGGTTTCACTGTGTTAGCCAGGGTGGTCTCAATCTCCTGACCTCGTGATCCGCCCGTCTCGGCCTCCCAAAATGCTATAAATTCTTTTAATGGTATTCTGTTGCTAGTCAACTCTCTTAATTTGCTCTTGTTCATTTTATCTGTAGACACAATTTTTGGCAGACAGTTATTTTCTCTGGATGCTTGATGCTATTACATCTCTACCTTCTATCTCCATTGTTGCCATTAACTCTTAGAATTCATTAATCTGCAAAATTAGTTTTGGAGCATCTGCAGTCATAATTTCTACAAATATTGTCTCATCTTCATTCTTATTATTCTCTTCTAGAAATTCAATTTGATATATCTCAGAGTAACTCATTTTATCTTTCATGTTTTCTTATTTTTCATGATTTCCATCTCTTTGTGTTGCACTTGGGGCAATTTCCTTAGGCTTGTCTTCCAAGTAATGCCCACCCTTTAATTTGTATACGTCTTCAAAGATCCAGACTTCATCTAAAGGTCTTAGTTCCTAACTTGAAAATCCAGTGCTTAGGTTTTGTTATCCTAGAGGTTGTTTGTTGTTAAAAGCAAGTCATTAGATTAGGAATCAGAGCAAATGCCTAAAGAAGCCAAACCTCACATTGGGTTATTATGCTGGTTTTCCTTTTTTTTTTTTTTCAGTTTATGACCATTTCTTTTTTATTTTTATGATCTCAGCTGCACATTGCAAAAGGTGATGGTTATATCTCATCCAGTATTTCTAGGTGTTTCATGCAGAAAGGATTCTTTTTTTTTTTGGTATGTCTATCTAACATATGGCTAGAATTGGAAGTCTAGAGTGCATTCTTTACCTGGGTTTCCTTTTTATATGGTCAGATTTTAGTAAATATGTATCTTGGCTTCCCATATTTTTGTGATGTGCAAGAATACAAAGCATTCTACAACCCTGCTGTCTTATAATCATTATTTTACTCATTTATCCACAAGTCTTTGGGTCTATATATTTTTTCTTAATTTCTTATTTTAAATTTCTTTTTAATGACACCCTCTACTAACTAGCTCAAAGTCAGATGTGGGCTTTCTTAGATGCCAAATAACTGGAGGCAGAGTCAGAAGAATGTATGTATGGGCATTATCACACCAGCTGGGGATCTATTTTTACTATTAGTAGTATTGAGCTTGATATTAGAAGTAGGAAAGTTATGATGTGTCTAAATATTACCTTAAATGGAAATGAATAGATGGGTGTTTCTGCATAGGGACATAAGCCTTCAAGTATAACAGAACTATGTTACAATGCAAAATTAGGCTTTATGGAACTGACAAGTCCCTACCTTGCTTGGAAAGTATCACTAGTAGCTATACACCACTTTTTGAGGTTAGAGAGGGGCCTTGGGAAACTGTGAGGAGACAGTGTGGTTGCTACCTCTCTGTGTGATCCCCTCATTTCAGGTACTTTTCTATATATTTTTTCATTAAAGTGTTTGTAGTCCCCTTCTGCCAAGCCAAGCTCACCTCAAATGGCACATTATCCTCATTTCACATTATAGGTTCCATTTCTCACAATGCTGCCCATTTACAATAC
The DNA here is from genome assembly GCF_001698545.2 of Rhinopithecus bieti. Classification (NCBI taxonomy): domain Eukaryota; kingdom Metazoa; phylum Chordata; class Mammalia; order Primates; family Cercopithecidae; genus Rhinopithecus; species Rhinopithecus bieti. The sequence continues at coordinate 71,320 of NW_016814078.1, forward strand.
AGATTTATAATTGTTGAAATATGCATCTGTTTAGAAAAGACTTCAACTGGATTGTAAACTCTTTGAGGACAACATTTCGTAACTTGTAGCTTTTATAACCTGTATTACACTGCTATGGCAGGTGCGCAATACAGCAGGTCCTTCAAATAACGTCGTTTCATTCGGCGTATTTTATTATAACACTGATGAGAAAACATTTTGATTTCTAGCTGTGGCCTATGTCTGCACAGGTTTTTCGCCAGACACTCTGGTTTCCTCCCACATCCCAGAGATGTGAACATTAGGTGAATTGGTGTATCTAAATTGTTCCAGTCTGAGGAAGTGTGGGTGTATGCGTGAGTGTGTCCCATGATGGGATTACATCCTGGCCAGGTTGGGTTCCTGCCTTGCACCTTGAGCTGCGGGACAGGCTCCAGCCACCTGTGACCCTGAATTGGAATAACTGGTTAAATAATTATCTTACTTTTTTTTATGAATCTTTCTTACATGTACTTGACTCTTGTTTATATCAATTAGCCTATGGTAAAATTAGTTTCTTTATATGTAATTTTACTTAAAGTAAGTTTCCAAAAACCTATTGTACATACTTTTTGAGTAAATGAATGAATACCTACCTTTTCGGTACATCTTCGGTGATTTATCATAGAAATTCATATCTAGAGACTATTTTAAAAGTGAATTTCATGTCCCTAAATGAAACTGTCTTAGCCTTAATGGCCTATCATTTCAAAGAGTTTTAGTACTTAGCAACCATTTAATGTATGGATTATTGACCTATTCACTCATATCGCAGATGCTTTGAGCTGTCCAAGTCTGCCAACAGAAATCTGTTTTACTGACTTCAAGATAAATGACTTAGTAGTCTTTAATGGTTGCTGTTATGGATGGCTGTGCCCTTAATTGATAGCTTAGCAGATTAACAGCTCGCTGGATGGATTATTTCACTCCTCCATGCATTCTGGAGCATAATGTATCTCTAAAATAGTTCAAGCCAAATCAAAAAAAACATTTGCTGAATGTCCACCATGGACAAAACACTGTCTAGGTACTAGGGCGGGGGTGGAGTGGAGATGGGAATCAACTTTAAAACACACAGCTACCACCACAGCAAAACGCATGCAATAAAAATGTCGAAGTCAATTGCAGCATCTACAATTAATGCTTTTTATGAAGATAGGCCAATTCTATATCAATGGAGCACCAATGAAAAATAGTATCAACATTGTTACTCTTAAGAATTTCTAAAACTGGTATGCAGTGAGTGTTTGCATAGGCACATTTGATTGTTCTATGGGTGTTTTATTGACTATTATTGTTTATGAAACATGAAATTAAAAGAAACATTAATAGCATTTGCATAGTTAAGAGATGTGTAAACAGCCAGAGTAGCAGTGGAAATTATGGCCATGGTTAAAACAAACAAAGGAGTGCCAAATATTGCCCTATGTATGTTTTCTCCCTAGCTAGTAATATGCCAAGTCTAAAGAAAGATTTCTTGGAAAAGAGGAGGACTCATGTCTGGTCATGAGAGGGTGTGAGTAATGGTTAAGAATATGGACATTACCACCAAACATATCTTATTTTAAATCACCAGTTTTTCAGTTACTAGCAATATGAAAATGGGAAAGTTAGTGAACCTCCGTGCAGTTTTATCGCTTATCAAATGGGCATGACACCTATTTTGCCATGGAGTTACTTTACCAGGTAGATATAAGGGTCTGGTTCATAGCTTGCACACTCAAAGTATTCAATAAATAGTAACACTTATTATTCTAGTTATTAATTTAGTTCCAAATTTGTGTCTACCATAAATGTAAAAATCTAATAATGTCATTTACTATTAAAGAAAAAGTGTCTAAAGTAAGGCTGTATTACTGAAAGTCGGTGTGAACTTTGAAGACTAAGTGAACATGGGGTGCAGCTAGGAAGTTGGATTGAGAAGGGAAAGACTGTATGTATGGTGAGTTGGTGGAAACAGGAGACAGAAAACTGTGGTTGCAGAAACTCAGTATCGGTAATTGTAGAAAGGAGTATTGCTGTGGTTTCCCCATTGAGCATAGAAGACTGCTCATTAAATCCAGTGTAAATGAGAGAAAAACACTACCAGAAAGCATATAGGAGTTTGGTCTTTTCAGCCTGCTATTTCCTATAGAAATAATTACAATTGTATTTTAATATCTGAAAAACGTTTCAGAGCAGAAAGAGTGATGTAATTGTACTGACAAGGACAATAGATGTAAAATTTCTGAAGAAAATAGTAAATATTGTGCAAGTATATCATATGATTATTGTCCTTCCTTGCATCTCTGTGCATAATCTTTATTGTTTTCTTTTTTGAATTTCTGTGTCCCAATCAAAACTTAGTTTTCTCAACTCTTTGGCTTTCCTGAATGTTACTGTGATTTACTGTAAGGTCAAAGGGCACTGAAATTTAGGTGGTGCAGAAAGTGAAGTGAGAAAAGACTTTATTTTCTTGTTAATGTACTTTACTTAAATAAAAATGCTTGATAAATACAAATAAATCTTGGAGCAAGAGTAGACAGAATGATAAAAACAAGTTTTCTTCATGCCTGTTAAAGTGTCTATTTTTTTGAGACAGAGTCTTACTCTGTTGCTCAGGTTGGAGTGCGATGGCGATGTCTCAGCTCACTGCAACCTCTGCCTCCCAGGTTCAAGTGATTCTCCTGCCTCAGTCTCCTGAGTAGCTGGGATTACAAGTGCATGCCACCACACCTGGCTAATTTTTTGTATTTTTTTTTAGTAGAGGGGGGCGTTTCATGGTATTGGCCAGGCTGGCCTCGAACTCCTGACCTCAGGTGATCCACCCACCTCAGCCTCCCAAAGTGCTGGGATTACAGGTGTGAGCCACCACATCTGGCTAAGGTGTCCTTTGAGTGTAACAGAGGAACCTACTCATGGGCAGGTTTCAGTGCCCACAAAAACAAGAGCCGCTCAGCCCAAGTTGGCTCTAAGATTTCAAATCCAGTCATCAGCTTACATTTCCCATTTGGCAGGGTAGTCTTGTGATTCATTTCCGGTAGGCTCTCTGTGGAGGGATGGTTAATGAGAATTGAAGTTTCATTTAAATTTTCTTTTCAAAAATCTTTTCTTTCCATGAAGATGAAAGTGAAGAGTTTCCAGACAAGCTTAGCTGGAGTGCATTCCACTTCTCTGAAGTTTAAGAATGGCAAAGAAAATGTGAGTAGGAATGTGGGGATTGTGTCTGATTTGACTAGGTGGAACTGCCCAAATGTTACTGCTGAGATGTTTCTTGGGCAGGTACCAATTTGCCTCAGGCATTCAGAGGGCTTACTTCTTCAGGAGGATTTGCCCATTATCTCCTCAGGGCACAAGCCTACCTTCCATCAGAGCTAATGTGAAGGGCATACTCAGTGAATCATGAGCATGCAGACATCAGGGAAAGGGAGTGTGGGGGGGGGGGGAGAGATAGAGAGAGAGAGAGAGAGAAGACTATGGCTTTCCAAAGGAGTCAGCTGGGAGTGGGAGGAGGCTCTTCTGGCATGATAGCAGACATATTCTTGCCAGGAAGGATGCATTTCTTGAAATTTCTATTCCTGTCTGTAGAAACGGATTTGGGAGAACTTCAGGACTGTGGCATGCCAAAAGTAGAGCATGCAAGTTTTCACCTGGCCCACAGGTATCAGCAGGTTGAGGCAGATTCTCAAATTGCCAGTAAGGCAAGAAGCAAAGAATAAGAACAAGGAAGATGTTGTGGAATAGCTAGTCCCAGCCAAGCAAAGGAGTGAGAAAGACATGATGCATTGTGGGCGCAGGCGTGGCTTGCTGCAGCAGACAGCTTCTGACCTTCTTGATGTAGTGATGACTCCTCCCCAGCCCTGCAGAGCATGGGGATTCCAGTTCGTTGTTAAGTAACAATTTGTCCTAGTTGGAATTAATAAAAGCAGTTTATATAGATGCTGTTCTTTTGAAAAAGTTAGAAAGTTTAAAATGTGGATGAATAAGGAGGATCTGCAGTCAACTTTGGGATTGCAATGAATTGGGCTTCATTATAGCTTAGCTGATAACCCTGATTGTATTTTCTAGGGACTTTTGCTTCAATCTTGATTTCACTTGGTCAATTAATTAATAAATTTAACCAACATTGATTGAGATAGTTCACTTTCCTGTACCTGAAACACAGTCTTCAGACTATGAAAGTAATTATGGCCAATGTCATCTTATCATGGCATCCATTAAATAGCAAGGTGAATGCTTTTAAAGCATGATCCCAGCCACCTACATCAGAATTATCTGGGGCGTTTGCCAAATTTTATCGTCCTAGGTTTCACTCCAGATCTGCTATATTAGAATTTAATGCACACACATGTACACACGCACTCAGGGGACCCTTATAAATAGTAGTGTTTGAGAAACACTGCTTTTGTTGATATTTATCAATTTTAAACTTTAGTTGGGCAATATTTGCAGAGGCAATTTGTCTCCCATACTTACCTTTGTGCCAATTAAAGTGAAGTGCAAACACCTGGTAGTGATGAGCCTTAATTCACATGGCCTCTGAAGAGGCTGGAACTAGAAATCTTGTCCTTTCCCAAAATCCAGACTGGAATAGTACATTTTTACTACTAACAATTTAAAATAGTAAGTTCTTCCAAATACTAAACCTATCAAATATATATCAGTAGATTAAATAATCACTTTGAACAATTCTTAAAAAATATCCTTTTTCATCTATACTTGTTATTTGCAGTTTAGTGTAACCATAGTGTTCCATTTATATTGATTTTTAAAAATTTGAATGGTCTTTCTGTTTTTCTTGGAATTATGTTGTAGAGCCATACCAGAATAGCACATGGTATGTGTAAAGCATGAGACAGAGCGTTTATCATATGGTAATGCTCAGAAAGTGAGTCCTGGTTTTTCCCCCTCCTCTTCTCCTTCCTTCCCCTCTAGATGGCTCCAGGAATTCATAACAGCTATGTGGCAACCACCTTTCTGATTCATGATTTCCTATTTAAGCCACAGGCTCTCTATTCATCCTATTTATAACATTGGAAATAATTAAAGGTACCATTTGGTTCTTAATTAAAATATCTTCTTTGTTTGACTTAGCCCTTCATGTAAACTTGGAGATATATGCTTCCTACTGCATCATTGCTGTCGATATGGCCAACGGAGAAACAGAAGATAAATGTGGGAAATCTCTCTACAGACAGTGTATGGACTCTCTTTCTCCTTTGTCCCAAATGGGGAAAAAGTAATGTGCACATTTGCTCTTTGAGAAAATGAATGAAGCTATATACTCTCATCAGTGTAATTGCAATTTTGAACAAAGAGTTTAACTAGACTAAGGACACCTTAATTTATCTCTTAGGCTGACTTCATTGCAGCCCCAGATTAAATATCTCTGCCCTTGGATCAATTACCCAGAATTTTCTGATAGAGCAGCTCTGATGACAAGGTTTGGGAGGAGCATTATCCATTACCCTTCACCTCCATGTGTATAATCATATGTAATAATCACACAGGGGCCCCTCATGAGGAACAGAGGGGCCATTCTTCTTTGCTGGGGCAATCCTTCCTCAGCTTAGCAATGATAGTACATTTTACTCTCTTCACTGCTATTATATAAACACTCATGAAAGTTACCATTTAGTTTTAGAGATCATTTTGAAGTGTTCTTGAGTTACAAACTTAAATCCAGAATATAGGTCGTTGGTAGAATGCTGTCTATGTAGCTATGTCTATATAGCTGCGTTAACATCTGTATCTATATTATAAATAATTTTAGACCCATTTCTCATGTTTCTTTTAGATCTTCGTAATTTTTTGGAGCAGAGTTTCTGAGATCACAGATCTTGAAGCATATCCATCTCTATCACATACAGTCTTTGCTTTTCTTGATCTCTAATTTATGTATGGGAAAATACTATTAAACTAGATGTGGCAGGGCAAACTAATTTGCTTTTTCTGTTCATTGCAAATGTGATTTCTGGATTACCTGAGTACTACTAGTTTCTTTTCTTCAGTTTAAGCTCTGCTGGGATTTCAGATTTAAAAAGTCAATTTAATTTCCAGTGCCATTTGTTTTGAAAACAAAATCAACCCAGAAAAGTTGGGAATCTCTGAGGTCTTTATATTGTTTGAATCTGAAGTTACAGTTTATGGTGAGTATGGCTTTTAAAATTAATTTAGGGCCAGGCATGGTGGCTTACATCTGTAACTGCAGAACTTTGGGAGGCCAGGGAGTTCAAGAGTAGCCTGGGCAACACAGCAAGATGTGATGGCTCACGCCTGTAATCCCAGCACTTTGGGAGGCCAAGGCGGGTGGATCATGAGGTCAAGAGATCGAGACCATCCTGGCCAACATGGTGAAACCCCATCTCCACTAAAAATACAAAAATTAGCTGGGCGTGTTGGCATTTGCCTGTAGTCCCAGTTACTCGGGAGGCTGAGGCAGGAGAATCGCTTGAACCTAGGAGGCGGAGGTTGCAGTGTGTCAAGATCACGCCACTGCACTCCAGCCTGGTGACAGAGCAAGACTCTATCTCAAAAAAAAAAAAAAAAAAAAAAAAAATTATCCGGAGTGTTGGCATGTGCCTGTAGTCTCAGCTACTCTGGAAGCTGTGTCGGGAGGATCACTTGAGCCCAGGAGGTTGAGGCTGCAGTGAGCCATGGTTTCACAACTGCACTCCAGCCTGGCTGACAGAGAGAATCACTTTGTCTAAATAAATAAACACATAAATAAATAAAATTAATTTAGAAACAAAGTTAACATTAATGAAGAAATTTAAGAAATGTAGTGGAAGAGACCCAGAACATTGAAAGAATTCTGATGCTGATGTCAATTTTGTATTAATCTTGGGGTTCTAGATTTTTATGAGAAACTGACTATGGTGCAAAATCACAAAGCTCACGGGTCGGGTATAGGGCTAGTAGAGGGTGATGCTTACAGAACATGTCTAAATGGCAGAGATTTCCTGAATTTCATTTGCATTAAGATGGTTGTTTCTAAAAACTGCTATCTTTGAGGTCAATAATGAGTTTGCAGAAAACTTCTGAGAGGACTAAAGCTATTTGTCATTTATGCTTGGTGCACAAGTGCTTATATCTGAGTAACACTTGAGTGATATCAGCCCCAGGGAGTGGGATTCTTGGTTTAGGGATGGATAGAGTGAGTCCAGGGAAGACACATCAATCAGAAGAAGGATGGAGAAGGAGGAGGATGCAAATACTATTTGAATGGAAAATTTAAAATAACAATTATTTATTCAAAAGTAAATTGAGTAAATAGTAATGGATATACAAGTCTGTAATAGGTACTTTCCACTAATGAATATGATTGTGTATTACTCCTTTTCTTCTACTGTTGGCAATCATGAGAGTATTTCCTTATGATAATCCTGAATCTTCAAAAAATATATTCAAAATCCTCTTGGCTTTAGCTCAATCCACAATTTCTGTTTGTTTCTCCCCTTATACTCTTGTTCTAAACTTCCACTATTTGTTTATTTATTTATTTTTACTGAAATCTGAAACTCATGAACTGCCTACATTATTTAAGCTCATTATCTCCCAACTGCTTGGTCCAGTGCTGGGCATGTAGCTGTTTAGTTCTTAAAGTTGTTAAATCATTTTGTTTTGAAGACAAAATAAAAAGTCTTGTTGGAATACTGCCCATCTTTCAATGCACTGCTGGGATGTCTTGACCTCTCTTTTCAGTGAGAACTCTGAGGTTTGTTGTTCTGTATATATGGAATTCTATACACGCCTCTCTCACACGGACAGACTAGCTCCCCTCTTATCCTGTGCCTCCATCACAGCCTGGCCAGTCCTGCTCAATGAATGGAAATGAGTGAAAGACTAAATAAAGATTGGAAACCATGGAAAGAGCTCATGATTCACTCATCTGGCTCTTCTTGGTGCCCTGCCTTTATTGTGGATATTTGGGGATGCTTCTCTTCAAGGGGACTGCCAGCATCTGACTGTGGTTCAGTGTTTCTTAACATTTTATGTAGGTTTAATCCAGATGTTAAGACTATTCTCTAGAGTTTAATGGTGTTGGGCTTATTGCATCTAACCCTGGGAGGAGGGCTCATTTGGTAATAAATAACCTTGCTAGAGAAGAGCTGGGAGTTGAATCTAGAGTATGTTGTATCCATTCCAGGCCAAACTGTTTTCCTAAAGTAGGGGAAATGTTGTTTGGGGGATAAAGTGTCCTCTCAAGTGTTCTCACCTCTGGTAGGAAAAATTCAATTTCCCTGAAAGATAAGTCACCACTTTTCCCTTCCTGAAACTTTAATCTCTCTATCACAGTGGAAACAGAGCTGAGGATCAAAGATGCAATACAAATTACTGGGTCACGTTTTGAACCCTACTTGTATGGTCATCAGAATGTGTAGGAGCAGGAGGTAGCTGGCGGCAGATGGAGAGCTGTGGGAGTGTCGAGGGAACAGCAGGGAAGGCTGGTGAAATTATCTGAACACAAAATGGTGATTTTGATACTGTGTTCTGCCACCAAGCACAAGGTTATTAGCTGTAAAAAATCAATTTTCTTTGATAGTGTCTTTATGTCCCCTACCTTTTCTCTGAAATTTAGGTGATGACCAAAGTAACTTCAGACACTATATTGCATAGCACGTTATGTGTTTGTTGCATTTAGCTGCTCTGGACGTTATAAAATCAATAGAATACAATGCTGAAGCCAAATTTCAAAATGGATACTGTATTTTTCCTATCTCCCTTGTAATTTCAATCAGATACGGTTTTTGTTTCTTGTCCAAAGCTGTTTGGTGAGTATTCAGTTTCTTGCAAAAGCTGAATATAATATGTGGATATGCTTCAATCTAATCACCACATATTTATTTAGCTCCTAATATGTATAAAGTACATACAAGCCAATGTGAAAGAAACACAGCTTGTATTAGACACAGCTCTGGCACCTTTCCTCTCTCATGAAATTTACTCTTGTGTGTTACAATGTTTTTACTCCTTTTTCAGTTTATGAGCTTATCTTTGATAAAGGTAATATATTAACAACCCAATTGAAACAAGAAAAAATATATTATCCATAAGTCTGCATGCTAACACATGACTACTAGCACTGTTTCCTTCCAATCTTTTTTCTGGACTTGTGGATTTTCCCCTTTAGTTGTTACAGTGTGCATATATACTTATAGCTTCCTTACATTTTACATTATGTTATAAACATTGTTCGTTTTACTACAACATCTTCAACATCTTAATTGTGACGAGTCATAATACCCTGAAGAATAGATGAGGAACATTTGTTTAAAGGGTCTCTTGTTTTTATAGCCTTGGTGGCAGCATGGAGCAATGAAGAGAGCATGGGCTTTGCCCGGAAATTGGCCTTAAATGCAGGCTCAACCACTTTTTTGCTCCATGGTCAAAGGCGGGTTATTTCTTCTCTCTGAGCCTCAGTTTTCATATCTGTAAAATCTGTCATGTATTTAGTCAATATGTGATCTGGAAATGGTAACTCTTATCATTAAGGCTCTTTCCAGGTTTGCCCTTATAAATAATGTAATGTGGAACATCTTTGCACGTGTAACACTTACAGATTTTCTGTTATTTTCTTTGACTAGAACTCCAGAGTGAAACTTCTGGGTGGTTCTGATTAAAGGCTCTTGACTTGCTCTATCACGTTGCTTTCCAAAAGCATTTAGTGATTTAAATCATACCATCAAGGTATGAAAGAACCTAGTCTCATTTTATATTTTTCAGGTAAACTTGACTGTCATCTTTCTAAGTTCCTGCAAATGCAAATAGGATTTGATTGTAATATTCAACCTTCTCAGTCAGGAATATCATATGACTGCTCACTTATTGTAATATTTTCTATTTTCTTAAATTTTATATTTTTTCATATATCCCATCTTTCTCATTCAGAACATTCATGAGTTTTATGTGTCTTATTGCTTCTGGGAATATTCATGAATCATAATAATCATAGATAATATAATTATAGATAATTGTATGATATATATTTTCTGTATTTTTTACTTTCTTTAATATTCTTATCTATTGTGTCTGCTTCCGCATTATTCTTTTACCAGCTAGAGTTTCTAAATCAATATAAGTAATAATAGAGATAACAGGCATCCTTGTTTTATTTGGATGTAAAAGGGATCCCTCTAGGACAACATTTTCACAACTGTGTTCTGAGGGGACCAGTGCTTTGAACAAAAAATTGTTGCATTCCATTGAGATTTGGAATTCACACCACTGTCTTAGTATTTCCAAGAAGTCCTGCCATCAGATATATATTTAACTTTGTTCAACTCAGCATTTTACACACGTATTTGAACAAGGGATCCCTCCATTCTTTTTGACAAACACTGCACATATTAACATTTTGGAGGACAGTGCTCTGAGGAACTCTCATTTGGAAAAAAAATACTATATATCCCCATAAAATACAACGCTAGGACTACTTCAGATAATATTTTATTAATAGTGCCAAGGAAGTAGCCATTTATTTCTCTTTTAAAAATGTCATTAAAAGGAATGAGTATTACTTGTCTTTTAAGCATCTATTGAAGAATTTAGTTTGTGTTATTTTGTCTATTAATATGATATGATATAACAAAAAGTTCCTCAATATTGAACCCTCTTTGAAATCCTGGCATAAAACCTACTTGAGATTGGTGGATTATTTAAAAAAACATACCTTGAATTGTCTTTACTAAAACTTTACAGTACTTGAGATTTTTGCATCTATATTCATAAGTGAAATTGGCGTATGATTTTCATTTTTGCACCAACTCTGTTAGGTTTTGGTATCAAGTCTTTATATTTGCTCCATTAGATGATGGAGCATTTTCCTGTTTTGTCCAATACAGTAACTGTTTATATCCAACAGGAGAATTCTTTCTGCCTTAAAAGTCTGGAATAATTCCCTGGTTAATAGGCTGAGACTTTTATAGGGGATGTTCTTTAATAACTCTATTAATAATTTCCTCAGTATTGCTCTTGTAAAGTTTTCTTTCTGTTGTTAAATCAATTTTGATAATTTATGCTTTTTTTCCCAGAAAATCGTCTATTTTGGTGAGATTACTGAATAAATTTTCTTATAATTATCCATAGTATACTTTATACTTTGTAAATATTTTCTGCAACTGTCTTTTATATTTTCCTTTCTTGTAATTGCACTGTTTCTGCCTCTCTTTTATAGCAGTTACTGCTTGAATTTATTAACTCCACAATTTTTCTCCTAACTTTTGATTTTATTATTATGACCTTTCCATTTTCTGAAGCTACTTGTTTTTCCTAAATATTGGTTTCCTAAAATATTAATTTGATTTTCCTTTCTCTTTTAAGCAATAAATACATTTGGCCATAAATTTGCCTATGAGTAGATCTATGAATTTCAGAAAGTTTAATATATTTTCTCATCTTTGTTGTATCTAAATAAGCTTTTATTACCCTACTAGCTAGATTATTGAAGATCTCTAGAAAAATCTTCTAAATGAACCTAAGACTTGTGACTCTGTTATGCATTACTATTTCTTTCTAATTTTATCTGCTAGGTCTAATAGTCTGAGATGACTGTTGAGAAGCAAGATATGCTGAAATCACTGAACCCCTTGTAAGAGTTTAGCATCTTATTTGCTCAGAGAGAAGAGAATAGATGTGACCTTCAAAGTGTCTGTTTAAAGCCACTTTACATTTATTTAGCAAATATTAATGCAATTAGTACGTGCTAGGCATCACTTTAAGCATTTTATGAATATTAATCCAATTAATCGTTTAAAAACCTTGTGAGATAGATATTATTTCCCCCTTTACAGATGGGGAAACCAGGGCAGAGAGGCTAGTGAGAGCCAGGACTTGAACCCCATGGGTCTGGCTTCAGAGTCTGGTCTGACGCATTGTGTTGAGCTGCTTTTCTGTTTTTAAATCCTGCCTGCTTATTCCTTTGATGCAAATGTCTCCATAAATAAGTTGGAGGAAAACCTCTCCCTTTGTACCCCAATTAAGATTTTATACAGGGTTATGACTGTGTATAACTATAGATTTTGATACCTGTCCCAGGAAAGTAATAAATGGGGTCTTATTTCACTATTGGCTGGAATTGCCTCCTGATCATCTCCCTGTGAGTCTTGGCCATAGGCTATAGGAAAAATCCTATTTGGGTCCATCTTCATCTCCGATCTTAACAGCTGCAGAACCCGGAATGTTCAGATTATCAAAATCTCCCGCCACTGGGACACAAGAAAGATGAGTGATATCAAGACAGTACTTGGCATCACATTAGGTGGAAAATAAAAGGAGAAGAAACACTGCTGTCTGTTTTTCGATGTTCCGTAGTTTCTGCCTTACACTGATCAAAAGACACAAAGCAAATTGTGGTTCATGAGAGAAGGTGGCCCCAGGTTTTGAGGTCTGAGTCCAGCAAACAACTAAGTGGCTCAGGAGAAACACTGGACCCAGTGCTCCTGGTCTTAGATCACTGTGTAGAGTACCCATGAACAGTTACCTCCTAGGGAGTCAGCAGCTGCAATGTGGAGGGTCTGCTTTTGTAATTGTAAAAAACAGAGCTTTGGGATTTATGTTTAAAGGGCTATTTGCTTTCTGTGATCCCAGGACCTCAAAGTACACAAAGAACACCTATCTATCTTTACTTTCTTCTTCAGTTTCAGCTGCTCTTGAGAAAATAGTTTATTTCAATATGGTCCTCCTCAGTAACTCCCCAAAATAAATTTTATGTATACCTTAGAGCATATATTTTACTTCAGACTATGCCAAATATAGCCTTCAAATTCTGTAATAAATACATAGAAAATTATTTTTGTTTATATAGATTGATTTCCTCATTGACCTAATTGTTTTTAAGTGGATAGTTCTAAATTATTTCTTAATGAGTGGGGTTTTAGGTTGAATATATTACTTATGGTTTTAATGTGTTGTGCCAAAGAGTGTATTCCATTTTTCTCTTTGTGTTCTTTACGTATAGCTTTTGTTTTTCAGTGTCATTGTTTGAGTTAGGAAACATGTATGGCTTTTTTTTTTCTCTATGAATGGGGCAGTGATACTAACACACACCAACCACACCCAATGGCCATGTATGACATAACTGGTCTGCTCACTGTTTCATATTTAGTTAGTAAATTTCTGCATCAATTACTAAACTGACATGAGCATACAACCAAGATTCAGGGCACATAGTCTTATCTTTTCCCAAAATAGTTTCAGGTTTTAGTAGGTGATTTGTTTCATTTCAGGATGTATCTAACATCAACATCACCTAGTTACACATCAGCTGTAACAAATTAGGTCATATTTCATCATATAAGCATCATGTACTAATGTAGATCATGTCACAATTTTTTGTGATCTTTTTGGTATCTTCTTAATTATCTTCAGTCATTGACAACCATTGACCTATTTCCCTTGCATCCTTTGGTTCTTCATACTAGAGTATTCTATTATGATAGACTAGAATGGGCAAATGATTGTCCTGATTCTTCCAGCTAAGGATGCGTCCAAATGTGGTCCAGAAAAACTTGTGTACCATTACCCTGGAACCCCAGAACAGAGGTTCTGAAACATCACCAGGTAGTAGAATCCACTGGAGGGCTTTTTAGAACACTGACTGTTAGGCTCCACCCTCAGAGTTTCTGATCCTGTAGATACGGGTGGGACCCAAGAATTTGCATTTTAACAAGTACCCAGGAGATTCTAACTCTGCTGGTCCCAGGCCACACTTTGAGAACCACTGCTCTAGAATCTTGTAAGAAATTTGCAGAACCCTTGCTACTATACAAAGGGGCATTGTCAAACTTGACAAGTCCCAAATGGTCTCAATCCACTGATCTTGATTGTAAGTCTAAAAAGTAAAAAAAAAAAAAAAAAAAAAAAAAAATCTCTTCTTCTCCCATAGGAAGTACTGCTCAGAATCTATCTTCTCAGCTTTCAGGCTGATTCAGTCTTAATCTGGAAAGTTTTCATTCCCAGAGACTTGGAAGCAAGATCATGTATAGACGGTGTTTTGGCATGCTTTATCTCTGTGGCAGTCAACATTTGGAATACATAGACTCGTGCTCTCTCAAGCACCTGAAAAGAACGTTTCTATACTTTGATCTGTTTTCTTGCTTACTAGAGTGAGATAGACAAAAGGAATGCAGAAATGGTACCACAAAGACGAATGCTCCTAGAAGCCAGACAGAACAGGTAAGCACATTAGGGCTGTCCTGGTTTTTGCAGAATTCCTTTGAACCTCTATTCCATCTGTGTGTGCACATTTTTTGATGCTCAGATTATATAAATTTGTTTTCTGTTTTGCTGTTCTAGGCAAGGAAGAGGAATTCAGACTCTTTTGGGGGGTCTTGTTGCTTCACTACATACCAATCACCAATTGCTTGAACTTCATGGAGAATTAGAAAGTTTTCTTCATCCCAATCAATTCTGTGTCGTCAATAAATATGGTTATATTGATAAATAAGGTTAACCTGAAAGTCTAACATTTTCTTTAAATATATTTAGAAGCAGATCTTGCAATCTCCCTAGGTAGACTGTTACAGTGTTGATTCATCTTTACTTTGTGAACATCTTTACCTTAGGTTGTACAAATCCTTCACATTTAAGTCCATATTTTTCTGGTTCCATTTTCGACGGAAATGGAGATCTGGTTAGGTGTCTTGTCTCCTTGTGGTAATATAAGCACTAATTAAATCAGACTTTTAAAAGGCAGAACAATTTGAGATTCTTATTGCTTTTGTGCATCTAGTTTCTAATCTTGTTAATGCCTTTTTTTCTTTGTGACCTTCTTAAATATTTGTAAGCTTTTTTTAAAAAAATTCTTTTTTAATAACTTGTTTGATTGCTTACTTGCTATGTGTCAGGCAGTGTTCTAAGCACTTCACATGTCATTACATGTTTTACCAAATTAGTAGATGTGCATTATTGAAGCCTCATGGGTTTCTAAAAAATTAATCATTTTGCATAAAGATTCAGACATTTCTCTCAAGCAAACAGAAATAATATTTTCTGGTCATTATTTCTTGTTTTTCCACCTTGTAAGAGCTCTCTGGAAATTGATTTTCGATTTGCACCAGTTGTTTTAATATTCTAGTGTTTTCCAATTCTGTCAGTATTAGTAGCTTCGATGAATACTGCAATTTACCCTGACATTCAGGGAAGCTCAATATGCTAATTAAAAGATGCTGATCAGGAGATGTTAAATTTCTTTTAGGATCCAGTTAAATATAACACAAAGATTTCTGACAGAGAAGAAATGGATGATAACAAATATAGAAGCAGGTGGCAGAAACTGTTTAAAAGATCGCTAGATGTCATTCTGGAAGATAAGGCAAAATAAGAATACGTGCTAGAACAGAACAGTTTAACCCTTGATAATTATTGGAAAACTTCGTGCCTAACATAGGGCTGTGTTCATTCATCTGGCCATTCAAGCAATAACTATGCTCATGCATGTGGTCCCTGTATTGAAGCTCTGGCACAGTGATTAAGATGTCCTTCTTGTCCTTGAGGGACAAGCTGGCAAAGAGCAGGAAGGTGTAGGCGGCACTCACCTCATCCCTGCATTTCGTAAGTTGTGAGAAGAATGACAAGTCTTGCACACTCTTAACATGCCGGTTAGGGGCATTTTGCTTGGGATGTTGTAATTGAGAA
This sequence comes from Rhinopithecus bieti, assembly GCF_001698545.2. NCBI lineage: Eukaryota > Metazoa > Chordata > Mammalia > Primates > Cercopithecidae > Rhinopithecus > Rhinopithecus bieti. Next base: position 86,953 of record NW_016814078.1, read on the forward strand.
AAAAAGAGGAATGTGCTTAGAGGAAGGTAATTTTTCCTATGGGGTCTGTGATGACAGCGGGTGTGAGGAATCCTAGTGACTGTGGGAAAGAGTGACTGCTACTGCAAACCAGGACATGCAGGAAGTTCTGCCAATGTCTCAGGATGTTAAGAAAGACCCCTCTCCCAGTCTGGAGCAGGTCTGGATTTGAGATCCAAGAAGGTGCACAGTGCTAAGGGAGGGGACAGAATCTAGTCCTGTGGGGCCTTGGGTCCCTGATATCTGAAGTGGAGGAGATGATGCTCACTCCGGGCAAAGGCTCTCATGCTTCCTCCACATGCAAAGTTCAGGGTTCCTTGCTGCTTTTGTTTAATAAAACCTTTCTCTACAACCTTTTCTTAATGGTCTCACTGGGATGATTCTGAAGGAAAGAATTTATCAGGTCAGGCAGCATCCTTATCCTCTCCAAATCCAGCAACGTCAGTTCTTCCACGACAGGAAACTCGGGCAATAAGGACCATGAAAATATCCAGTAAATTACCACGATGCTTTCAGTGCTGATACTGTTGGATTTTGAGTAGGAATTTCATAAATTGAGCTTTACTGCACTATATAAAATCATATAACGTAACATAGCATAATATAACATCCCTGTGAAGTTCTTGTCAATAAATAACCACAAGATTAAAAGGGGGAAAACCCTTATTTCTTCAGGGATATCAAAGTACATATATGATTTAGGCATCTTATTTAGTCTCAGGTGTAAGACATTTCAGGTCTCTGTCATTCCCTTTCTCTCTGCAGTTGTTTTTCTGAACACACTTGCTGAATGCCATCCACAACATTAGCAGTAGCCACCTATTATGTGCCTTTTATGATATGTTGGACATTTTGCATATATTATTATAGCCAGTACTCACAGAAACTCCTCCAAGGTAGATGTTATTGCCTCTCTTTTACACACTGAAAGTTGAAATCATTGGGAAAGATTTGTTCCAGAGGTAGAGTGGAGGTTCAAGCCCAGGCCTGACAGGTGTCAAAGCTGCGGTCCTCTCTCCAAAGATGCAGCCTCCTCCTAAGAAGGGCTTCCTGCACATGTTTATAACATGCCTCATCAGGGTCGTTATAAGCTTTCTTTGACAACTAATAAGATTTCAGATATATTTCTAAAAACCAAAAGAGCAATTTATCAGCAAATACAGCTCTTACAGGGGGAAGCAATATTATTAAAAATAATATTTTCCAAGTATTGTGATTTAAATAGCCATTACTCCAGTGTGGCAGTATTTAAGATAGTTTTAGCAGGAATCAGTAATGCCAAAAATTAAATATGACATTTACTTTGAAACCAGAGTTTATTCAGCACATTTCCCTTGTCCAAACAGATCAGAATGACACGTCTTTATGTTCTGTCTAAAGATAGTTGGCCCGCTATCAGTACAAATTTGTCTGGAGTGGGTGATCTGGGAGATGTAACCATGTCCCTGCTCAGTAGGCTAGGCAGTTCACAGTGTCTGTTACTTCCAAATGCGGCTCGGCTTTTGGCTGTTAGGCTAATCCTCCTACATTGAGTCAAAGGGGTCAGATAAGACATTTGGAATGTCTTGTTCCAAATCACTGCTGCTGTTACTAAGCAAAAGCAAAAACAGTGCAGCCATGTGGGAACTGGCCTCGAGGCTTGAGCAATGGTGGATGAGACAGATGGGCTAATGCCAAGGACTGTTGCCCTACTAGTCACTTTCTTAGAGACTGGAAATAAATGCCATGATCCCCTGTGCTCCAACTCATCTCTGCCTTGGTGACCTAGACCAAGTGCCATCTGAGTCTAGCGAGAGCATGCTCACATCTTTATGAGCCTGTCCTTGCCTTGTGTGTTTTTGTAGACCAGTGTCTGTGCCTTTGCATCATGAGCTAATACTCCTGAGATAAATATATCTCAGGAGTCAAGTCACTTCTGTTCAGCTGCACCAATGATTTAGTAGGGGTAAACCTTGAAGCAGGACAATTAGGTTTTTTTTTTTTTCTTTTCTTTTTTTTTAATGAATTAAAACAGCATGTTAAGTAAGGGCTGATAGAGCAAGTGTCTGAAGATGTTTTGCCTTGTAATATATGTGCATCACACAAGGTGGCAGAATAAGCATAAAGTGATCCTCCAAATGCCAGGCGGGGATGCTGCATTGTTTGCAAGGCAGGAGCTGGTCACTAGCCCCTACCTTCGCTGTTGCAGCTGCAGCTGCTACTTCTCTGCGAGCGTGCTCACACTTCTGTGTTTGAGAGGAATATGCCATGCAGTTTAATAATTTGCTGGCACGCCATCCTTTGCTTTCCATGAGAAACTGTGTTAGATGATTAGACCACCCTGGTTTATGAAAATGCATGCCTACTCCTGGCTCCGGTTTATATGCTTTCTCTTTGATTGAAAATGCAAGCTCACTCTCCATCAGCATTCTAGTTCAACTCAAGGGCATTGTAAAAGCACAGCCACAGTTTTATAACATAATATCAAATTTTAACTTTTTTCTTCTCCATATAGGGTGTAAATATGAAGTTAAATATTTATTAAGTATTTGTCAAGCATATTAACACTGTTTGTTTTTCTCCATAAGGAGAATTAAAAGTCCTTGGATTTATTTTAAATTTAATTGAATAGTTAATACTTAATTTTAATCATTATTAATTTAATTTTAATGTAGTCATTTTATGGCTGAATTAAATATTTTACCAGACTCAAGCTTGTGAACAAGGTCATTAGCAATTGACTACATAGGACTGTCAGGCCAAGCATCAGAAATACTACAGTAGAAATTTATCTGTACTATTAACCTATTCAGTACAAAGAAATGGGACATCTTTCAAAGTCATGGGGAAAACATTTGATCTCTCAAATTAAAAAAAATGGAAGTTATGCATATCCCTCATTTCTCATATAAAATTCACATGTCTTAGCTTCAGAAGTTTTGACTGACAACAATTTATTTTCCTAAGTTCTATGTGGAAAATATCAGGGTCAGCTATGGGAGGGGGTAAAATGCTCATCCTCCATAAAGTAGGTCAGACAGTTTGCCAGGCTAGACCACCAGGGAGATAACTGACTATGGCTGGTCATCTTTGGTCAGTTCTTTCATCTTCTCTTCCCTATGATCACTGTTTTTCAAGGGCTTTCAATACTTCTGTCAAGTTCTGCTGGTTCCTGAGTCTGTGTCTCTCCTCTCACTTAGCTTAAATTGTAGTCCTTATTTCTAGGCTTCTTGCAGTTGGCTGCATCTCATCATTTCCTCCTCCACCTAACACCTACCAGCACTGTGCTGGAGTTAGCTCAGACTGGCTTGATATCTTTTCCTAAGTTCTCAGTCAGTGACGTCAGGCTGAAAGCTTAAATTGGCCATGGTGGGAGTATTTACACCACAAAAATCAGCCAACACCACAAAAAGTCAGGGCTCTTCCCTCCCATCTTGCAAGCCAGTGTACCTGCACAGCACTATGTAATACCATGGATTCCAATGAAGAACCCCAACTCCAAGTTGATTCTGTCATTTCACACCCCTGAATATGTGGTTAATGGCACACTGCATGAAGTTAATCTTCCATGTGTTAACCTCCATAACTGGAAAAAATATATTTATTCGCGGAACTGATGGTATTCTTGTTCATGTTTAGGAAAGACAGATGACTGCATTACGCAGCCGGTGTGCCATTTAAACCATTGTGCACACAGCAGCTGGGCAGAGATTTAAATGGAAAGTGTCTCCACCTATAGACCATGCCAAAAATGAACTGCAAATGGTCCAAACACCACAGTAAGTTTCGTGAAAAGTCTGACACTTCTTCAATTTGCTGGCTACTCCTGGAGAGCTTGGCATTGTTGCCCAGTGCAGAGGATTGCAAAGTCACTTGATTTTTGAGGGAATTTACAATCTGCTTTATCTTGTGGGTTTTGTTTCTCTAAAAAGAGATGTCCCAACTTTCTGCACTAAATTGGAATATTTTCTCCTAGAATTCAAATAATCTGTCAAGGTCAAGTATTCAAAGTGTTTACAAATTCACAAAAATTCATAACATTCTTTAACTTGGAATTCAAAGCCCTCTGCAATATTTTTCCAGCCTATTTCCCAATCTGTTGTTCTCCGTGATTTCTGACCACTCCAACTTTGCTCACACTGTATCTTCCGCCTGAAGTTTTTTTTTTTTTTTAATCTTCTCTATTTTATTAAAACTTTATCCTGTTTCAAGGCTGATGTGAAAATCCATCCCCTTATAAAGTTTTCCTGATTTCCCCACTTGAAAATACATATATGTTCTTCACAGGACACTTAAAACATTTTCTATACCTGTTAGGTTGCTTAGTAATTTTTATATTTGCACATGCGTTTTATCTTCCTTACTAGATTTGAAAACAGAAACCATGCGTACTGGTTATTAAGCTATTGACTCTGCTCAATTCGCCCCTTTTCACTCTGCACGCGAAGCCGGAGCTGATATCATGCAAACCATACGTCTGGCTTGCTGGCTGTTTCCTGTTAGGAGCACCAGGTGGAGAAACTGGAAGGAAGAGGTGGGAGGAGGGAGATGGAAATTGTTTCTTCCTGTTTGCTTCATGTTACTGAAAACGATATTCCAAGGATGGCACACCACTCAGGCAGTAGCAGTTGGTTCCAGCCTGCAGCTTTTCTTCAAATGCCAGAACCCACCTCATAGTGTCCCTCAGAGGCACCAGCAGCAGCCATGCTTCTCAGGCATCTGGACCCCAGCTCCTTGAGGCCTGTCCTGTGAGTTTGCTAAGTAGAAGCCTCTGCTCAGATATTAGAGCCCAGGTCTGAGTGGGCCCTCCTCTAGCTTTTAGGTTCTTCCCTATGTTTCCTCAGCCCAAGAATGTACTGTGTCTCGCAGTCATGAAGTCTATGTTTCCCCAACCTTCCTTCTGAAAGGTTGTTTCGGTTCTCTAACACCCACATTATCAATTCTCTATAATAAATACCCTGTTGAAATATCCAGTGTGGTTTCTCTGTTCCTGACTGGACCCTGAATGCTACACAATGACTGATCCATTGGTTTTCTCCTTTGTCCAATCCCCCAACCCAGTTCCTACCAGTGTGGTATGCACACAGGAATTCCTCAATAAATATTTGTTGAACGGATGAATGAATATTTATTAAGACAAAAGACCCTGCTATATTTCATTATTCTGTCTTTTCTTCTCCATTTTCATGATTGCTATGTTCAAATAAGAAGCCTCAGTTATCATTCATGGGCAATTTCGGAGGGTCAGGAAGCATTTCCTTGGGGTTTATGGGATGGTTTAAAATGCATGGCTTGCCACTATACTTCACAAGCAGTAGCAAACAACATATGCATTATGCAGGGCTCTTTTGTGTTGATCACTCTTCTGCAGACTTTAGGGAATTTTTTATACTGAGAAAGATGCTACTGTCCTCATGTGTACTGGTAACAGAAATGGACATGATTTATGATATGCACATCAAGAAGGTGACTCTATTAGCCACTCTTTTACTCCCTCTTGAAATTGAATAAGGATATTTTTTGAGAATATGATTTAAGGTCAGATTGTGTGGAAAACAGCTGCTCTACAAGCATGTGAATAATTGCTGCTTGAACCAGAGTAAACTTTGCAGAAGGCTGAAGGCATTATCCATTACATTAGAAGAAGATAAAAAGAATGCCAGGGGGAATGTAGAAACTGACCAACTGGGTAATCAGCAAAGATGTGATTTCTAGACTGGAATATAAGAAATGCTCAAGCCCAGATATGTGATACACACATAGAAATCTATTAAAATGTGTATACATCTCAGTTCCTGCCTCCCTCCCTCCCAGGGCTTACATGAGCTTAAACAACTGATATCATTAAAGTGCCTTGAAGAAGCTCCTTGAATACGGGTGGGAAATTGGCAGTTATGGCAATGATAGTAGCTGGAATATTTTTACTCTGTGTTGAACTGATTTTGACCATCATTAGCATACAGACAAAGCCAGAATCTAGTGAAAAAATGAAGCGTCATTAAACCACTCAGGAGATAAGCCATACCCTGTGCCCACTGTTTTCATGTAGCCTATGTCATTTGGGAATCATGCGAACATCATTCCTCACCAAAAATGTGACTTCACTGAATATATTGTTTGCTAAATATAAATAACTTAGAGGTAAGTAAGTTGCAGTTCAGCAGTATTGAGAAACTTTTTATAAATCCTTATAATCTAATCTTGAACACCTGTATTACGGTATTTGGACTTGGATAATTTTCTGTAACCAACAGAATACCAGGAAACTTACAAAAACATGTAATTTTCAGCTCTTTAAAAAAAGATAAAGAAAATGTTTTCTGAAGAGGATCACTCAAGTGGTTTGGAGCATGGATGGGAGCCCCGGGAGTGAGTTGGTATTATGTCTGCATGTACTTTGGGGTAGCATGATGTTTTGTAACAACCACAGGCTTTGAGTTGGTAGAACAGAGTTTAAGTTTTATCTCGTCTGCTAGCAAACCTCAGTTCCCACTTCTATAAAATGGGCATAGCAATATCTCCCCAACAGATTACAGGGAGGATCAAGTGCTCCTACCTTTGTGAAAGCTCTTGGGACAGTGCCAAGCTTGTAATACATTCACAATCAATGCTGGCTGAGGTTGAAAGGACCAGGTATAGAAGTTGGCATAGGAAGTGACAGTGGACTATGCTAGTGGTCAACACAGGTGCCGAAATCCCTGGCTGGCCTCACAGGGTGAGTGAAACACTGTCCTACCACAAGGAAAGCTATTATAATTCTTCCGTGCCTCTGGAACCTGTGGTCAGGTGTGAAAATCAGTGGACTCAGAATAGGGTGCAGAGAAGGTGGATGGGAGTGTGGTCTCAGGGCAAATGAGGCACTGGAGGCTTGTGAGTCCTTATATCATTTCTTGCCCATGAAAGCCCCTCATGTACAAACTCAGACCCTCTGGTGTCCCACCACTCCAGCATCCCAGTATCTTTATCTTCTTCCTCTTAGGCCCATGTTGTCAAAACGTTATACCTCTGATCTGAGCACGCTTCGCTCTGCACCTATAAACTCCACTTCTGTGCAGTTTGAGTTCTAAGATTTGCAGCTGTTTTGTCCTCCCAGACTGTACACTATTTCATCTCATCTCACTGCTAAATATTTTCTTGCCTTCAGTAGTCTATGTCCCTCCTTCAAATGTGCTACTCCTAATTAGCTATGATTGGAAATCAGTTCCCCACCCTTCAGAATTATGGGAAAAATAAGCATAAATGATTGATGATAAAACCCCAGGTGGCTTTCCTATGGGTCAAGTGCCTCAGCTTTAGTGCCTGGAGTTGGTGGCATATTTTGGCTGCTTTGAGACCTCTTTACTTTCTTCCTAGTTCGAAGCTGTATTCTGAAAAGGTGACAAGAGTTCCAGATGAAATATTATTGTATTGTCCTTAATCCTCTTCTGGGAATGGGGGACAATATTACTGATTCACTGGGCACCTGCCATTAAGCGGAGAGAGACAGCATTATGCGCCGCCTCGTTTTTAAGGGCTCCTGGTGTTGATAAGAGCATTCAGAAGAGCTCGATGCAGACACTAACTTATCTGGCCTCCTTGGCAATTGCTTGTGGATGAATAGGCAAGTCAAGTCCTTGTAAAGAAAGGTCAGGATGAAGGTTAACAAATATATTTTTGAGGTTTGAGACATGAATAAGCAGAAACTGTCAGAGGTTGAAAGGGAAAAGAAAAGGGAAAAAGGGAATTCAGGACCATTTTCAGACAAGAGAGGAGAAAGAAAGCAGACAAAGAAACATATGGGGGAGGAAGTAGTGAAAGAATTAATGAATACTGGCACAGTGACCCTCCACTGCAGTGGGATTAGTAGGTCTAGGCGAGCGTCCCTTGACTAAGACTGATCGCTGAGTACAGACACGGAATATAAGGGCCAGCTCCGGGAAAGTCCATGGAGAGAAATGCAGTGTGATTAAGATGCAGTCCCTGCTAAACTCTGACCTGGGAAAGTGAAGAGAAAGTGAAAGGTGAGTCACTAGGAAATGCTATGAGCAATATTGTGATGAGAAGAGAAAGTTAGGGAGTCAGAAGGTGGAACAGTAGTTTGAAATAAACTGTGCAGCTTAGCATACTGGGGCAGAGGTAAGCAGTGGCAAAGAGGAATACAGCATGAGGACCCTTGGTGTCATCTGGTGAGGTCCAGGAAACCAGACACTGGGGGCATGGAATGAAGGACTGCAGATATTTCTGTGCTAGCAAAAGATACACAAAAGAGAGCTGCATTTTGGACTGGAAGGGCCTATAGGGGAATGTGGGGAATGTGCATGGTAAATCTTACACAGTAATATTAGCCAGTGGCATTGCAAATTGATCTTGCCTCTTTGCCAAGTACTATCCTAAGACTTGGGCTACCACCGTCTCTGGTCTGAGCCACTGTCGTTCCTTGCCTAGATTACTTAACAGCTTCTTAACTGGATTTCCCACATTCACCCTTGCCCTCTAAAGTCTATTTTCAATAGGGCAAGCCAGAATGATATGTTTTAAACTGTAAGATCTTATTTCTCTTCTGCATAAAACCTTGTGATGACCTCCTCTTCACCCAGAGTAAAGACCAAAGTTCTGACAAGGATTTGCAGGCCGTACTTGATCTGTGCTCTCCCCAGCCCTGTTCCTCTGTCATTCCACTTCCTATGATTCTTCCACTTGTTTAGTCTGTGCCAGTTAAATGCCCCCCTTGCTACTCCTCAAATATGCCAGGTGTACTACCTCCCAAGGGCCTTGACTGGTCGTTTCCTCTGCTTGGAGTGTTCTTTCTCCCAGATACCCACATGGCTAACTCTGTCACCTCCTTTGCTCAAATTTCATCTTCTCAGTAAGTCCCATATTGACCACCTTATTTAAAATTACAACTCACCTGTTCCCCTTCTGCATGTCCTCCCCACTTCATTCCAATCTTTCCCAGCTTTTTCTTTATTTCCATAGCCCTTATCGCTTTCCAACATACTATGTAATTCAATTATTTGGTTTGTTGTTCATTGTCTGTCTCCTCCACTAGGAGCTTCCACTGTGAGCTCCACAGGGAAGGAATGAATAAATTGCTCATCAGCCTACCCCAAGTGACTAGACCACACCTAGTCACGTAGAAATCACTCGGTTTTGGACTGACTGACTTAATGGAAAATAAGAATGAATTAAATGTGGGTAGTGGAGAAAGGCAGGGGAAGGAGATTGTTCATATTTAAGCAAAGTTAAGTACAATGGGAAAGGAGGGCGGCATGGAAGGATAAGACTAGAAAGTAGGTGAAGGCTCCAAACATGTGGACTTCATGTTAAGGATTTTGGTCCAGGGGAAATGAGAAACCATGTAATTATCCTAGGTGGTGGTGATAACATAGTTTGATTTGCATCTGGAAAAAAAAAAATCAGTAGCTGAGGAGGGACAACCATTGAAATTGCTGGTTACAGGGGGCCAAGAAAGAGATGGTAGCTTAGACCAGGAAGATGTTGATAGGAGAGAGTGGTGGATGGATTATAGAAATATTTGCACATGCCAGAATAGAGTAGTAAGCAAAGTTTGTGAGGGACAACAAAACAAAAAATGAAAAGCAGGAAATGGCAAGCCTGGCTTAAGTGCTGGATGGATAGTAGCATCATTCACTGCAATGAGGAACCCTGGGAAAGGATCAGGTTTTTGAGGAGAGATCATGAGTTCAACTGGCGACAGGTTGAATGTGAGATGCTATTGTGGATTGAATTGTGTCCTGCCAACTCCAGTTCATTTGCTGAAACAGAAAACTTTTTACTTGGTACCTCACACCTGATGAAACCTCCCTGACAGAGAGGGAGAAGGTAGTAGAGTCAAATAAGCTAGGCCTCAAAAGTGCAGGAGAATTTCTCCTTCTTCTTCCCTTCTTCCCCTCTCTTCCCTCTCCCCCTCTCCTCCTTTCTTCCTTCCTTCCTTTCTTTTTTTTTTTTTACAGAATCTCACTTTGTTGCCCAGGCTGGAGTGCAGTGGTGTGATCTGGGCTCACTGCCACCTCCGCCTCCCGGGTTCAAGTGATCCTCCTGCCTCAGCCTTTTGAGTAGCTGGGATTATAGGCACCCACCACCATGCACAGCTAATTGTAGAGACGGAGTTTCACCATGTTGGCCAGGACGGTCTCAAATTCCTGACCTCAGGTGATCTACCCACCTCGGCCTCCTAAAGGGCTAGGATTACAGGTGTGAGCCACCATGCCTGGCTTCCTTCCTTCCTTCCTTCCTTCCTTCCTTCCTTCCTTCTTTCCTTCCTTTTTTTCTTCCTTCCTTTCTTTCTTCTTTTGAGTTGAAGCACAATGGTCAGAAAGTGGAGTGAAGTGGGCAAAAGAACACCCCGATCTTGGAGTGGATAAGGTATGACATAATAAACACCCAGTCTTCTGAGACTGTAAGGGAGCAGTGTTCTCAGAGAAAGTCCTGGTTTTAATTAAAAGCATGTCTTAATTAAAGAGAGGTCAGGGCATTGCCAGGGGAAAGCTGAAGATACAGAGGAATTGACTGGTTCTGTAAAGCAGTGCCAGGGGCCATAGTAGACAGGTTGAGGACAGTGGAGAGGCCAGGCAGTGGTGCAGGGGCTGGTGTTCAGGAGGTTTAGATGGTTGAAGGATGATGGTGTTGTTCAGAATAGATGGCCAGAGCAGATTATGGTTATAGCACTGATGGAAAAAGTTAATAGGGCTGATGGATTGGTTTTGCAGACAGGCAATAAAGGACCATTAGCCAGATGACTCTGTGGGCATAAACGATGGCAAGCGTCAACACCAAACTCTTTGTGCTGTGAGCATTGGGTGATGGCTGAAAAAGTTGCCAAAATTGAATTTATAAGTGTAAAATGTTCATCCTATGAGACCCTGTAATTCTACTCCTATGAATGTTTGCTAAGAAAATAATTGAGCAGATAAAAAAAGTTACATGTAAAGGAGGATCTTCATGACAGTGTTATAGTCATCACAACTAAAAAATACATTTATTTTGAAATTCTTTTATTCCCTTGACTCTTGAGACAACACACTGCTGCCTCAAAAATCTCTGCTTACCTCCTTGTTTCTTCTTACTTTTGTGAAGAAGAGAATGGATGGCTATTTACAAAACCCGTTTTAGTTTCTTCCCAGACATACAGCTAGATGATATTTTTCAGCTTCCCTTGGAATTAAGTGGCCATGAAATGGAGCTCTGGTCAACAGAATGTTGGCAGGAGTGATGTATTCCTCCCCCAGTTCTGGCCCCCAAAACCTCTCACCTGACCCTCTATCTTCGTTCTTTCCCCATCTAGCAAAGCCACGAGAAGGAAGGAATTGAGGTTCTTAAGTGTCCACGTGGAAGGCTGACTACTAACCAGAAACATCTGTACTAGAGTTATATGAATGGGAAATAAACTTCTATTAGCTAAGCTTCTGAGATTTGGGGGTTTATCTGTTGGAATACTTAGCATTGCTCTAATGAATATACCTTGTTTGCAGTTTCTTAATCTTCCTGCCCCATTCTCTTGGTGTTCTCTGAGTCTCAGACTCCAACATATTTTCACTCCGTATATTCCTTCTGAGTGATTCTATTCATTCCCATGGCTTTATCTCCTATCTTTATGCTGATGACTCATGTTCACTTCTCCCAGCGAAACATCTCTCTACATTCCAGAGCCTGTATTCAGTAGTGTAGCAGGCATCTTCACCTGCTTACTGATTCCTGAGACTTAAAGTATATAATATTTATTACATTATATTTCTTCAACCTTATTTCTCTTCTAGAATCTTAATCTCTGTGAATAGTGCCAACATCCAACCAATTGCCCAGGCAAGAAATCTGCAAGTCAGTCCAGGTTCCAGCCCTCACCTCCACCTCCCACACCCAAAGTCATATTAAATTACCTGTTTAGATATCTCAGATCTCCTCCCTTCTATCTAGTATCACTGTTCCAAGGCAAAGATAACAAGGATAGATTAAAGGAGAGATTCAGACCAAATATATATAAAGTTATATGTCATGTTGCACAGCATGAAAAGGGATTGAACTGTGTGTCCATCACTAGAAGAGGAGGATAAAGACATGGAAAATCTCTGTCCTTTCACATCTAATCTGGTACTTAATTAGACCCTCACTCCATTCTCTCACCCTACATACCCAATTATTCTACCTTAACCTTGGAGAGGAAGAAATCACATTGATCAATGCCTAGATGTGGATCTCAGCCTCAGGGAAGGTCAACAAGGGTAACCTGAGAGATGAATAATGTGGTGAATAGAATATATATATTTTTGAGGAGTCTATGGAAGTCCGAGGAAATATTTTATGGAGCTTTGGGTTAGACTAGATCTAATTCCATCCAATACAGGTACGGAAAAGATCTTGCAGGGGGAGTGTTGTTAAAATGATGTCTTGGCCCATGAAGTCCAAGGCTGCAGATAATGGAGGCAGGTTCACGAACTGGTAGCAGTGGTGGGCTGAAGCATGATTGCCATACCCTAGACCCTACCTTATGTGAGCTTCTGCTGATAACAAGATCCCAGTCTAACAATTTAGTTCCTTTGTCTCTTTCTCATAATCTATAGTTTTTGAACAAAATAAATAGGAAAAAGCATTTGTTAAACTTATTGAAGGTGTCTCTATTTGCAAACTAAAGTGGCAGAATCATGACTTGATTAAAAAACCGAAAACCAAAAAAGAACTATTGACAAAATACCCTAGTCCTGTGCTCATATCCCAGCCACATCTTAACTTGTTGAGATTGTTCATTGCTCTCCCCAGGCAGTAAAGAAAGTTTTCTCCTTCTGGGCATTTTATGATTGGCGTCAGCAGTATATTTTTCTGGGGAATTGATTCTCTCTCTCTCTTTCTCACTTACTTTTTCTTTGTGAGCAGCTCTCTGTGATTATAATTATGCAACTAGGAGATCAGAGGGCTATCACTGGGCAGTGCCTACTGAGCCAGATTGCAGCACCAGCCCTATTTGAGATTTGCCACATGATGGCCAGAGTAGCCTGTCTGCTAAAATAGCAAGGTTGACTTCAGAGACTTTTCTCAAATATTCAGGGGCTATTTAACCTACTTTATACCAACTCTCTACGACTTTCTAGTCTGAAGAGCAGACTCAATAGTATTTTAGCATTCTAAATTCCAAATAAAACCCGAGAAACGCTGTTATACATAGACAAAAACAATTTCAGCTCAGAGAGGAATAAATACAAGTTTTTGCTCCTCCAAACGTTGTCTTGATTAACATTTCCTTTAATTATGGTTTAGAACATGCTAGACTTTCTATTCCTTGTCTTATACTTTCCTTCCTCGCAAAAGATCAATTTTATATGTCTTCTTTTTGTTCCTATAAGACAAAACATCTATCCATCCCTTCTTCCCTCCAATTTCCAGTTTTTTCATGGATGGAACTTTCAACAAACCTAAAAGTTGACTGGAAAACTCTGACATCTCGTTACTCCGTGCTTCAGTGGCTGTTAAATTGATAGTTTCAGAGTGGATATCAAACTATCTACTCTATCACTGTTTTTTAAAAAAGGGAAAAAGATTACAGTCTGTCTAAATCAATGTGACATTTCTCTGACATGTGTGTCTTGATTGCTCTTTTCCTCAGCATATCCATTCCTTCTGAATATCTCCATTTTTCCATGGCTATCTAAGTCAGACGGGGCTTGTCATCTCATAAAAATTGCTCCACCTTTTGCTTAGGTTTCTCTTAATTTTCTGTTTCTCTGTATTTATCCTTCTGTATTTATCACTATAGACCATACTTCAAACCAACATGGGTTGGACTTTTACAAGGCAGACGGCGTCTTGGTTTTTCTCCTCAGTAGAATTTCTATTTGTGGCACATGCATTTCCTTCTTCGCTGAATTCCCAGCAACAGTTCTCAGTAAGGGCAGCTGCTGCTCTGAGCCTCTTCGGATTTTTCTTTCATTCTCTCTTCACATATCGAACTCATTCTGTCTTGAAAGGTTCTCAGTCTCCACTGGCCGGGGGAAGGTGGAACATATCACAAGTTGGCAGAGTTGCAGTGCACTGTGCTTTGAACTTGTAAAATTCTTTTCAAAAGTCAAAATCTTTAAAGGAAAGAAAAGAAGCTTCTGGTACATTTAGACAATGTGAGAACAGGAATGACCTGAGTTTAAAGATAAGGGTTAATGCTGTGATGTCAGTTCTTGGGCATAACTTCTCAGGAAACTTTAGCTTCACTAAAGCTCTCTGATTTTAAATGTCTTTCAAAGCAATCTTTTGGTGTCTGAAAATACAAGAAAATAGAAAGAACAGGATTTATGACTCTTTCAGTAATTTATCCTAAAGCATACAAACATGATATTTTGTTGTACTCCCAGAAGCCTCTCTTTAGAGATAAAATTCAGCATCATGCACTTCTACCATTACCACTGCCCTTCCAATCTGACCAACCATTTGGAAAAATAAAATGTAATGAAGGTGTTCACTGTCTTCCCTTTCAATTAATCTAGGCCTGTTAAGATGCACAGATTGTTAGCACATGCAGCAGTTACTTCACACATATTCCTTGTCCAGCCCTGATTATAGGATCACATTCTGACTGCTTGTGATTTAGCTCAATAACTGGGGAATGTAAATGTCATTCTGCCAAAGATTCACAGAGTGGGTGGTCAGAAACCCCCTCTTTGCCTTAATATGATCATCTGAAAAATAAGCATACAAATAACATCATAATAATCATGGAAAAGAACAGAAATTAAAAAAAAATTACATATGTGATGAGTTGGTTCTAGACATTTGCGTGAAGCAGAGTTTTTTTTATCCCCATCACTCCTGAACACCTATGTTTTGCCCCTTTTGTGCTCATAGAACCTCATTCCTCTACCACCCACCCCTCCCTTCATCCATCTTCTTTGTCAATATGCTTATTCAGTTCTAATTGGGAGAAAATATCTTATTCAGTCAATTGACACTGGGGTTGTATTTCTTAACTTCAGGTTTATGAACCCCTAAAACCGTAGGCGAAATTCTGTGTTTGGGGACCTATGTGCCTTATTCTGTAGAAAGTATTGGTAGCTTTCATTAAGTCTCAAAAGATCCTAGGATCCCTGAATAGTTGAGAACCATCTCAAAAATATTTTCCTTTAGAAGGACTTGCTAATTTAAAGTCATGCACATTTAACAGTGATATTTCAGGAAGTTCAAGGAAGACAGTTTAAGGCACAAGGGAGCTGGGGGAGACTCCAGGACTCCTTTTAGCTACTCCACAATTCTGTATGTTCACTGTTCTTCCGAATCTTTAGCTGGCTTTGTTTAGAACATTTTACTTTTAGCAATTTTGTTTGGTGCATGCCATGAGAAAATGTACCTAGTTATTGCATGCCGAGTCCCTCAAGGACTCAGTGGTGTACACTGGATTTGGGGAGATTGCTGTTCTACTACAAACTTCAAGTTATTTAGGAAGTTGAGGGTTGAAAAGAAGGAAAACATCATTTTTTATTCCATGTATTTGTTCACTTGAGGAAAAGGTATTTTTTCTGAATTACTCGAATTGCTGAAAGTTAATATTTCTTTTTCAAATAAATAAAAGAAAAAAATTGCTATATTTTTTGGATTTTAAAGCTAGTAAGACAATAAAAATGACAGAATCAACCCTTTAAAACTTTTCCCTTCAAGAGTCTGATGTAGAGGATGCATATAAATTAAAGTCCAGAGGCTGAGGCATTTGATGCCCCAGGTGTAGGGAGATTTCATAATTGTGTGATTGTTTTTTTCAAAATGGCTTCTTGCATGGCTACTGTTAAGACAGACTTGCTTGAAAAAATTTTTTCTGAAAGCATATCTTGGTCTCATCCTTAATCATTTGAAGAAGAACACTCGGCTGGATCTTTGTGAAGCTGGAAGGAATCACGATTGCCTCAGGAAGAGGAAGTAGTCAGGTCTGACTTTTAATAAAGAACGGCTGCTTGCCAATACCCAATTCCTCTCTACTTGTTTCAAACCTGCGAGGGTAGTTTGTTAAGGAGTTTGTCCTGAGGCAAATTAATCTGAAGTAAAAATGAATCAGGGGAGGATTGAATTTTGAGTCAAAGATAGGAAATAAATTTTCCCCTGAGTTAATTAGCACACACATTCTAGGAAAAGTAAACTGTATCAAGAATACTGCCCCTCAGACATGAGCTTCTAACTCCTGTCTGGTGACATGAATGCTTCCCCAAATAATGACTGCTTGTCAGAGAGATGGCCTTCCCTACTTGGCTTTCATACTTATCCTTAGTTTATAGACAGGTCTCACAAAAGCTTTCGCTGTGATTTATTATTTTTAAAAATGCTTGTCTCTTCATAAATGACCCAAAAAAAGGGGATTCAGGAGAAATGGAGAATTCTGTCATATGCTTTATAGACATTCCAGGCAAGCCTGGAACAACATCCCATTTAAATAACCACTCTAAGGATCCATCACGCTGAGCTGAGACATGCCTCAGCAACCTCTCTTCGTTTCAAAACCAAGCTGTCGGATAAAGAACAGGGAGAAGAGGGGTCTGTAGTCAGCTCATACCTGGGAACTTCTTTGAAAGGAGGATGCTGGAAAGAGAGTTGAACGGAGCAGGCTGTGACAGAGGAGTTGAATTTGATCTCTGCTGCTACTCAGAAGCATATGGTTTCCACCCACAGGAAAAATCTGCTTTTCTTCTGGCTGCCACACTAATGCAGGCATGAAGGGAAAAGACTTTGCTATCAAATACATCTCCAGGGTTGGCATCTGTGATTAAAGTTTTCTGTTTGCCCTGCATCCCTCCTCCAGGTGGTTTTAAAAAATTGCTAAAAGTTGTCCCTGTTTTTGCTTAGATAGTGGGAATGTAGGTGTTTGTTGTTAGCGGTTTATAACATACCCATTGGTGGGACCAACGCCCTAACTTCATTTAGTCTCTTACCCTGTTATTAGGCTAGTGAAATAATTAAAGGACAGGCCCAGACCTTGGAGCTTCATAGAGCAGTTTCTTTTGGCTATTACTACTTGCAAAACATCTGGTTAGGTTGACCATGAATAAGGCAATCCTTGGCTTCCAGTGTTATTTACTGTGGGGTAGAGATCTTATACTAGGGACTAGTTGTAAATACTGCATTCTCCATTTTATAGGTGGGGGATGTGGAGGCTGTGTTACTAGAACACAAATATAAGAAGACACACAATGACTCTTGGCTGTAGTTGATTGTGGATTTTGTAGTGTGGCAATGGAAGAAAATATAATGGAGGGCTTCAGGGCAATAGAAGGAAACCTCTCAGCTGGTGCTCAGAATAGAATTCTCTCTTTCCTTTCCAAAAGCCAGAGAGGCTTAAGACCCCCTCCTACAGCATGGACACAAGAGAGGAGTTGGCATTTGTAGCAGGCACATTTCCTATTGAACTTTTAGAGCAAGGATCATGAGCCTGACTTCCTAGCACGTGTGTGAATCCCTTCATTAACGTAATGCACATATTTAATGTTCTGTTTATTTATTTATAAGAGACATGGTCTCACTCTGTCATACAGGCTGTAATGCAGTGGTATAGTCATAGCTCACTGGAGCCTCGAACTCCTAGGCTCAAGCAATTCTCCCTCCTCAGCCTTCCGAGTAGCTAGGATTACGGGCATACCCAGCTAATTATTTTACTTATCAAGACAAGGTCTCGTTATGTTGCCCAGCCTAATCTTGAACTTCTGGCCTCAAGCAATCCTCCTGCCTCAGCTTCTTAAAATGTTGGGATTACAGGTGTGAGCCACCATACCCAGTCATAGCTAATCTTTTAGAAATGCAGTTGATTTAGTCAGATCTTGAATCAATTGCCCAGAGAAGTGAGAGACCAAGAATTGTTCGCTGCCATCTGCATCAATACAAGGAAGAGACCTGTCCCCTGAAAAACATGGGAAGCCTATGAGCTCTGGATGCAGAAAAGCATGTGAAAGTGGTACAGTATGGGATCTGCAAAGGACTGCAGGCAGCTCTCATCTGGGAACTGCAAAACCTACTGGAAAGTAAAGTGAACACTTTTTCTCGCCTGTGAATTTACTTGACTAGGGAATTCACAGTGCACCTCAGGAAGATTGCCCCAGATTTATATTATAGTTAGATTTGCGAGGTACTTTCAATCTGTTTGTACATTTAGTAAACTCTATGTGGTTCTGTCTAGACTTTTATTAACTTTCTTAGTTGCCTCTTTAAGTTTCCAAGTTAACAACTTAGTTATTAAGGAGAAGCATCTGCATTAGTTGCACTAATTCCCAAACTGATGTTCAAATTAAAAAATGTGTAGATTGGACCAGGTAAGTCATACCTTACACAGATGGGAGGTAGAACGAGTCCTGAATTTATGATCATTTGGCATGAAGTGAAGAATCAGCACTTTATTTTATTTACTGAAATATTGCAGAGAGTCAAATTCTAAATATATCTTCCATCACTGTTGACAACAGTCTTCTAACACTTTTGTCTGTCTCAAATCTTGCCCCATCGTGGCCACAGTGATCTTGCCAATCTCTTTGCGTGGCTCCTGCTGTCATTTCCAGCCACATTTCCCTTGGGTCTCTAACCCTGGCACTCTACGGTCCATCAATCCTGAAGTGCTTGGAGTTTTCCCAACATGCTCTCTTGTGCTTTGTTTCTTTGCGGATGCTTGTCTCTCTGCCTGGAATTCTCTCCTTTTTGGCTGGTGGTCACTTGGCAAGCACCTCCTGATCTTAAAGACAAAGCTCAAGCATTTCCCTCTCTCTGTAGACTTTCTAGGCACATGTGGCTGCTCCGTATACATTTGCTGAATGAACAAGTAAATGAGTGCATAAAACGATGAGAGTAAACAAATGAATGTCTGGCTGTTATTGCTCTTCTTTACTTAGAAAGATTCTACAGAATTCCCAAAGATAGTGCTGCCAGTGTAAATGTTATGATAAATTTGTAATTTTTGAGTCAAATGCTGTAAGGGTTGGGGGGAAATGTGGCACTTACTGAGGCCAACTTTGACAAACTGCTTTTCTCATTCTGCTTCAGAATGACTTTAAGATCAATTTCTTCATCCTCTCCAATATCACTATCAGCATCTAACATCTAACCTTTACAAAATCAAAAATGATGAAAACTAAATAATTCAACGTGAAGAGAGCTCGCCAGAAGACAAATGGACTATGTGATATATTTTTGGTTGTGGGGATGTAATTTGTCCCAATAATTAAGTATCTGTGTTCATGAATAGGCTCTAAAACCTCTGAAGACCAGACCTTCAAAGATAAAGTCAAAGGTACTGGTCTTATTTACTAGGTGAAGAATATATCCCCTTGCCATTTCTTTTTTCTTCTCTTAAAGATGTCCAGTTACTGAAACTTTAGCATTTTTAACTACAGGGGTGCATGTATCATTGAGTAGGGAAACACCGGTATACTGAAGAAATATGGTGGAGGGAGGAAGTAGGTGAGCTCATCTGTGATAAGGGAAAATGCACTAAGACACAGAATGTGCAGTGTGAGCTGATTTTGGGTCCTCGTCCTCTTCCACTTGCCCTTTACTTTAGTGTGGATGCCACTAGGATAGGACACAGTGGTTTGTTTGCAAGGATGTTCCATAAAGTCAAATTGAGATCTCCACTCCTCACGTGCTCACATGATATTTCATTAGGGATTATCTTGCTTAATATAGCATGCACCCTGGGTGGGGATGGGAGAAAGGTGGGGCCCCCAGAATTCAGGATATTTGCTACAAACTAATTTTAACATCATCTAAGTAACATCATCTATCACTATCATCTAAATAAAGCATCTAAATAAATGTGCGAATAAACATTGTCTCTGTTCAGGGGTCTCAGAATATATGCATTATACTACCCTGTTAGGTCCTATACTACTCTGAAAGTCCATGACCTTCTCTGGTCCTATGGGATGCTGTGAGCTCATCATCCTCTGCTCAGAGTGAGTAAGACAGGGAACATGCTGAGTCCAGGGCACAGGAAGGCATCCTTCTTGCTGGGCAGGGCCAAGCCAGGCTGCTCCTGAGGGGCCATCCTTAGCGGACCTTGAGAGAACAACCTAGTGCAGCCTCTAGCCCTTGGGGCTGGGCGAGGGATAGTGCTCTTTTCAGGGAAGAGTAGACAGTCTATGGATGACTATTCCATTTCCACCTGGCTCTTGGCAACTCATACAAGCTCCCAGTGGAGGGCTTTTGCTAAGGTGTCTGTTGATCTTGCCTGTATGGCTCTTTAGATCTTGCCCTTTCCCCCAGAAAGTCAAGTCTCTCTTTCTCTTTTCCTTCTCCTCTCCAGCCCAGCTGGAAGAGTCTAGTTTTGGTGCATGGTATTATATGTCTTTTTTAAAAAAATAATTATTTTATTTTATTTTTCCATAGGTTATTGGAGTACAGGTGGTATTTGTTTACGTGAGTAAGTTCTTTAGTGGCAATTTGTGAGATTTTCATGCACCCATCACCCATGTATACACTGCACCATATTTGTAGTATTTTATCCCTTGGTCCTCTCTCACTCTTCCCCCTAAGTCCCCAAAGTCCATTGTATCATTCTTATGCCTTTGCATCCTCATAGCTTAACTCCCACATAACAGAGAGAAAATACGATGTTTGGTTTTCCATTCTTGAGTTACATCGCTTAGAATAATCGTCTCCAATCTTATCCAGGTCACTGCAAATGCTGTTATTTCATTCCTTTTTATGGCTGTGCAGTAATTCCATTATATATACGTACCACAGTTTCTTTATCCACTTGTTCATTGATGGGCATTTGTGTTGGCTCCACAATTTTGCAATTGTGAATTGTGCTGCTATAAACATGTGTGCAAGTATCTTTTTCAAATAATCCCTTATTTTCTTCTGGGTAGATACCCAGTAGTGGGATTGCTGGATCAAATGGTAGTTCTACTTTTAGTTTTTTAAGGAATCTCCACATTGTTTTCCATAGCAGTTGTACTAGTTTACATTTCCACCAGCAATGTAGAAGTGTTCCCTGTCCACTGCATCCACGCCAACATCTACTGTTTTTTTGATTTTTTGATTATGGCCGTTCTTGCAGGAGTAAGGTAATATCACATTGTGGATTTCACTTGCATTTCCCTGATCATTAGTGATGCTGAGCATTTTTTCATGTGTTTGTTGGCCATTTGTATGTCTTCTTTTGAAAATTGTGGGTTTATGTCTTCAGCCCACTTTTTGATGGGATTGTTTGTTTGTTTGTTTTTTCTTACTGATTTGTTTGACTTTGTTGTAAATTCTGGATATTAGTCCTTTGTCAGATGTATGGATTGTGAAGATTATCTCCCACTCTGTGGGTTGTCTGTGTACTCTACTGACTGTTCATTGTGCTGTGGAAAATCTATTTAGTTTAATTAGGTCCCAGTTATTTATCTTTGTTTTTATTGCATTTGCTTTTGGGTTCTTGGTCATGAAATCCTTGCCTAAGCCAATGTCTAGAAAAGTTTTTCCAATGTTATCTTCTAGAATTTTCATAGTTTCAGGTCTTAGTTTTAAGTCCTTAATGGATCTTGAGTTGATTTTTATATAAGGTGAGAGATGAGGATACAGTTTCATTCTCCTATCTGTGGCTAGCCAATTATCCCAGCACCACTTGTTGAAAAGGGTGTCATTTCCTCACTTCATGTTTTTGTTTGCTTTGTCGAAGATCAATTGGCTGTATTTGGAGTTATTTCTGGGTTCTCTATTCTATTCCATTGGTCTATATGTTTGTTTGTTTCCAGTAGTATGCTGTTTTGTTGACTATGGCCTTACAGTATAGTTTGAAATCAGTAGTGTGATGCCTCCTGATTTGTTCTTTTTGCTTAGTCTTGCTTTGGCTAAGCAGGCTCTTTTTCAGTTCCATATGAATTTTAGAATTGTTT
The DNA here is from genome assembly GCF_001698545.2 of Rhinopithecus bieti. NCBI lineage: Eukaryota > Metazoa > Chordata > Mammalia > Primates > Cercopithecidae > Rhinopithecus > Rhinopithecus bieti. The sequence continues at coordinate 108,774 of NW_016814078.1, forward strand.
TTTCTAATTCTGTGAAGAATGATGGTGATATTCTCATGGGGGTTGCACTGAATTTGTTGATTGCTTTTGGCAGTATAGCCATTTTCATAATATTGATTCTTCCCATCCATGAGCATGGGATGTGTTTCCATTTGTTTGTGTCATCTATAATTTCTTTCAGCAGTGTTTTGTAGTTCTCCTTGCAGAGGTCTTTTTCTTCCTTGGTTAGGGATATTCCTAAGAATTTTATATTTTTGCAGCTATTGTAAAATGGGTTGAGTTCTTTATTTGATTCTCTGCTTGTTCGCTCTTGGAGTATAGAAGAGCTACTGGTTTGTGTACATATCTTGTATCTGGAAATTTTGCTAACTTCTTTTATCAGTTCTAGGAGCTTTCTGGAGGAATCCTTAGGGTTTTCAAGGTAAACAATCATTTTGTCAGTGAACAGTGACAGTTTGACTTCCTCTTTACCAATTTAGATGCCATTTTTTTCTTTCTCTTGTCTGATTGCTCTGGCTAGGACTTCCAGTACTATGTTGAAGAGGAGTGGTGAGAGTAAGAATCCTTGTCTTGTTTCAGTTGTCAGCAAGAATACTTTCAACTTTTCCCCATTCAGTATTATGTTCTCTGTGGGTTTGTAATAGATGGCTTTTATCACATGAAGGTATGTCTCTTGTATGCCAGTTTTGCTTAAGGTTTCAATCATAAAGGAATGCTGGATTTTGTCCAGTGCTTTTTCTGCTTCTATTGAGATGATCATGTGATTTTTTTGTTTTTAATTCTGTTTATGTGTGTATCACATTTATTGACTTGCATTTGTTAAATCATCCCTGCATCCCCAGTATGAAACCCACTTGATCATGGTGGATTATCTTTTTGATATGTTGTTGGATTCAGTTAGCTAGTATTTTGTTAAGGATTTTAGCATCAGTGTTCATCAAGAATATTGGTCTATAGTTTTCTTTTTTTGTTATGTCCTTTCCTGATTTTGATATTAGGGTGATGCTGGGTTTATAAAATGAATTAGAGAGGGCTCCTTTTTTCTCTATCTTGTGGAATAGTGTCAAAAGGATGGGTACCAATTCTTCTTTGAATATCTGGTAGAATTCTGGTAGAATCCATCTGGTCCTGGACCATTTTTGTTGGTAATTTTAAAATTACCATTTCAATCTCACTGCTTGTTATTTGTTTGCTAAGATATCTAAATCTTCCTGATTTAGGATAGGAGGGTTGTATTTTTCCAGGAATTTATCCATCTCTTCTAGGCTGTTTAGTTTATGTGGGTAAAGGTGTTCATAGTAGCCTTGAATGATCTTTTGTATTTCAGTGGTGTCAGTTGTAATATCTCCTGTTTCATTTCTTAGTAAGGTTATTCGGATTTTCTCTCTTCTTTTCTTGATTAACCTCGCTAATGGCCTATCAATTTTATTTATCTTTTCAAAGAACCAGCATTTTGTTTCATTTATCTTTTGTATTTTGTTTGTTTTAATTTCATTTAGTTCTGCTCCAATATTGGTTATTTCCTTTCTTCTGTTGGGTTTGGTTTTGTTTCTCTAGTTCCTTGAGGTAACCTTAGATTGTTTGTGCTCTTTCAGAGTTTTTGATGTAGGTGTTTAGGGTTATGAACTTTCCTCTTAGCACTGCCTTTGCTGTATCCTAGAGGTTTTCATAGGTTGTGTCACTACTGTCATTCAGTTCGAATAATTTTTTAATTTTCACCTTGATTTCATTTTTTGACCCAATACTCATTCAGGAGCTGGTTATTTAATTTCCATGTATCTGCATGGTTTCAAAAGTTCCTTTTGGAGCTGATTTCCAGTTTTCTTCCACTGTGATCTGAAAGAGTACTGATATAATTTCGGTTTTCTTAAATTTATTGAGGCTTGTTTTATGGCCTATCATATGGCTCTATCTTAGAGAAAGTTCCATGTGATGTTGAATAGAATGTGTATTCTGGGGTTGTTGGATGAAATATTCTGTATATATCGGTCAAGTCCATTTGTTCCAAGGAATAGTTTAAAACCATTGCTTCTTTGTTGACTTTTTGTCTTAATGACCTGTCTAGTGCTGTTAGTGGAATATTGAATTCCCCACTGTTATTGGGTTGCTGTCTATCTCATTTTTGAGGTCTATTAGTAATTGTATTATAAATTTGGGAGCTCCAGTGTTAGGTGCATATACATTTAGGATTGTGATATTTTCCTGTTGGACAAGGCCTTTTACTATTATATACTGTCCCTCTTTGTCTCTTTTAACTACTGTTAATTTAAAGTTTGTTTTGTGTGATATAAGAATAGCTACCCTTGCTCACTTTTGGTGTCGATTTGCATGAAATGCCTTTTTCCACCCCTTTACTTTAAGTTTATGTGAGTCCTTATGTGTTAGGTGGGTCTCCTGAACACAGCAGATGGTTGGTGAGTTCTTATCCATTCTGCAGTTCTGTGTCTTATAAGTGGAGCATTTAGGCCATTTACATTCAGTGTTAGTATTGAAATGTGAGGTACCATTGCTTTCATCATGTTCTTTGTTGCCTGTGTAATGTGGTTTTATTTTTGTGCTTTTGTTTTTTAACTTGTATTTTTGTTTTGTAGGTCCTGTGTGATTTATGCTTTAAAGAGGTTCTGTTTTCATGTGTTTCCAGGATTTATTTCAAGATTTAGAGCTCCTTTTAGGAGTGCTTGTAGTGGTGGTTTGATCACGGCGAATTCTCTCAGCATTTGTTTGTCTGAAAATGATTGTATCTTTCCTTCATATATGATGCTTAGTTTTGCTGGATACAAAATTCTTGGCTAATTGTTTTGTTTGAGAAGGTTGAAGATAGGGCCCTGATCCCTTGTAGCTTGTAGAGTTTCTGGTGATGAATTTGCTGTTAATCTGATAAGTTTTCCTTAATAGGTTACCTGGTGCTTCTGATTCACAACTCTTAAGATTCTTTCCTTTGACTTAACTTTGGATAACCTGATGACAATATGCCTAGGCGAAGATCTTTTTGTGATGAATTTCCCAGGTGTTCTTTGTGCTTCTTGTATTTGGCTCTCTAGGTCTCTGGCAAGGCTAGGGAAGTTTTCCTTGATTATTCTCCCAAATATGTTTTCCAGGCTTTCAGAATTCTCATCTTCCTCAGGTATACCAATTGTTCTTAGGTTTGGTCATTTAACATAATCCCAGATATCTTGGCAGCTTTGTTCATATTTTCTTATTCTTTTTTTCTTTGTCTTTGTTGGTTTGGGTTAATTCAAAGACCTTGTCTTCCAGCTCTGAATTTCTTCCTTCTACTTGTTCAATTCTATTGCTGAGACTTTCCAGAGCATTTCACATTTCTAAAGTGTGTCCAAAGTTTCCTGAATTTTGATTGCTTTTGCTTTAAGCTATCTGTTTCCATAAATATTTCTCCCTTCACTTTTTTTTTTTTTTTTTTTTTTTCCCTTGCATTGGGCTTTGCCTTTCTCTGGTCCGTCCCTGATTAGCTTAATAACTAACCTCCTGAATTCTTTTTCAGGTAAATCAGGGATTTCTTCTTGGTTTGGATGCATTGCTGGTGAACTAGTGTGATTTTTGAGGGTGTTGAAGAGACTTGTTTTGTCATATTACCAGGGTTGGCTTTCTGGTTCCTTCTCATTTGGGTAGGCTCTGTCAGAGGGAAGGTTTAGGGCTGAAGGCTGTTGTTTAGATTCTTTTGTCCTATAGGATGTTCCCTTGATATAATAATCTCCCCCATTTCCTATGGATGTGACTTCCTGTGAGCCAAACTGCAGTGATTGTTGCCTCTCTTCTGGGTCTAGCCACCCAGTGGGTCTACCTGGCTCCAGGCTGCTACCGTCTCCAGGATGTGAACCATCTATGGGTCTTTCAGCCATGGATACCAGTGCCTGTTCTGGTAGTGGCAGAGGGTGCAATGGACTCTGTGAGGGTTCTTAGCTTTGGTGGTTTAATGCTCTATTTTTGTGCTGGTTGGCCTCCTGCCAGGAGGTGGCGCTTTCCAGAAAGCACCAGCTATAGTAGTGTGGAGAGGGACCGGCTGTGGGTAGGGACCTAGAACTCCCAAGATTATATGCCCTTTATCTTCCACTACCAGGGTGGCTAGGGAAGGACCATTGGGTGGGAGTGGGGCTAGGCATGTCTGAAGTCAGGCTCTCCTTGGGTGGGTCTTGCTGCAGCTGTTGTGGGAGATGAGGGTGAGATTCCTAGGTCACTGGAGTTGTGTACCTAGGAGGACTATGGCTGCCTCTGCTGAGTCATGCAGGTTGTCAGAGAAGTGGGGGAAAGCCAGCAGTCACAGGCCTCACCCAGCTTCCATGCAAACTGAAGGGCTGGTCTCACTCCCACTATGTTCCCTCTGACACCCCACCACCCAACAGCCCCAAGTCTGTTTCCAGGCAGAAAGTGAGATGGGCTTGAAAACTTGCCCGAGGCTACCTGCCTCCCTGCTGCAAGAGAAAAAGGTTTTAAAGTTCTTCCTGCTCTGTGAAGTCTGCATGTCTGATTAATGCCCTCCGCTGAGTTCTGGCCAAGAGGTTTCTCACCCCATTCAAATTGTTACAAAGTTCAGCTAGAGAATTCCTTTTCCCTGTGGAGTTTTACCCCCTGCTCCTCTGGCCACCCTCCTGATGGATCTCTGTGGCGTCAGGCAGGAATGGGCAACTTGGAGACCCAGCGAGCTCCCAGGGCCTTTCTGCTGCTTCCTCTACCCCTGTATTTTGCTTGGATCTCTAACTTGACTCAGAAACTTCTCCCACAAACAGAGCTTCAGCTTCTCCAGCTGGGGTGTGTGTCCCTTCCCCACATCCACAGTTGGGGCACTCACAGTTTTGGTGGGGTCTCCCAGGTCCTGCAGGAGCAGTTCGCTTCCTTCAGAGGGTCTGTGAGTCCTTTTGGGATTGCTGGTTTGTTCTTGCAGTTGATCTGGAGCTAAAACTTCACAGTACAAGCCTCCGCATGCTGCTGTGTCCAGAGCTGACATCTAGTCCTGCCTCCCATCAGTCATAATCACCTGAATCCAATTGCTGCATCATATTATCTCTTAACAGGTGTAGGTTTCTGGAAACCAAACCATAAAGAATCCTTTATTTTTGACCATATTCCTTTCTTGAGGTGAGGATACAGAGTTGAATAACTGTTTAAACAGGCAAATTGGTGGGAGAGAAAATAATCTATTAATATTCCACAATGTTGTCCCACCTTACATAATTTTGAATATAATTCCGATATACATATACATTGGAATAGGTAAGTATCTATATATAATATTATAGAGTCAACAGTAAGGAGTTTGGCTTAAATTCTGTTTTGGATGACTTACATCTATGTCTTTAACTCATTGAGAGATAGCTGTGTTCCCTTAAATATAAAAAAAGTCTGATTTTTACTTTTTATATAATTCTGCCATTTAAGGGGAGAGACGGCCTTATAATTTCCAATATTACATTTTGTAATGCAGAAAATGTCTCTTACAATTTCTAAGGCAATTTTAATTGGTAGACCTAAACAGACCTAGTTTTGAAGAAGCTGGGCATTTGAATCTCAGAGATTTACGTGTCTGAGAAACCCTGACATTCTTTAGTCACTCTGAAGATGTGTGTTGAGTAAGAGAGAGAGATTTTCTATGTGATGAGATTTTTCTATATACTTTCTGCAGAGGGAAAACATATTGTTGCTTAGAAAAGAAAAATCCATGAATACATTTAACAAATGTGCATTCCTCACCTGTGAAATAAATCATGCTATTTAGTAAACTACCACCAAATATATCTCAATATGTTAAAATATGAAAACTAATGACTATTCATAAAAATTGAAAGGAAAATATTTTGAGCAAAAGATCTATAAGGAAAAGATTTCACTTAACTTTAATAAATGGGATTTGGAAGATGAGTTATGTTCTCATGTACTCTCTTGCATTTGTAAAATAATAGGCTTATGAATCTTCTTTTGCCTGACAGGGTCAAGTAGCATACGGATTTTCTTTCCTCTTTATTTCCACTATTGAGGCGCAACAATCAAGATTCACTGGAATTGTGCTGGTGGCTGTGATGGAGAGGGTTATATCTCATGTGCAGTGGGACCATGAGAACCACAATGCGTTTAACAGCAGTATTCTAGAATTTGTCCCCAGTGAGTCTTCAAGGTATTTTCCCTAGGAGGCTTAAATGTACTATAGGTTTGAGGTTATTATTATTTTTTCATGAGGCCAGGTATTTGATTTTGAACTATGCCGTTTACACTCTTGTTGCTCTTTTAAAAAGTGGTCATTTTAGTCACATAATAAAACCATTGCCACGGAAATTTGCTATCTAAAACAGACACAACACACAACAGTTCCTTCATTTTAAACTGCGTTGGAAAAAAAAAAAGAAATTTCTCTTCTGAAAAGATTAACCCAGGGGTTATACAAAACCAGACTAGGGAATGTAATATGGGAATTATAATGATTCAAAAGACAGTGACAACATGGCAGTTTATTGAGAAATCCAACGATATCATTAATGGCTGCATACAATTGCTACATAAGGGAGATGAAGTTTATTATTATTATTTTTGACGAAGAAGCTTTTAATGATTAAGACTCAGTTTTTTTCTAGCCATATTTCATTGCATACCTGGAAAGCAGATACAGCATCAAAAGCAATTCCGCTGACCCTGCAGGGAATGCAGAATGTTGCAATACTATAGTATTGATTTTTTTTTTTTTTAAGATCCCATGCATAACCTTGTAGTGATTTTATTTTAGATAGAAAAGATGCAAATACTCGGTTCTCCAGCATGTAAACACTCTTCCTATCATCTCTTTGGTGGCCTCTGCTCTCTTGTTGGGATCAAATCCATTTCTGTCACTTTGAAATATTTTGTGGAGCTCATCATTTTCTTTTCTTGTGGACTAGTTCAGAAGCTGTTCTGTTTCTTACCAGCTTCAGGCCTTGCTACAGTTGTCTGTTTGCATCACTGTGAAAGAAGAATTAGTCTTCTCATCTTTTCTGATAAGGAAACCCATGTCACAAGTATATAGCACTCGCACCTTGGGGTCTGTACTATATTTTACTATTCTGTAAAGTCTGTCTCTGAGAACAACGGCTTGATAAGTGTTTTCTTAATTTGTAACTCATTGTCCCTCAGTTCTGGTTGTATTCTTATGTGAATGGCTCAGGGAAGTTTCTCCTTAGTGTATCTAACTTGCGACTTTGATTTACACTTGATTCTAAGTCGGGTGCTATTTGGATTTTTAAAATTTTGTCGCTATGTAGGCTTAGACCTTGAGATTGTGTTTTTCCTCAAAATTTGGGTTTTTCTGCTCCTACCGATTTTAAGATTGCAGTAGAGAATACACTTTGATGACAGGGGGTGGAAGGAAAGTATAATGGCTATGAAGTAAGAGTTCTATTTTGAGCCAGTAGTGTCTTAAAATTATGAAGCATGTGATGTCATTTTAAATGGAGGAAATCTTCAAACATGTTTGTGTGATATAACTCATTCAATAAGTGTGCTATTCTTCACACTAAATGTCTCGCTATTGGTTTGATCCAGAACTATATAGGACATTAAGTCTTAGCTATAATAAATATTTCACGATCCTGGATCTGATATCTCAATATGTGAATCCTCCAGCAGTGTGTTCTCTCAGAAGTTATAGTGCATTTTGAAGTTCTCATTTTCTTCTTTTCAATTTCACTTAAGTGCATGAAATCTAATTAATCATCCAACATCATCTCCTTTGCTGTCAAATGAACATGATAAATGATAATAATTGCCAATGGTCTTATAATAATTTTCAGCTTTGAGTGAATTTAACAGGTTTGAAAATGTATCTGCCTATCCAGACTTGCTTCATTTGTTTAATTCCTTAGGAGTGAATGACCGGGAATGGTTATTTACCAGGCTGATAAATCTGGGCACCTGCTTACAAGTGTCAAGTAATGGGTTCTAGGTACCATACAATTTGTGTTAAAGTTCATTATACTAAAAAGTAAGAACTGCTGCAAGTAAGAACTGAATTCTTCAATAATACCTACTTAAAGTAAATTAGTTATAGAATTAGTTTTAAAATAGATTATTTGATGCCTCGGGCTTTAATTAAATGAAGTGAAGGGCCCTGTTCAACCGCAGTGAAATAAAATGTGAGCCGTGACATGGGAGTGTGTAGGAAGGGAGATATGGCCTCCATTGCAGCTGGAGCATCTGGACTTGCAAATCATGTTTCACGGTGGTCATATCGCTGTAAGTGTGCGGTACTCTAAAAAAGATCTGTGAATTTTAATACTACTTCCTATGACTACTTTGAACTTAAGGTGTGTTAGAGCTTCCAATAAAAATTTGTAAATGAAGTGGAAAACTAAGGTTGAAAGTTTGTATCTGCTATATGCATCTAATAGTGAGCCCACAGGCTTCTTATCATGTGTGTTTTGGGGATATTTTTAGTTTTGAGCGTTGTGAATGCACATACTCTGCTTTTCTCTCATCAGTTTCTTTCTCACTGTTCATCTTTCCCAGTGCTTTCCACTATTTTGAAGGGTTGTTTTCCCCTAATTTTCATGTTTTAATGCCTTTTTCTTAATGTATTATAGATCTGGAAAGTGATGAAATTGTGCGAGAATTAATGGGAGAGTTATTCTTAGAGACATGTAGAGCTTTAGGCCAGGGGCTTTGAAGCTTTTAGGCATTGCCCCCAGAAACTACCAAGGAATCTGATGTCATGAGAATGAACTGGCTTGAGCTACAAAATTAACCAACTTGATTTTAAGCTTCTTCAGGGTGGAATCACTTCTTATTCTGACTAGATGTTTATAATATATTGAAACCCTGATGCGATGCCACAGCACTGGTGCAGAATGAATGGCTTAGTTCTTGCTTCTATTATTTATATTTGCTGTTTCCTCTTTTGCAGTGCTGAGAAACAGAATTTCTTCCTTTAAGTATCTAGTTATTGGAAGATACCCTCATTTTTATATGGCTTACTCTTGAACCCCTAGTACAAACAAAGATGTGAGTGGAAATACATTCTGAGTTTGAGATGGAGTCGTCTGGTTTCCTAAACATGGTCAAAGGAGAAGTGGGGCCACCAGCTGCTGCAGCCTGAAGCAGAGTTGCCCAGAGAGTTCAGCCTCGACCAGCCAAACCTCAGCCAATGTACAAATGTATGAGTGATAGTAAATGATCATTGTTTAAAGGCACAAAGAGCTGATTGGTTTGATGTGCAGCAACAGCTAACCAGTGAAGTTAGCTATTATTATTACTATTCTATTTTAGGATGGGGGAAAGAACAAAGAGCTATTAAATAGGCTCCTTGAGACAGGTGGTTGTGAATGTTGCTGAGCCCCCATCCCCAGTTTCCATGCAGTCAAAGCCCCGGGACTTCTAATGCTCTGACAGTTGATGAGGCAGCTCCCCAGGCTGCCTCCTCTTTCCAGCATTCCTGCAATCAACTCTTATCCCTGTGGGTGTCACTTTCCAGGGAGTTCAAGGATCTTGGCTAATACAGAGCCAAATAGGAAAGGGAGGAAAAATACTTAAAGGGTGTTATGCATCCACTTCTTTTTTATTATTTCCTCTAAATTACGATCCTGCTGCAATGGATGCTTTTGGCCCGAGAGTCAAGGCATTACATTCTTGAAACCTTTTCAGCACTTAGTTGGGTTTCTTTGTGTTGCTGCTTCTCTAACTACAGTGACCTAATAATACTTACCAGCACCCAACTTCCTTTCAGGGAGTCGGAGGGGATTAATGAGACAGTGTTTGCAAAGTACTCCGAGGCTCGCTGAGGGAAAAGGCATGTTAGTCATATAAATGTGGATATCTGGAGTTGGCACTCATTTGTCCCTGTGTATCTATTTCACATAGTTTGGTATCTTTGAGGCAATAATTTGGAAGGCACAACCTCATGCCCTTCTCTTAGTAAAGGACAGCGTTTTGCTTGGAGCCGAGATATTTTTTCCACCCTTTTGGCCTTGCTGAGCTTTTTAACGATCACTTCCATGCTGCTTGTCTCTAATCTGCTGAGAGATGCTGTCGGTACAAACTGTACTGTGAGACTGTGAGAAAATTACATCCCAACCCACATGGAAGCCCTCCTTTTGGTTCCAGCATGTCTGTTGGGACCGCTGTTAAGAATATGTGTCTAAAGAAGGAGCTCATTCTAATTCTTGGTGCACAGGTGAGTTAATAAGTGTGTGCATTGAGACCAAGAGCTGATGTATCAAAGATGTGGCTCTCTATCACCTCAGGGGTGTTCTTAATAGTGGTGCCAGTTTTTTTTCCCCTTTCATTTTCGTCAAAATGTATCAAGGGCTGTCATTGCTTCTCAAAGAAAGCACTTATTAATATGTATAAGGTAAGACTGTTCCTTTCTAAGAATTAACTTTACTCACAATCATTACATCCAACCATAACGCATAAGGAGAAAAAAGGTAACACACACACACACACCCACACCCACACACACACACAAAACATAAACAGTAAAAGAGCACCACAGCTCTGAACTTTCCTGAGGCAGAAAATGTCATATATTAATGCAAAATAAAATGTAGTCCCTTGCTTTTTATTTTCCTCTCTGAGGTGGTAGCATTTGCTAGATAATGATATTTTGTGTGTCTGAGTCCAAACGTGCTTCATTTTATATGATATTTTGAGTGCATACCAACCGCTAAATAATGGTATGTGAACACCGTTAGAGCCCCATTTTAATCTATTTTAAACAGGTGACTCCAATTTGTCTTAAGCTATGACTTCGATTTTATTCGTACCTGTTTTAACAGCTAGATGGTCAGCAATTCAAAACACCTGCTTTTCAGGCAGCTATATGAACTTGCTATTTTTCGTGAGTATTATGTTTCAAATTCTCCTTCGTTAAAACAGTTAATCTTGGAACATTTAGTTGGTTCTTGATATGGTTTGGCTGTGTACCCACCCAAAATCTCATCTTGAATTGTGATCTGAATTGTAATCTCCATGTGCTGGGGCGGGACGTGGTGGGAGGTAATTTAATCATGGGAGTGGGAGTGGTTACCCTCATGCTGTTCTCGTGATAGGGAGTGAGATCTCAGGAGATCTGATGGTTTTATAAGGGACTTTCCCCTCACTTTGCTCTGCACTTCTCCTTGCTGCCACCATGTGAAGAAAGGATGTGTTTTTTCCTCTTCTACCATGATTGTAAGTTTCTTGAGGCCTCCTCAGCCATGCTGAACTGTGAGTCAATTACACCTCTTTCCTTTATAAATTACTCCATCTCAGGTATGTCCTTACAGCAGCATGAGAATGGACCAATACAGTCATTTACTGAGAATTTACTGCATGGAGGTACCTTGAAGAATCACAGAAAAATTGACAATCTGGTTTTCATTATGAGTGACAATTATAGTAAACAATCCTTGAGAGTTTGCTATGTGATGAATGAAGAAATGAAGGTATAAAAGAGCTAAGCCACTTTTCTAAGTGTGTCTCTCAGCCTAGGGCCTTGGCTTACAACCAGCTGGGAAGACTAATGATTTCTTTCTTTGAGGTTAGTGTTAGTTTGCTAGGTTTGCCATAACAAGGTGCCACAGATGGGTTGGCTGAATCCACAGAACTTAATTTTCCCACAACTTGGGAGGCTGGATGTCTCAGATCAAGGTGTCAGGAGGGCTGGTTTCTTCCAAGGCCGCTCTCCTTGGCTTGCAGATGGCTGCTTTCTCATTGTGTCTTCACATGAGACATGTGAACCTATGTCTAAATTTCCCTTTCTTATAAGGACAGCAGTTATATTGGATGAGGACTCATTCTAATGACTTAATTGCTTCCTGAAGACCCTGTCTCCAAATGCAGTCACGTTCTGAGGCATTCGAGGTTAGGACTTTGACATAGGAATTTTGGGGAGACACAATTCAGCTCATAACAGGGCTCACCAAAGAGAAGTCTGGCTCACGGAAGATGAGTTTTTACAGATTCTTGTCTGCTCTTCCCTGACCTCAGCCCAGGCACAAGGGACACTTCAAGACTGGGAGGAGTGAGGAGGCCTCTCTATCTATTGGGGTAGCCTAAATTTTGAAAACTCAGTGGCCAGAAAGAGTCGTGGAGGTTGCTTCCCTTCCACCACAATATCCCTCCAAGGAGGCCTTCTGGCATGCGTGAGGGAAAGGGTATGTGGAGGACTGCTGAGTGGCTGCTTCCTCTTGCTGTGCAATAAGCAAGCATCAAATGACCTTGCTACTTGAGGGAGGAAAGGGGGAACATTGTAAATGTGCAAGGCAGGACAGGACAGGAGAAGAACTACTAGACAAATGAAATGCAAAACCAGTAAACCCGTCAATAATTCAAAAGCACCATGCTCTAGGGCTAGGCCTTTCCCTATGGCATCATCTCACTTATGCCTTGTCAACTGTTCAGTGGTCAGCTGTGGCTTCCAAGTCTACGTGCAGTAAAGGCCCATTTCAAATGGTATTTGTAACATTAACAGAGGAGGAAGCTTCAGCCTCCATTTAGTTTCCTTTTTTGCTATTCTTGTTTGTGTGTAGAATAAAACAAAGTGTAACATAAAAATCAAAACCATAAGGAACCTCACATTTAATTTTTTTTCTTGCTTTCATTGCCCTTGGCATCTTGGGGATTTCTTTGTTGGGTTGCTAATGAGCGGGTCAAGAGAGGGTAGGACTGGGCTTTGGATGTTCTAGTTTCCGATGCCATTGCTGTCACTAAGAAGCTGAGTAATCTTGGGCAACTCACTTATGTTTTCCTTGCTTCATTGTTTGAACCTGAGAAATAAGACTTGTAATCCTTACCCCACAGACATGAGAATTGCCTCTAAATATTATGGTGAGGATTAAAGGAGGCAACAAATGAGAAGATATTATTAAACCTTAACATCAGAGTGCAGTTCAAGTGAAAGTTCTCTTAAAACATTTTGCACCAAGGCCACAGAAGCTTTGTCTCCTTCCTAGTCTAGTTCTACAACCGTCACTCAGGATTAAGGATAGAGCACAGAAGTGAAGTTAGCGTAAAGCCAGGTGAGTCCATGGGATCGAGATTAAGGTAAGCATCTGTGCTGTCACACTGCCAGGGTTTCCTGTGGCCAGGTCATCTGCATGGCATGCAAGGAGCCTTGCTCTAGGCAGTGGCATTTCTCTCTGTATTTCTGGACCATACATCAGAGCAATACATTTCTATAATTTCTATCTATACATGCAAATTGAGTTATTTTCCTCATTTGTTGTGTTTTGGAAGATACATTTTCCCTTTAATTTCTTTATTTCTTTCTGTTCTTATTCAAGGCTGGTGGAGTAGGGGGTAGGTTACAGGTGTTTGTCATCTTTCCAGTCTCTCCTCTTTCTTCTTGGTTAGTGGGCAGATCTTTCCCCCATCTATCCGCTTTTCTGTGTCAGTTGCTATCAAGTCCATCCTTCCAGAGGAGGTGTTAATACAACCCTGCCAATTTTATCAGTTTGCTAAATAGTCATTCAGGAAAAGCCTTGGCAGGCTCCTTGGCAGGGAAGCTTTCACTGACATTGAGCGGATCTCAGAACTGAGTCTCTGTTTGGTGGTGCCAAGCACCCAGCTGGGTGAGGAGACCTCTCTCTTCTCTTTCTGCCTTAACTAGTGAGTTGTTACTCTGACCCTAGGCCTCTCCCCAAATCATTCAGAGTGGAGTAGATTGGGGATTCTAGTCTTTTCTGGAGCACTAGTAAAAGCTGTGCCCTGTAAGGATTTTGCCTTATTTCAGGAGCATTTGGGGACACCAGGGAAACTCCAGAATGTAGGGAAGCCTCTGTGCTGCTCTAGCTCCACCCTGGTTTTCCAGAACCAGTGCCTCACTGACCTAGGATGGGCCAAGTCCCTAACCTTCCAAGGGTTCTTCTCTTTGAGGCCCATACGGGGCTTTTAGAAATTTCCAAGTTGAACAAAAACCCTGGCACTCTGATCTGATCTTGCATCTTCTTCAGGAACCTAAAATAGTGTGTTAGGGATTTCTGAGGGTAGAGCGATGATGTGACAATTGCTCTTTTCTGTTAGTCAAACTCGTATTGAAGTGGTATGTGGTGAAATGGGCAGCACTTTAGATTATCCAACATTGCAGTTATCAAATTGCCTTTGTGATCCCTGCAGTCTGGTGGCGTGCATGTGTCCCTCTCCTCCCTCAAATTATTTCAAGGCTTGGCGTGAAACATGAGGAGCACAATCATCTATTATTTTCTCAACATCAAAATAATGATGTCAAATGATGACTTGGGCTAGAGTTTCTCAGTATCTAAAGAGCCATAAATTTGTCCATTTGAGGAACTGAGGCCACCAGAGAGCATGTCTGGTGGTTTGTAAATTCAACATTCCTGTGATGATCAGTAATTCATTTATGACTTCTCCCCTTGGGCACACTGCAGTAGAGAAACGATTACTCAACGGGTGAGATATTTAATATTCTTCGCTCTCAAGTGTCAGTGGCACAGCATTGTCTGTGGCTTCCTTTTCCAGAACTTCTTCATTTAGTTGAAAGGGAAAGCTACCTCCCTACTACTGAGTACTCGGTGGGATAGCTCTCCATGCCTGGGCCCTCGTCCCTAAATCAGTTGGAGAGAAATATTTCCTCTGATGGAAAGGCTTTGAAATAGATGGTAAAGGCACCCAAAGAGTAAGATTTTCTTTTCATGCTTTTTGGAAACTTTTTTTTTTTTTGGTATTTATTTCAAAGACTTAAGTGTACTTTGGGGGGGCCCTAATCATCATAAGCCCTGGGAATTTACTTCTCTGCAGCTGCTCCCCCTCCCCAAGCAGCCCTGCACGGAGCAAAATAATTGTCTGTTTCTGCAAGCAGCCTCCTGTGCAGATGGAGCCTGATTAGCATCCGCGCTTGCAGCAGTCCACTGCTCTAACCACATTTGGAAATCCAGCCACTGAGAGAAATGTGGGCTTGACATTCATTAACATTCTTTGGCTCCCTGGGAAATACACATAATAGGGTAAAATTGCCATTAAGGAGAGCAACACTTGAGGGAAATATATACTCAATAAAGACGGAGATTCTTCTCATCAACAGCTGAGGAAAAATCCAGTTGCCATAAAGGGTAAAAGAGACATCCTCTTAATATGAGTGAAGATGACCAGAGTTCAGCAGGTTTGTAGTTCTAATGAGTCCGATCTTCCTGCACTGGATGGCAACTGGCTTATTGGTATGCAGATGTTTCTCGGGCATATTTTGGTCTCAGCAGACCCTAGAAACAGCTTAATGATTTCTGTCCCCAGGGTTGTCTGTATTAACCTTAAGAAAAGGCACATACGGCAGGAAAACTCTTAGCACTGACATGGAACCCTTAAGTTAAAATGTTTTTGTTCCCCCGCCCTCCCGGGTTGGAGGAATAATATTCTTCGGTGTTCTCTTTTCTTGGAACTGGGGATTCTTAGTGGAATACAAAGTAACCTATGCCATAGACAATTCCGTTATTAGACCTAGGATTCACTTTTCCATCCCTAGGGTAATTTGATCTGATTCTTTGGTCTTCATAGTCCTTTGAATTCGAATGATGCCCTAGCACCACTGTAGGATTGTGTATTGTATATGTTGGAACTGATAAAAGGAGTTGTTATTAACATTTGGGAAGACTGTCCAAAGAGCAGCACTAACGGGGGTTTAAAACAACCTACATTTAAAAATTCTCTTTGAGGAGACTTGAAATGATCTGTGAGTTCATTCTTTACTATTGACATGGACTCAGGTGCAGGTTCATGACACAAAACCTTAAAACCCATTTTTATTTTGTCCTCTCTTGACCAACGGAACGCTCCATTTGGTAGTTCTTGCAACTACTGTCCTTGACAATCGGCAGGGAGGAACAGGGCTCCTTGCTGAGTCTGTGTCTTGCATAAAATTATTGATGTATTGAATACGTTATCTAAAGCAGCAGGTTTCTTAATGTCAAGTTGAGTAGTTTTAAATTCCTGCCTGGAATGTAACACCAATTTGAGCACCTACTATTTTGATTGTTTTATCTCCAAATGGCCTTAATTTGATGTTAGGCATCTGTACTGCATTTCAATTTTGTTGGAAGCAGCATCCTGTGCTCCTTATTAATAACAAGAATACCTTGTGTTTGCATAGCAGTTTATAATTTGTGATACATTTTTACATATATTTTATAACTTAATCCTCACAGTGTGCCTATGTGAAGGGTGGTTTTACCCTCATTTTTTTAGGTGAGGAAACTGAGGCTCAGGGAATATATTGATGATGTCTTCACAGTGGTTTATTTAGCAAAAAAAGAGTTGAAGTTACAAGCCCTTTGTAGAATATGAGCTCCCACTTTTTGTTGCAGTTCTTTTGCTATAAACATTAATTTGTTTATGCAAAATCAGAGATATTGCCTTAAATATCCACAGCTAGATTTGGCTGTAGTGAGCAGAGTTTTGCATATCTGCTGAACATTAAAATATACTGAGGCAGTAAGACGCTTTTTTTTCTAGATAATTATCACAAGGAAGGTTTTCTCAGTGGGCTCTAATGCTAATGCTCTTCTGAGACTGGGGTGCCTCAGTACTCAAATGCTCACACTGCATCATTCTCCTTGGAGATTTGGTGATGTTAAGAATGTGTTTCATTCTCTTCAGGTCCAATGACATGCCTTGCTTCTGTCGTGAAAAATAATCATCATCAAAATATTGCAGTGCTATTTCAACTTTTTAACATCCACTTACAAACAAAACATTAAATATTAAATGATAGTTACAGAACAGAAAGTGAATGCTATAAACCCTGCGACGTGAAAGTAATGGTCAAGTTGACAGAAGTCAGGAGGTGGAAATAGATGGTAGGCAGGAGATGTGATGTAGGGTGGGGCTCTCATTTCTTCATCTAACATAATGGACAGTCAAGAGAGAAAATTAGAAGCTAATGGAATAACATATGAAGGCTTAGAGATCTTATTTAAAGTTATAAAGTTAAACAGTAGAAAAACTAAAAATAGCACTAATAACACCTATTGGGGAGGGAAAGGGAGAAAATATATTTAAGGTAACTTTCTCAGCTTTTGTATCACTGAGTCAAAAAGTTAATATCTATAATTGAGAAGTCATGAAAGAGACATTGGACATATTTATGACCACCAATGACTAAACTGTGACTCCAAAGGGTAGTGAAACTCAGAATGGGGAGTAGGACAGAAAACTTTCCTTTTTTGCATAATATTCTGTATAATTTGATTTTTAAATAATGGACATTAATGCGTTTTAAATTTTAATCAATGGGGACTTTGCTATTTCATTTCTGCCATAGACTGGTTGGTATATCTGCGTGAAAACCCCATGACTGTCTGAGCTGACAGATGGACAAGGCAGGCCAGACTTTGAATAGACTGGGGATTTGTGACTGAACCCTACATGGGCTGACTGGCTGAGCCAGCAGACTCAGCAGAGACCCCAGTCATTAGATGCTGTCTGAGCCATGCGGTAGCAACAATATGACACATCCACAGCCTGGACCAGGTGTCAGCAGAACACCTGTTAGTTGTGATTTCGCCAATAACTTGTTGTGTTACTGGGCAAGTTTGAGGCCTCAGTCTCCTCCTCAATAAAAAGTAGGGGTTCAATTCTAGACTTCCTCTAACTTTGACTTTCTGTTTTTCTAGTATTCTCCTTGTCTTGTTTTTATTTGAAAGATGTGTATAGTTATAAATCTTTTGAACCTGGAATCACAACCCTGGCTACATGACCTAAGAGGCTACTTCAGAATAATATGTTCCCTCTAGAAACGACCTTTGTGTTATCCAACAGCTATCAATCATGGTTATGTCCTGAGTACTGTCAATCTGACTTAAGAATGTGTTAGTTTATCACTAATAGATTTCTTAATTAAATTACTGAAATGGTTCAAAAGAGTTCAAGCTTTTGGGAATAGGATTTAAAGCACATTCTCTTCCATCAATTTTTACAATTTGATCTACTTATTACTGATTTAAGGTGTTTTCTGAATGTTTTGTCAAATTTCCTTAAAGCAAGTAGGAAGTTAAACTTTACAGAGAGCTCAGTTTCATTGCTTGTTCATATGTGGCAAAGTAGCTTTGCTTTACCCTGTATTTGAATTGATCCAGTCACATTTTCCACTAACTTTTTTCTTGTCATCAGTTGAGATTTTCAGTAATAAATTTAATACACAAGAAGGTGAAAAATGAGTTAATATTTTTCCATGTTTCTTTGCTTCTCGGTAATCAAGTAATCAGTCTTAGATCAATTCTTTGAGAGTTTGCATTAAGGTGAGGAAAGTCAAGCCCAGTGAGAAAGATGTCATGTATTTCAGGAGACTTATTTTCCCCTAAGTTTATTGGAACTTTTGAAGTTTTATTAGGTTTGCAGAGTTGCTTACTGCAGTGACTTGGGAGATAGAAGCTGGCCAGAGTACCTTTCCAGATAATAAAAGACTGCATTGCTTGGGTTTTTGACTGCTACTCCGGTTGCTGAAAACTGTCCTGCTCATTCGCTGAGTGACGCTGGTTTCATTCCAGCAACTCTAGTTGAATGGGTATTGGTGTGTATATCATTTAACTGCTGTTTCCTTGGTGTTTTGTCTCCCTTGATACTTAGCTTCCCAGAGAGCCAACTCCTAGTAGATCTTCAGACTGAAATGTCAGCTGGGGCCAGAGTATGAGAGGCCTACTGGAAAGCCCTAAACCATTCAGAATACGGGGATGAAGAGGACAAAGGTCAGGTCAGAGGAGGCGGACCAAGATTGAAAACTGGTTCTACAGGGAACAGGAGTGGAAAATGGATTAAGGTGAAGGAAGGGGATAAGAACCAGTACAAATAACTGTGTGCTAAGCCATTTATATACAGTAACACTCACAATGACACTCTAAGGTAGATACTCAAAGTGCTAAACCTAGATCTTGGGAGGGTAATTTGCCCAAGATCACATAGTTAAGTATTGAAGTCAATATTTGAACTCACTTCTGTCAGAATCCAAAGCTCTTACTCAATTCTATTTTATCATTCTGCCTCCCATTGGAGACAGGCAACTGTGTGTTTAATAAAACACTCCTGTGTACTGAGATGCATGTTGCAAATATGAGCTGTCTTTTTTTCCCCAAAGACATGCAATCTCACTCAGGCTTACATAGCTGCCTGTACAACTTGCAGCATCAAGCCTCCATTTTCAAGCAAGAAAAATGATCTGGGTTGGAATGCCTGGATGGGACTGTGAAGTGGGGTGAGGAGGGATAACTTCAATTCCCTTCTACCCCATTACAAAACTTATCTTTATAGCACAAGAAATACTTGCTTCTCTGGAGACGAAGGATGCTTTGTTCCTATTTTCTTCTTTATTTTAAAAATGAAATGAAAATATCCCATTATAGGGAAGTTCTTTATTTCAAATGTTGAATGCCATGGTACTTAATTTCAGCTTGTTAAATTTAGGGTCTTGAAACAAAATCCCACGCATAAATGTTCTCTGGGCCCATGGCATTTCCATTTGATTGTGAATTGGATTAATTTTTATTTATCTTGAGCTCTTGCCTCTTATTCCTTTTTGTTTTGAGATACTTAAACAAATGTTGACAGTTATGGTTGGCTTAATAAGCTGCCTCAGTTATGTAAATGATTTCTGTTAGTTATGTTATTGCTAGTTGAAGATAGCTTTAAGTTTTCTGGCATATTTTTAGGACTTACTAGTAAAGCATTCCTGATACCTTTTAACATTCTTTTGCTTCTTCAGGCATCAAGTTGACCTTTTTTCTAGCTCCCTTTAGCCCTACACTTCCTTTTTGAATCTACTGTTTGCTTGACATGAAAAATGAACTTACACAATTATAGACCCAGTGGCCTTTTCTTAGTCCTCATTCTTCTTAGCCGCTCTGCTGTAGTTGACACTACTGCCTCCTCCTTTTTCTGGAAATGTCTTTCTCGTTTGGCTTCCATGCCACTCTATTTCCTGGTTCTTTCTCTCCCCTCTGACTTTACTTTCTGCTTTTCATCCTCTCTACAATCTTGACTATAGACTAGTGCTTTCCAGTGCTGAAAGTGATGATAATTGTGTGGCACATGGGGGTTCCGAGATGAGGCTGCCCAATTCTAAAGGTGATGGGAGTGTGGTCTGAGGATATCGGTCTCTTGGCACACCTGTAACCCAATGGAGGCACGTCCATGTGCTTCTGCATACTGATTGGGAGTTTTATTATATGCATTGCAGGGAGCTGAGTTACCTCCAGATCATAGTAAATACAGGATAAGAAAATCAAGATACAGGCAAACAGTGGGATAAAACATTATGAAGCACTAGCGATCATAACAGCAGAACGTCCATAAAGTTTAAAGAGAAGTCAGGGAAAAAGCATTCAGTAGATGCAAGAAACAGCAAAGATTCAAACACAGGAGTTCTCACAAGGGCTTAGGAACATCTGTGACAGTGGTCAGAAATCAGAAACAGAAATTAATAACCCAGACTTTCATTTGAACTTGGCTGGAGCCCAGGGGGATATCAAGATATGGATGAGCACCAGAAATCAGAGCACAGGTGACTGTTCCTTAAGAATGGGCCATCTACAGGTGTCTGTGATGACTGTGCTGATCTGTGAGAGCAGGCATGATAGACAATGGAGTGAAGAGCTTAGAATGCGGGTGAGATTCATTCCAAGTAAACCAAACTCAAGATGATTGGCTGCAGCTAGGCCAGGAAGCTTCTTTGTCATCACATTACCTCTTGGGGACATTATTCACTTCCAAGTCTACAGTGATGGTTTTCTGTCCTGTCTTTTTATCCAAACTTTGGTTGGCTAGAAATTGAACTAGAGATCTTGTCGCCTCAAGTTCCAAGAGGCAAATACCTTTCATGTCTGAATGCTAGTTCCACTTTCTACTTCTTGGTCTCTTCATCAATCTCCTAGGCTCAAAGTCTTGTAGACATCGTTGACTTGTGTCTCTTTGGTTCCCCATCATCATTCAGTCATTTTCTAGAGAATGTCTCACATTGATCTTCTTCTTTTCCCTAGTTCAGACCCATCTCTGTTATGTCCAAGTCTCTTTATACCTTCTTCCTCTGTGGTCTCACTGCCTCTAGTTCCATTTTTCTTTGAAGCATCCTACACAGACTAATGTTTGGGAAACTCAGATTTCATTATCTCATTCCTTTGCTCACAAGTGGATTCAGGGATTGCCCGTGTCTCCTTTTTAAGTAAAAACATCTTTGGGCGGGGCACAGTGGCTCACGCCTGTAGTCCCAGCACTTTGGGAGGCCAAGGTAGGCAGATCATCTGAAGTCAGGAGTTCAAGACCAGCCTGCCAACATGGTGAAACCCTGTCTCTACTAAAAAAATACAAAAATTAGCCGGCTGTGGTAGTGCACACTTGAAATCCCAGCTACTCAGGAGATCGAGGCAGGAGAATCGCTTGAACCTTGGAGGCAGGGGTTGCAGTGAGCCGAGAACACGCCACTGCACTCTGGCCTGGGCAATGAGCCAAGAACATGCTACTGCACTCCAGCCTGGGCAACACGAATGAAACTCTGTCTCTGAAAAAAAAAACAACAAAAAACAAACAAACAAAAAAACCCCCCAAAAAAAACACCTTTTACTATTTTAGGCCTTGCTAATCCAGCCCTATAAAACCTACTAAGCCACGATGTAGCTCAGTCTTTTCACTGGCTTGTGGGTGCATGCACTTATTCTCTCAGATCTCACTTGCTTTTTTACTCACCAACTCACTGACCCACCAGAAGAAAGGCCCCTCAAAGGAGTCTACGTCCTAATCCTCAGAACCTAAATTAAGGTTGCTAATCAGTTGATCTTGAGATGATGAGATTAGCCTTAATGATCCAGGTGGGCCTGACATAATCACAAGGGTCCTTAAAAGTGGAAGAGGGAGGCTGAAGAGAATCGGAGATGTGAGCACAGAAACAGGGTCAGAAGAATGAGATGTGAGAAGGACTTGCTTTGCGGAAGAGAGTCACCAGCCAAGGAGTTCTGGCAGCCTCTAGAAGCTGGGTAAGAAACAGATGCACCTTAGAGCTACAGAAAAGAATGAAGCCCTGCCAACACCTTGGTTTTAGCTTGTGGATTGATTTTAGACTTCTGGATCACAGAACTGCAAAATAATGTTTGTGTTGTTTTAAGCCACAGAATATATGATAATTTGTTACAGCAGCAGTAGGAAGTCAATACACCAGTCACCTCCAAAATAGTTACAGAGGCACTCCTTAGGAGCTAGGTGCCCCGCTACCCTCACAGTTGGAAGAATTCACGGTGGGAGACAAGGAGGGAGAGACTCCTATTGACCTAATTCCTGTTCAGTTTGATTCATTCATCCACTTACTTAACAAATATGGAGTAAGTGCCTATTATGTGCCAGGCACTGTTCTAGGCACTGAAAACAGGTAAAATCCTCACCATCCTGGAAGTTACAAACTAATTGGAAGACACACACTAAACATAAAAAAGCATAAAAATGTCAGTGGTAGTTAAATGTTATGAGGAAAAGTAAAAGAGGTTTTCAAGACTAAGATGGAAGGAAGTAGCTACTTTTGGATAGGGTAGTAAAGAAAGGCCTCTCTGAAGAATTAATATTTCAAAAATGTGGAAGAATAGCTCTAATTGCAAACACATTATATTTCTGATATTAATATGTGCTTTACAAATTTTATAAGTGATATGGTTAGGCTTTGTGTCCCCACCCAAATCTCGTCTTGAATTGTAATCCCCATAATCCCCATGTGTCAAGGGAGAGACCATGTGGAGGTAATTGAATCATGGGGGTGGTTTTCCCCATACTGTTCTTCTTATAGTGTATTCTCACGAGATCTGATGGTTTTATAAGGGGCTCTTCACCCTTCACTCTGCACTTCTCCTTCCTGTGAAGATGGTGCCTTGCTTCCCTTCACCTTCCATCATGATTGTAAGTTTCCTGCGGCCTCTACAGCCATGCTGAACTGGGAGTCAATTCAACCTCTTTCCTTTATAAATTAGTCAGTCTCAGGCAGTTCTTTATAGCAGTGTGAAAATGGACTGATACAATGAGCTTCGTCACTTTAGTTGAGCTGATAATCTTAATTTGGGGCATGTTGGATGAAGGATCCTAGTTTTTTTCCATCTCCTGCTATGACCAGAGACATTTGTGGAGTTTGATTTAGAATGCTGCAATTTAATCTTATTACTTCTAGCCAAAAGTGTTCCCTGTGTGGCTTTCTCTTCAATATCTTTGTCAGTGTCTTTAACAGATTATGAGAAGACCTTCATTTTCAACCCCATTCTTCCTACGGTGACCAGAGTAGATGGGTAACTAAGGAATTACCCTACATAACTTAATTCCATTTCTTGTTTTGACCCATTGTTAGAAGAGCCGTGAGCAGATGAATTTTTTTGTACTCAGTCATGGCTAATAATGACATTATTATGAATTTCTTAAAGTTGGTCTTCTGGACAAACATGTTATGATGAAATGCATAAGGGACACAGATGGCTTTTATTAAAATTGGTTTTTATAGTTAAAAGACCTTTTAGAGAAGGAGAAGGGTTGACTGCAGAATTATCTATGCTGTATTGACTTTATGGCACCCTGAGGTACCCTTCAAATGCAAATGTGGGTGTTTATTAAGCAGAAACAGTTTCAAAACTATTGTGTTCTGCCATGTTAATGCAGGTAAAAATATGAAAGCTTCCTTTTATTATTTTTTTAATATTACTTTCTTGGGGAGGATATTGGCTGAAGAATCTATATGCAAGAAAATGCAAGAAAATCACTTTAGGAAATGTATTCATGTTTAAAAGTAGGGATTATCTTTGCGCCCCTGGGTAGGCTGGTATAGGAGTACATTACACTCCCCCTATTCTCCCATACACACCCAGGGTGCAGGCATGTATTTTAGAAAGCATCTATTTTGATAACTGAAGATATTGTGCAATGGGTAGAACAACCGACTGACTGTGTGTAATCAACTATCTCTTCCCAATGCACATAGCAAATATTTATAGAACCAGAGGAACTTCAACTCTAATTATCACTGCTTTTTATTTTCATTCTTACTGCTTCACATGGATACAACAATGTTTTAACTAGACCTAGGCAAACCACTTGGTCATTGGTTTCATATGTACTTTTAACCTGTTTCAGCATGCATACAGTTAAATAGATATAATCCCTGACGTTTGCTAGTTTACAACAAAAGCAATGCTGAGGTAAACAGAAACTATTAGGGGCATATATGAGTGGCTTGAAAATTCATTTATTTTCTCTTGCTGCTTTTAGGATTCTTTATATTTGACCTTAGGGAGTTTGATTATTAGATGCTTTGAGGTAGTCTTCTTTGGGTTAAATATGCTTGGTATTCTATAACTTTCTTGTACTTGAATGTTAATATCTTTCACTAGGTTTGGGACATTCTCTGTTATTGCTTTGTATAAGCTTTCTACCCTATCTCTTTCTCTACCTCCCCTTTAAGTCCAATAACTCTTATATTTGTCTTTTTTTCAGGCTATTTTCTAGATTTTTTTGGCATGGTTCATTTTTTTAATTCTTTTTTCTTTTGTTTCTTCTCACTGTGTATTTTCAAATAGCCTGTCTTCAAGCTCACTAATTCTTTCGTCTGCTTGATTAATTCTGCTCTTGACTCTGATGCATTCTTCAGTATGTCAATTGCATTTTTCAACTCCAGAATTTCTGCTTGACTCCTTTTAATTATTTCAATCTCTTCATTAAATTTATCTGATAGAATTCTGAATTCCTTCTCTGTGTTATCTTGAATTTCTTTTGAGTTCCATCAAAACAGCAATTTTGAATTCTCTGAAAGGTCACATATCTCCTTTTTCAGGATTGGTATCTGGTACTTTATTTGGTTTGGTGAAGTCATGTTTTCCTGGATAATCTTGATGCTTGTAGATGTTCATCAGTGTCTGGGCACTGAAGAGTCAGGTTTTTGTTGTAGTTGTTACATTCTGGGCTTGTGACTGTGCTTCTTGAGAAGGCTTCCAGGTGTTCAAAGGGACATGGGCCCCAATCCCAATGTCACTGTGGTTTTTGTGGACTCATAGAGGTACCACCTTAGTGGTCTTGGATAAGATCCAGAAGAATTATCTGGATTACCAGGCAGAGACTCTTGTTCTTTTCCCTTACTTTTTCCCAAAGTCTCTCTCTCAGTGCTGAGCCACCTGGAATAAGGGGTGTGCTGATGTAAGCACCCCTGGGGCCACCACAACTGGGACTGTGCTGGGTCACACCTGAAGCCAGTACAGCACTGGATCTTGCCCAGGACCTGCTGTACCTACTACCTGGCTTCCACCTATGTTCACGCAAGGCCTTAGTGCTCGAATCAGCAGGTGGCAAAGCCAGCCAAGTTTATATCCTCCCCTTTAGGTCAGTGAGTTCCCCTAGGCCCCAGGTAGGTTCCGAGATGCTGTCTGGGAGCCAGAGATTGGAATAAAAAAACCTTAGAAATTTGCCTAATGTTCTATTCTGTGACTAAGCTGGCACTCAGTCCACAATAATAAGTCCTTCCTGCTCTTCCTTTCTCTTTCCACAGGCAAGGGAGCCTCTCCCTATGGGCACCACCGCCACCAACCCATGGAGGGGTTCTGTCAGGCCACTAGCAATATTCACTTAAAGCCCAAGCCTCTTTAGTCAGCTTGTGGTGCATACTGCCAGGCCTGGGACTCAGCTTTCACAGCAGTGGTCTTTCCTGTGGCCCAGTACAGGTCCACAAATGCTGTCCAAGAGCCTAGGCCTAGACTCAGGGGTCCCAAGAGCCTGATTGTTTCTCTACACCACTGTGACCAAGCTGGTATCTAAGGTGCAAGAAAAGTCCCCTTTAGTTTTCCCTCTGCTTTTCTCAAACAGCACAAGTCTTTCACCATAGCCACCACAGCTGGGAATGTTCTGGGTCATACCTGTAGTCAGCATGTCTCAGAGCCCAAGGCCCATGGTGCACTCCCTGGGTATTCCTGATGGTTATTCTAGGTCCAAGGGCTCTTTAGTCAACAGGTAATGAATTCTGCCGAGACTGGGTCCTTCTCTTCAAGGCAGCAAGTTCCCTTCTGGCCCAGGGTGTGTTTAGAAGGCCCTCGGATGGGGACCTCGTGACTCTCATTGATGCCCTATCCTGCTATGGTTGAGTTGGTATCCAAGATGCAAGACAAAATCCTCTTTACTCTTTGTTTCCCACCTCGTAAGCAGAAGGAAGGAGTCACTTTCGTTGCTGCAAACTGCACTGCCTGGGGTTGGGGGAGTGATGGCACAAGCACTCACTCCTTCAGCCCTCAAGCTGATGTCTCCCTTGGTCATGTGCCACGCTAGTCCTGTGGCTCTGAGCCTGACCCAGCACTAGGAGTTGCCAGGAATTGCAATCTCTGCCCTAGACTGTCTTTCATTTTACCTAGGACCCCAGAGCATTTTGGCCTGCCATTGCGAGGCTTGCTGAGAAACTTGAGTTCCTACTGATGGGATGGGTGATTCACCTCTAGCTAGGACTGGTCCAGATGCTCCCTCCATGCATGGGCACTGACTGAGCCCCAGCACAGATTTACTCTCCACTATGAAAGGGCAGCACTGAGTTCAGTATAAAGTCCCCCAGTTGCTGTGCTCTCTCTTCCGAGTAGCTAAGACTAGAGGTATGTGCTAATTTTTATTTTTTAATTTTTTTATAGAGATGGATTCTTGCTTTGTTGCTCAGGCTGGTCTTGAACTCCCTAGTCTCAAGCAATCCTCCTGCTTCAGCCTCCCAAAGTGCTGGGATTATGGGCATGAACTATATGTCTACCTTTTCTCAAGCTATGTCTCCTGCCAATGGTGTTTGCTGTCTCCATCCTCCAAGACTTAGCCCAAATGCACTTCCTTCATAAAACTTTCCAGAATTCCCACAGCCAGAAATGATTTTTTCCAACTTCTCACTCCCATTACTCCTTTGTTTTCTTCTTAGGGTATTTAGCTCCTTATACTTTCTATCATTCATATATGGATAGGTCTTATTTCCTCTACTTGATCATAAAACACTGCATGAGCAGTGCTCTGCACCAACTAATTCAATACTATACAAATAGTTGGTGCTCAATACATGCTTGTTTGAATGAATGAATTTTAACAGGTAGGATTTGAGATTCTCTATAAACTGCATAGGTTTGGCTTTCTTCCCAACTTGAAGTGAACAATTTTTTTAGAGTTGCATTTGATTTTAAAAACAGAATTATGGGACTATACAAATAGCCTGCAATGAGTTATTCCAGCAGTCTCACTGTTTAAGAGTGGTAACGTTTCTTTTATGATGTTTTTCATTTACAGCATGGCCTTAGAGCCAGCTCTTTTTCAAAACACAATCCCATTATTACCGGTGCCTTTTGCCTCAAACAACTTCCCATAACATTAGAGGTATAATATTGCAAGAATAGCTTCTGACAGAGAGGTTTCTGGTTTGCAGTCGAGGGGATACAGGATGTCAAATTGCTCATCATTTCTGGATCTGAAGGGAAGTAGTTTAAAGATTTTATTTTACCTATGTGGTTCCAGCCAACCATGTCATGGAAAACATATTTCCCTATATAGGACAAGGAAATGGCTCAAATAATTCTCACACGTTGCTGAAATCCGAACATGAAATAAGATTGATTTCATTTCCTTTTATTTTTAGGATGATTCTAACAGAAAAAGGGCATGTAGGAAGAAATAAAAGGTTCATATTCATATTGAGAGTTTGTTGTTGTTGAACTTTTAAAAAGAAATATGGGTATGAGCCCTTGAAGATTTCTAGGTCTGGATGCTGTGGGGCTTAGGGATGGATAAAGGAGAAGCTGGAGAGATGAGTAGGTGGAAATATCAAATGCAGTGAGGACTGGAGCCCAAAACTGGAAGAAAAGGCAAAGACTAGGTTTAGGGCCCTCCTACCTCTATCTGCTGAGGAACCTCTGTCATCTAGGCCCCCTTGGCATCATTGTTTCCATGTAGACTGATTTATTCTCTACCTAGTTCTCTTGGGGTCAGCTTCTCTTTGTCTTCCGGGACAGGACTACCTCTTATCTGATAAATGAAATTGGGATAATTGGATGTTGTGAGAAAGCTAAATAAAACCTCAAGAACTCTGCTTCCTAGGTAAATGTGTGTGCATGCATGTGTGTGTGTGCACTTGCATGCACACACATGCACACATGTGTTTTATGCTGCTGTTGAAGTAGCAGCAGGATTAGCTGGAAATAGCAGAGCTTGAGATTTAATCATACATTGATTTATGCTCTTATTCTGTCCTCACTTTATGTATGACTCTGGGCATATTAATGATCTTCTCAGAGCCCTGTTGCCCTTTGCCCCATCTGTAAGACTGGAAAGATGTTTTAAGGATTCAATGAGATAGCAGGAAAGGACTGAGAACCACACCTGCCCTGTGCTGGAGCTCACCAAACAGTGCTTCCTCCACTTCCCTCTGATTTTTTATACAGAAGCCTGCTGTCTCCTTCCCACTTTCTCTTGTTGAGTGGTCCAGCCTCTGGGAAGAAATGGTGCCTCCTTTCTTAGATGTCAGTAGGGGTACTGTTAACCTCTTAAGTCACACTGTACAAATAGCCAACTCTTCTCCACTTATATATGGCTTTTTAAAGGTAATGATTTCTGGCCGGGCGCGGTGGCTCAAGCCTGTAATCCCAGCACTTTGGGAGGCCGAGGCAGGCGGATCACGAGGTCAGGAGATCGAGACCCTCCTGGCTAACACGGTGAAACCCCGTCTCTACTAAAATACAAGAAAAAACTAGCCGGGCGCGGTGGCGGGCGCCTGTAGTCCTAGCTACTCGGAGGCTGAGGCGAGAGAATGGCGGGAACCCGGGAGGCGGAGCTTGCAGTGAGCCGAGATGGCGCCACTGCACTCCAGCCTGGGCGACACAGCGAGGCTCCGTCTCAAAAAAAAAAAAAAAAAAAAGTAATGATTTCTGTACTTGGAAGGTAAGAAAAAAAAATCACCAGATACTTGGACTTATTGTTGGAAAACAATGTTTATGACGATAAAGCTATAAAAAATTAAGTATATTTTGTATGTACAAAACATAAATTAAATGGATACTTCTTTATCATTAGCTTTCAATCTGCTATGTATATCCTTATAATGATAATATTGGGAATGATGCAGACATCTAAGTAGAAAGCAAAGAGGTATGTAAAATGAGTGACTAACTGATAAATGAGCCTTATCTATCATTTGCAAAAGATGGACAGCAATTCAGCAATGGTAGTGATTGTAGCAGCACTTAGCTTCTATCCTATAATGTTTACTCAGAGAAAAGTCGTGAAATCTTATCTCCTGTGCATGTAAAGAGACTTAAAATAATAAGCTCCAGGTTCCAGGATAGCCTCAGCCACTTCCTTCTTATGGGAGGTGGACAAAGCACTTCATCCTTGTGGGTCTGTACTTCTTCATTTTCTGAATATTTTCAGCTTCTGAGTTCAGATAGTGAGAATTTAGTTCAAATGTGAAGAAGTACCATCATAAAACAAATATGAACTGTTGTGTAACACTCAGGCTAGTTTCCCCAATTTAATTATAACCAGTTTTATGTCCCCCAGCTCATGCAACTGCTACCTATTGTGGGCACCTCGAGTCACCCTTGTGGCTCCCTCTGCCTCTGCCTACATTCCTTATCTACCCTGCATCATTGTTCTGTGAGGCCACTCCTGGCCCAGGTCTGCTGGGCCTTTCAGAGGAATGTGAATCTAATTATAACTCTTCTCCAAAGGGATGGGACCTGGGACACACCTGTTGTCCTACAGGAGTGAGAACCCAGATCTTAGACACACCAAGGACATATTTACCCTGAGTAGGAGAAAAGCCTTCCGTGTTTCACAGTAAGTCATCCTCCCAGGGGTGATCTAAGGACTCATGGCTCTTTCATGTATTAATACAGCAACAAACAAAACAGAGAAAATTATTCAGGAACTAATTCAGATAGTTAAGGCTTCTGTTCAGCTATCAAATGTAAGGTACTAATTCATGTCTTATAGCACATAATTCCAATCAGCTTTTCATTTGGTTTTAAATTTGCATTTTTGAAGTTTGGGTAGAAGTTTTCTGTAATGGAGTAGTTGAGTAGAAGGACACGTTCTTCCCCGCCAACCTACATAAATGCTTTTAAAGTATACTGAAATAATTTTGATTTTGAAATTTATCTTGAAACATATAGTGGGATATCCATGGACAGGGGAATGTGAAGTTAGAGTGGTGGGCAGGAGCTGAAGCTCAAGCAGCCCACACCATATTGGATCTCTGTAAAGAATGGAACTGGGCATGTCTGAGGGAGTGCAATACTAGAGCAAATACAAAACACCATGATAGATCAAGAATGAGACTGCCAAAGAAAGGAAAAATTTTCTTTCTGCTCTCTGGACAAGCGACTTCTCATTTTCACTTTGCATCCTTCCTGCAAATTACATAGTCTGCATTGTGCTAGTGTTTGGGAATATTAGCATTTGTGGATCTAGCAACAAATTGACCTTTCTATGGGGCTGTCTTTCCCCATTCATAATTTTATGCTACAATGAGCATTTTATAATTTCCATGCGTATTTTAAGATGAAGTTTTGGTAGCCATTTGAGATCACCTTATGGGGCCAAGTGCCTTTGCAATAATTTAGTTCATCTGAATGTATCAAAGCCTGATGAAATTTGGACATATTTTACAAAATCCTGCTATTTCAGAGATGTGTGTAGCTCAGACGTAGGGATCAAAGTGACTTGTTCAAAGCTAGCAATAAGGGACTGTTCTTGTTCCTACTCTTAGTTCAAGCAGGGCTCATGCACTATTTTATGTTTCAAGACAAAAATAAAATCAGTACTAGGAAATTTAAAACCACCCCACCGAGCACATATATCATGTGTTTCTCATACTCCTCGCCCTCCTCCTCGCCATCCCCCTGATGAGGTGTTCAAGGATTAATGAACTAGTGTTGGGAAATTATTTATACTTTCTTGTACAAAAGTACCATAAAGAACAATGCATATAGTTTCCATTTAGTGTCAGCAAACTAAGCTTTTAGGAACATAAAGCATGTCTAATACATAGTTTTCTACTTCTTAAGGGAGAGTTCAGAGAAGAACTAATTTATTGAACTAAATATCTTTGGTCGTATTTTCCATACTTGTTTTATATCCCAAAGTACTGTATCAAAATATAGCTTCCTTCACCTTAGACCTCTGTGGGGAGAGGTATATGTGAATTATAGCACATTTCACAGCCAGAAATGGGGAACAGTGCATGTGGCCTCATTCTTGACCTCATCTCAAAGTCCATTACAGACATTTCTTGAGACTGTTCATTCTAGAAATAAAAAGGGTGAGACTGAACTTTGATTCCAGAGGATGAGTGTATTCCTGAAGTTTTCTTTTCTTTTCTTTTTTTTTTCAGTTGTTGCTTTTCAGATTCATACTAAAAGGAACTTTTTTTGTTTATTAGATCCCTTTTACTTACTAATACACAATTTTGGTGTGTTAGTAGCATTGTTGACTTAGTAGTAAGCAGTTATATTCTGGGGGTACTATGATACTTAAAAGGATTTAAACATTGCTTGTTTAAAATAATCCCCTCCTTTTAGGGAGGTTGGCACACTACACTGTCTGTCCATTATACTTCAGGGTAAATGGTTTACTACATTCTTTTCAAAGAATATGTTTAATGGAGAGGTGGGAGTGTTTCCTGGAAGAATACTAGATATGACTATACTAAAGGGAGAGAAAATTACAAAAGGGGAATAGAAACAAGCAAGACAAATAAAAACCCAGGTCACAGTTTTTTAAGCAGAAGTTGCCCATTCCACAGCATTGCCTAAACTTTCAAGATTATTGAACACTTCTGTTGTTCCTTGATATGGTTAAGATCTGTGTCCCACCCAAATCTTATCTTGAATTGTTATCCCCATAATCCCCATGTGTCAACAGACCAGGTGGAGGTGATTGGATCATGGGGGTGCTTTCCCCCATGCTGTTCTTGTGGTAGTGAGTGAGTTCTCATGAGATCTGAAGAGGCTCTTCTTCCTTCACTCTGCCACTCTTCACCTTCCTGTTGCCTTGTGAAGAAGGTGCTTTGCTATCCCTTCACCTTCTGCCATGATTGTAAATTTTCTGAGGCCTCCCTGGCCATGCTGAACTGTCAGTCAATTACAACCCTTTTCTTTATAAATTACACAGTCTTAGGCAGTTCTTTATAGCAGTATTGAAATGAACTTATAATGTAAATTGACACCACAGAGAGTGGGGTGCTGCTATAAAGATACCCAAAGATGTGGAAACGACTTTGGAACTAGGTAACAGACAGAGGTTGGAACAGTTTGGAGGGAAGGCTCAGAAGAAGACAGGAGATGTGGGAAGGTTTGGAGTTTCCTAGAGACTTGTTGAATGGCTTTGGCCAAATGCTGTTAATGATATGGAAAATGAAGTCCAGGCAGAGGTGATCTCAGATGGAGATGAGGAACTTCTTGGGAACTGGAGCAAAGTTTGCTCTTGCTATGCTTTAGCAAAGAGACTGGGAGCATTTTGTCCCTGCCCGGAAGACCTGTGGAACTTCGAACTTGAGAGAGATGATCGGAAGTTGGAACTTATGTTTAAAAGGGAAGCAGAGCATAAAAGCTTGGCAAATTTGCAGCCTGAGCATGCAATGGAAAAGAAAAGTCCATTTTCCGAGGAGAAATTCAAGCTGGCTACAGAACTTAGCATAAGTAACAAGGAGCCAAATGTTAATCACCAAGACAATGGGGAAAATGTCTCCAGGGCATATCAGTGGCCATTATGGCAGCCCCTCCCATCAAAAGCTGGGAGGCCTAGAAGGAAAAATAGTTTATTAGGCTGGGCCCAGGGCCTTACTGCTTTGTGCAGCCTTGGGATGCAGTGCCCTGTGTCCCAGTTGTGGCTAGAAGGGGCCAATGTACCTCTCAGGCCATTGCTTCAGAGGGTACAAGGCCCAAACCTTGGCAGCTTACATGTGGTGTTGGGCCTGTGGGTGCACAGAAGTCAAGAACTGAGGTTTGGGAACCTTTGCCTTGATTTCAGTGGTTGTATGGAAATGCCTGGATGTCCAGGCAGAAGTTTGCTGCAGGTGTGGAACCCTTGTGGAGAATCTCTGTTAGAGCAATGCAGAAGGGAAATGTGGGGTTGGAGCCCCTGACAGAATCCCCACTGGGGCACCACCTAGTGGAGCTGTGAGAAGAGGGTCATTGTCCTCCATACCCCAGAATGGTAGACCCACCGACAGCCTATACTGTGCATCTGGAAAAGCTGCAGACACTCAATAGCAGCCCATGAAAGCAGCCACGAGGAGGGCTGTACCCTGCAAAACCACATGGGTGGAGCTTCCCAAGGCCATGGGAACTCACCTATTGCATCAGTGTGACCTGGATGTGAGACATGGAGTCAAAGGAGATTATTTTGGAACTTTAAGGTTTAATGATTGCACTATTGAACTTTGGACTTGCATGGGCCTGTAGCCCTTCATTTTGGCTAATTTATCCCATTTGGAATGGGTATTTACCCAACGCCTGTACCCCCATTGTGTCTAGGAAGTAACCAACTTGCTTTTGATTTTACAAGCGCATAAGCAGAAGGGACTTGCCTTATCTCAGATGAGACTTTGGACTTGGACTTTTGGGTTAATGCTGGAATGAATTAAGACTTTGGGGACCTGTTGGGAAGGCATGATTGTGTTTTGAAATGTGAAAGGGACATGAGATTTGGGAGGGGTCAGGGTGGAATGATATGGTTAGGATTTGTGTCCTCTCCTAAATTTCATCTTGAAATGTAATCCCCATAACCCCGATAACTCACATGTGTCAAGGCAGAGACCAGGCGGAGGTGATTAGATCATGGAGGTGGTCTCCCCCATGCTGTACTCATGATAGTGAGTGAGTTCTCATGAGATATGATGGTTTTATAAGGGGCTCTTCCCCCTTCACTCTGCACTCTTCTCCTTCCTGTTGCCTTGTAAAGAACGTGCCTTGCTTCCCCTTCACCTTCCACCATGATTGTAAGTTTCCTGAGGTCTCCCAGTCATGCTGAACTGTGAGTCAGTTAAACCTCTTTCCTTTATAAATTACGCAGTCTCAGGCAGTTCTTTATAGCAGTGTGAAAACAGACTAATACACTCCTATCTGGTTTTAAAAGCTTGTTTCAAAGTGATTTTCAGAGAGAGATTTAAGGCAGAAGTGGTTGACTCATGGGCATCTGTCTACAGAGTTCAAAGAGCCACTTACTAAGTTAACAGCAAAAATGGTAAAAGCAGAGTCTCTTCCTATATTACCATGAATAACCACCATTGTATGTCTCTCCTATCATATTGTAGATAT
The DNA here is from genome assembly GCF_001698545.2 of Rhinopithecus bieti. Classification (NCBI taxonomy): domain Eukaryota; kingdom Metazoa; phylum Chordata; class Mammalia; order Primates; family Cercopithecidae; genus Rhinopithecus; species Rhinopithecus bieti. Next base: position 142,967 of record NW_016814078.1, read on the forward strand.
GCACTGCTGTATGTAACTTCTGTAATTCATCAAACAACTTCAACCTCTAAAAGAAACATGGGAACTAAAGTGCCACAAGTCCACCAGCATAAGCATTTTCCTGTCATCTGAAAGAATGATGCCTTACTAATGATGCTGAGAGTCCACATGGGGAAGAGACTCAGGAGGTCCATTACAAAGTTTTCCCCACTTAAAAAGAATATTGTTTTGCTGTAATGCCATAACATGATCTATTTTAGAATGTTTTTCTTTAAACTGTGAGCCTTTATCAGCTTGAGAGAAATGTGTTAGGCACAACCTCCCTGGAAGTACTAAAAACATCTGTGATCCAAGTCTATAGTAGTTGAGGGATTAAACTTGTGATCAGATTTCTTAGACGATGGTTTCTTTTCCTGCTGTTACAATTTCTGTTGACTTTGGCTTTCTTGTGTACTAGGAAAAGTAAATTGGAATGGAGCAGACAATTAAGAACTGGATGTCTAAATCCTTGTTCACATACTTATAAATTTCTCATAAATTACAATATACTTCCTTATAAATATTTTTCTCATAAAGATTCCTTTAGAAATCTAACCACAAAGTTTTCTTTATTAATAATTTACCTCAGGTTTACCATCTAGAAGACTGGGCTAAGTGACACCCAAAGGTCCTTTCAGGCCTAATCTTTCTGACTCAAGTATTCTACAATCACACAGGGCTTCCTGGATTGTTAACCTGCAATTCTGTTTAAATGTTGACAGAAAATATGTTAGAAAATGGTTCCAATTTTAAAGAAGAAAACTCCATTTCATGGGGAAAAAAAGATTAGAAACATCCAGACTTATTTCTGCATGCTTACTTTGTTTTCTTTTGCCCCACAGAAAGGTAAATTGAAATTAGATTGTGCTTTTCTATAAAACTGTAATTTATAACAGGCTTAAAAGTTTCAAAAATATAATCATTTTTCCAGTGTTTCTGTGTTAGATTTGATAACTCTGGTTGACTAAGTTGCAATTTACCTCCCTAATATCTACCCTGGAATTCTTGGCCACAGATATCTTGGGGAAGGAATAATGAAAAAATTATATAGGCCTTCCACAGGCCAGTATTTTCAAACTTCTTGGCCAATAAATTCCATGAGCTCCATCTTCCTTATTGAGTATAAAAGTGGCTGTAGACTATAGAAATGAAATAAAGGCCAAAATAAATTTTTCGGTAAATAACCTAAGAAATATTCCAGAAACCGCATGTATTCATATAGTATTCTCTAGGCAGAAACATAAAGTGAGCACAATATATTTGTGAGGGAAAGAACAACAGGGACTTAAGATGGAGACTGCGAATTATGAGAACATTGTATAAGAATCAGTGGCATAAAAACTAAATTATAGAAGTATGATGTCAAAACATTTTCACAGGAAGACCCTCAGACAATACAAATAAAATACTCCAAAAACATAAATCAGAATTAGTATTTGTAATAAAGAAATGCCTCAAAATGTATTTTTTCCAATTTAATCAGTAACACAGAAACAATTCACTAATTATTACGTAATGGGCACATTGCATGGCTGTGTCTCTTATACTCAAAGCAGTCTTACTTTCTGGTGGTTCAGAGTGGTGGTCACAGCTTTCCTACCATGATTTATGACATAGTAAAATGGGGAAGTTACTGGACTGTTTCATGAATGGCTATGAATTTATGAGAGATTAAATTTAGTTCTTCCCAATTAAGTTAACAGGGAAAGAGAAAATGTGTTTTGAAAGTGGTAGTATATTATATATAATATACCACTTTAAAGCATAGCAACTTCTCTGTATTCATATTTCAGAAACCTGGAATGATAAACAGTGAAGGTGTTATTTTTCTAATCTAACTTCTGGGAAAATATAAGCTGATGCTTTATGAAAGTGCTAAAAGTCAGAAAAGTAATTAGAAGCAGATCAATACTGAAATCTATTTTCAGATCTAAGTATGTTCCTTATTCCATATCAAATTCTAAAAGGAAAAACAATCATCATAACAGTTTCTCTTTTTTTATCGTATAGACAGAAAGGTTTAAGGGTAGTTGGCTAAAATCTAACTGTATCTGTATGTGAGGAAAACAAAGTAAGCAAAGAAACATTAGAAAATAAATGATAAGCAAAAGCAGTGTAAGGGACTACCATTAAAAGAGGATTGAAATCAATATTAACTTGCATTGAATTGAGAGCAAAACCATTGCATAACATGAAAAAAAGGGTGTTTTATGAAGTTAGTTCACAGTGAAGATTTATGTACTAAGTAACATAGCATGAAAATTAATAAAACACAAATGACAAGAAATTCAAAGAGTAATATACAGAAACATTCATAGTAGGAAATATTGATTCACTGCTCTTGCTTCATAACTGATGAAGTAGACAAAAAGTCTGGAGAAGAAGACCTGAGTATCATAATGAATAGGCTAAGATAGGTCTAATTAATAGATATTAAGCACTAAATGTACAAGAGGAAAACAAATTTTTTTAAAAATGCTCAGGGAATATCAAGAGAAATTTAAAGTTTTAGGTGACAATACATTTTAAAAACTAGTAATAACTCACATAACTGCTTCTGGCAGTATGGCAGACAAGACATTCTATAAAGACTTGCATTAACATAAAACACTCAGATACTGACTAAATGAAAACAAATATAATTTAAGATGTATTGCTAAGCTTACAAGAGAGTTAAGAATATCTGTGAACACTGGAAATATTGAAGAAAAGCTAAAACTATACAGATAGTTTAACACTGATGCACAAGATGTTGCTGTCTTAGGGGGCAAAAGCCAACACTAAGAAACCAGAATTTCAAAAATTAGTAGTCTCCTAGAGTGAGAAGAGACTAAGTCTTGGGCCCAGACAAATGGGTAGGGGTTGTTGAGACCACTTGAGACACATATAGAAGGCTAGGACACATGAGGGACCTATAGGTCTATGAAAGGATGGGCAATACAGTATTTTCCAATCTGTGAAGGAACGTGACCAAGAAACCTATTCTGACTGAGAATTCAAGTTGGGGCTTTGAATTTATGCTACCTCAAAGACAAGAGAATCTATACTTGGGGAAATTTAACAGCATGGCTGCAGTGTGGTAGTATCCCAGCCTACCAAGAAGAAGCAAATGTGAATCTTCCTTAACGAAAAATATTCTTAGTTCAGGCCTTTCAGGAATCACCTACATTAAATGTAGCCAAATGTAAACTTACAATTAAAAACAGTCAGATATGTAAGAACATAATCTGCTAAGAACAGATTCAATAAAAAAGCATAAATTTTGTTTTATAAAGACATATTTGAAAACATACATATAATAATCATTTATGAAATATTTTTAAAATATAAAGGATGATTTTCCAATAAAAGGCCCAGAAGTAAGTGAGTTGCTGAAAAAGAAAATAGAACAGAAACAAGTAAATATTTAAAGAGATAATGTCTAATAGGTATAAATCCATCAGTGTAAGAAGTGGGATAAATAAAAAGAAATACATACCTAGAGGCCATAGTGTAAATGTAGAATAGCAAAGGCAAAGAGGCAACATTAAACACAAATGGAGAGAAAAGAGACATTCCCTACAAAGCAATAGTAAAGTAAAGCAAACATTTAATAGCAAAAGGGGATCTATAATAACATAAATGTATAAAATGCTGAGAGATAACTATGAATAACCTAGAAAACACAGTTTGCTAAAACAGCAATACATAATAATCAGAAATAATATTTAGAATAAAAATAATACCACTAACAAGAGACGTATAAAGAACTAGACGAAGTAGCATGTAATCTAGGTGTGGGGTTTCAAACAAGTTAGAACACTCTAAAATCCTAGTAATTTTTGGAAGAAGGGTAGAGGGTAGAGATATACATTAACTATAGATTTTGTTATTCTAAATATCATGGTAAAATGAAAGAATAGAAATGGTAAGTATAAATTTCTTTCTTTTTTTTTTTTTTGACACAGAGTCTCGCTCTGTTGCCCAGGCTGGAGTGCAGTGGCCGGATCTCAGCTCACTGCAAGCTCCGCCTCCCGGGTTCACGCCATTCTCCTGCCTCAGCCTCCGGAGTAGCTGAGACTACAGGCGCCCGCCACCTCGCCCGGCTAGTTTTTTGTATTTTTTTTAGTGGAGACGGGGTTTCACCGTGTTAGCCAGGATGGTCTTGATCTCCTGACCTCGTGATCCGCCCGTCTCAGCCTCCCAAAGTGCTGGGATTACAGGCGTGAGCCACCGCACATGGCCGGTAAGTATAAATTTCAAATTAGCAAAGAGAAAAAACATAATAAGAAAAAGTTTAAAAGCAGACAATCCCAAAGAAGAAAGAAGCAGTAAAAAAGCATGATAAATGAAGAAAAAACACTATATGATAGAAAGAAATCCAGATATATAAATATATTGGGTTAAGCTCACCAATAAATGAGATTGTCAAGTAGTATATGTTAAAAACTCAAACTATATACTCTTTATGAAAGATGCTCCTAAAATCTAAGGTTACAGAAAAGCTGAAGATAAAAGAAACCATATAAACCAAGTACATATTAACAAAATAAGGACTGAGGTATCTAAACTACACTTAGAAAAGTTAGACATAAAGACCAAAGCCATATACAGCAATAAAGAGGATGACCACACAACGATAAATGGTTCAGTTTACCAGAGGGATATGAAAACTTTAAACTTACATGCACGTAATAAAAGAACTTCTAAATAAATAAAACAAATTTTGTCAAATCAACACTTTCCAAAAGATCTCTCTGTAACCAATTGGTAAAAAAGTTTTAGTAAGGATATAAGACATTGAACAACTCAGTAAGATTTATTTAATGAACCTGCAATTATATAATATGTATTTTTCTCAAGCAAACACAGACCTTTTATAAAAGATACACAGTAGGCAATAAAGTGAATGTCAACATTTCAAAGTACTGGTATCACATATATTACATTATCTGATCAAAATACAATCAAGTTAAAAATCAGTAACAAAGAGATACTCCCAAACAGCTCTATATTTACACAAACTAATAAACTACTCATCTAAAAAAGTTATGATCCAAACAAAACATGAACATTAACAATACTTTTAACTGAATGTTAATTGAAAACACTTCATCACTTGCTAGATACAGATACAACTGTGTTTCAAGATATTTATACTTTTAAACGTTTATGTTAGTTAAAAAACCAGTTAATGAACTAAGTTGCTAATGTTAGAAGTTATAAAATTAATTCCCAAATAAACATAGAGAAAGTAGAATGAAAAAATGGATAAAAATAGGGAAACAAATGAAATGGGAAACAAAGATACAATCAAGTGAAACAATAATGTCAAAATGTGTTCTTGGAAAGGTTAATAAAGTATACAAATTTCTGGAAAGATCAACATTTAAAAAAAAGAAGACACAATTTTTTATAGAATGAAACAGGAAACCAGCTACCACAGAGATAAGAAGAAAATATTATAATACTACAAACATGATTTTATTATTTTCAATAAATTTTAAAACAGACTATTGGGGAAAATTCTGGGAAAATATAAATTATATATTAAAACTGACAAGATAGAAAAGTAAGCTTTATATATTGAAATTCAAATTAGCATTTTAACCACTTTCTCGTAAGAAAACAATAGGCCTAGATTATTTTGTAGATGAATTCTATGAGATGCCCTAGTGAATGCTTCACACTTTAAGTCTCTGTAAGCTATACTCTAAAAGTAAAGACAAACTCAGGAAGCCTGAAATCTAGTCTTGAAATATCTCTTTCCTGGATTGGATCAAGGTGATCTGCCCCAACGTTAACTGCCAACTGGAAGAAATGTGAACTTTCCCTAGAAGATGAAAATATCATTCAGAGTTCCTCCAGTTTTGCATTTTTAATGTCTAACATTCAATATATGCTGATCAGGCATATTAGGACACAGAACCAAATAAGGGAAAGCTAGGACAAAACTCAGAGAATAGAATCATACCTAGATGTGGTCCAGATATTAGGGTTATCAGAAACAAAATTTAAAATATGTTTTAAAAAGTAGGTAACAAGGCAATTTTGTTATCTGTTACTAGTGACAGTTTGTTTCCTCCTTTCTAATTTTCATATCTTTTTATTTCTTTTTCTTACAATGCTGCCTAAGATCTATAAGACAATGTTGAACAGAAATGATGAAAGTGGCAATTCTTGTCTTTCTTATGTAAAGAAAATGTTCTTAATATTTGATAATTAAGTATGATTTTGCTATTGGCTTTTGACAGGTAATCTTTATCAGATTGTCCTTCTAATCCCGGCTTAGTAAGATTTTCTAATGTGAAGAAGTATTGAATTGTGTTTTACTTATTTGTGTTTTTGCCTCAATTGAGATGCTAATGTGGTTTTTTGTCTTTACATTAAGGATTTTTTTAATGTTAAATAATTTTCAATGGTTAGTGATGTTGAACATCTTTTCATGTGTTTATTCATTATCCATATATTCTCTCTGGTGAAACATCTATTTAAGTCTTATGACCATTTAAAAAAAGATTTTAAAATTAATTTTTATTTTACTATTGAGTTGAGAGTTCTTTATTGAGTTTGAGAATTCTTTATATGTTATGGATATAAGTCTTTTATCAGATATGTGATTTGCAAATATTTTCTCTTAATCTCTAATTTGCATTTTCATTCCTTTAAGCAGTGTCTTTTGTAGGGCAAAAGTTCAATATATTAACTTTTCCTTTTATGGATTATGCTTTTGGCATTACATATAAGACCTCCTTGCCTAGCTCCAAGGCATGAAAATTTTCTCCTATGGTTTCTTCTAAACATTTACAATCTAACATTTTGCATTTAGGTCTATAATCCATTTGGAACTAATTTTTGTGCAAAATGTAAGGTTTGGGTCAAAGTTGTGTTTTTTTGCATATGAATGTCCAAATGTTCCAACAACATTATTTGTTGAAAAGCTAACAGTACCCTTGATCACAACTCAATATATTTTAGTTATCTTTTTCCATGCATACTCCATACATTGGAGTATGTATTTCTCCTGCCCTGAGTCTACAAATCATCTTTGTATTTGGGAATCTATCTTAGAAACTTGAACAGTTAGTACTCAATAAATATTGGTTGGTTTAATAACAATGAAACAATGAATTCAGATTTTCCTGTGTGTGGTAGAAATGTTCAGAAATATATGTAATGAAGTTGTCTTTTTTGTATGTGTTTTCTTCCATTTCCTTCTTAATGTGTAGGTGTATGTGTCCTGTGACTTTGTCCATAAATGATTGGACTAGAGGTAGAAACGTAAACCAAAGTGGGCCAACTAGTTTTTTCATCCCCAAAGTTTGAATTGTGATGTGGACAGAGCAATTCATATTGTTCTGGGTTCTGGCTCTGCAATATTATGTAGACTCAGTGGCTGAAGCCACAATTTTGAGGTGCCAGTGATGTCCCATATAGAAGTGAAGGAGAAAATGGAATGGTCCTTTGAGAAGCAAAAGTGGAGACAGGGACAAAAGGTAGATGTTTGACTTTATTATAGTTTTTCCCAATCTGGGCTGGGATTTTTGATTCCTATTTTCAAAGCTAGCTTTCCTGGGGATTTAACTCATTGCGATGAAACTGTCTAGCCAAAGCAACCAGTAAGAATAATGCAACAAATCATATTTAATTTAAGCAATAATCTAAAAGGTAAGATGACTCTATGGAAATTACAATACAGCATTTGTATGTAATATATGAATGTAACATTTTATTAAGAATTGTATAAAAATATAGGTAACACATACAGTCATCCTGCTTAATTTAAATAACTAAAGTGTCCTTGGGACTAAAAGAATAGTACTCTGAAATGGTCTCTGTTCTTCTAAAGATTTGTTTATTCAATGATTAAGTGTCAAGACTGGAAGCTGATGTTAAAAAGATAGATGACATAGTCCTCCCTTATTAAGCTCAGAGCTTAGTAGGGGAAATGGAAATTAACAAATAATTATAATGTGAGACTCTTATATGAATAAACAAGAAACAAAAGCAAACCACATCTGTCTACAATAAAGTCTGGAAGTGTCATGTACATTCATAAAATCAGAAGCTCCTGGTATTTAGTGATGTCAGGGAAGACTTCAAGGGGATTTGAGACATGAGAACTGAGGTGTTTTTGTGGGTAGAGAAGAAAATGGAGACATGGAAAGTGGAAAAGCTTCCTTTATGTGTACCAATGTTGATAGAAGTGTAAATATTTTTCAGCTTTTTTTGAAGGGCTTGGGCATGCATTCAAAGTCACACACACCGTTCCCATGCATTATTTGCTTGCAATGGGAATAGACAATGTGAGTAGAGGGTGCTAAATTTTGTCTAGAAGGTGCTCTCAGAGTTCAGTTTTCACTTTTAGGAAACATCAGAGCAAAGGAAAGATGTTACTGCCAGAGCTTGAGGAAGGAGCTGTTTCATGGTATGTTGACAGTAATTTAATCACAAAAGGTTATCTTCTAGACTAGCACTCAAATTTCCTTAGTCTTTCTTGATGATCAAGGGCATTCTTTGTTAAGTCTAATGTGCTGGCCCTCAAAGTTGCCTAGTATGCAAGGAAGCTGTCACTCACATACTTTAAAAAATGAACAGCAGAAGGGCTCTAAAGGGAAATCAAATTATGGTCCATTTGGAAATGTCACAATCAAGTGGTACTAGCAAAAATGAAGAGGTTCATTGACCATTCAAATTGGTATATAAAGAATTACGTGTTTTTGCTGCTAATCAAAGATAAAGCTGCCTATGTGGAGCCTGAGACCATTCAGGCTTTAGCTAATGTTAGTGTTTACATGACATGTTGGAAACAAACTGGGCAATTACAAAGGCCCAGTCTAACTAGATCCTAACAGGCAAAATGCCCTCTGATCCAAATGTTAATAGCTTTGACCTTCATTGGTTTTTAATCTCATTGTGTCTAGAAGAGTAAATGAACTCTAGATTACGCTGTACAGAAGAGTCTTTTCTGTTTTCATTCGGTTTATTTTATTTTATTTTTTCTGTTATTGTGGAGAAATTGAAAGTCTGTCTTTTTTCAGTTGGGTATATCACTGAGTGAATGCACAGAGAGCCTGCTGATTGACGGTGCCTCAACAAAGGCAGATTCGGTTTGCAGCTGATAAGGAGCAAAGTCATCCATGTTGTGTTTACAAAGTAGGCAAGGAGAGTAAAAAATAATGATAAAAAAGCTAATCTCATTGTTTTGCTGGATGAGAGAATGGCACTTTTGTGCTTGCTTTAAGAGGTGCTGGCGTGTTGCCCCTCCTTCCCCCTATATGCTTGGCAGCAAAACAATTTCCAGATTCCCCAGAGTGTTATAGATTATAAAGGACACAGTAATGCTGGAAGGGTTTCCTGCTGTTGAGTAGGGTGCAAGCTGCACTGCAGATTGGCTGTTTATTCTATGTACCCGTGACCCATACTGAATAAACTACTGATTTTCTCCCTTTGGTGTTTCTAAAGCAAAAGATAAATATTTGGGATGTCAGATTAATTCATCAGTGTTTAACTTTCCAACATATTTAAATACTTAGTTGTGCTAAGAATAAAGTTTGAAACTCCTTTATGACAGGTCACAACTGGGTATAGGTTCTGGCGTGGTAACTGGGCCTCTGAGTAACAGGCGAAGGAGCTGAAAGAATAGATCACAGGAGAGGGCTGCACTTTTGTTCTTAGGCATTAGTGTTTTGTTAGTTCATGACTACTTTGTTATAAGCCCTATAAGCATGGAAGAAATAGTAGTGTGTAGTAGCTCTTGGCACAAACACAGTTTAAAAATTATCGTGTCTCCATCTAAAGTGTTCTGGTTATATAACTTCATCATCTACTCAGTTTTTCTAAAGGAAAGGTAAGAGATGATGTGTCAGCCAGAGGCATATCCCAGGTTTTACCATTTCTCACACTGCTGATATCTGCTTTTAGTGGTGACCAACAAAAACCTATAATGGTGGCAGCCACGTGTTTATTCCAGGAGATCTGAATCATTGACCTTGTCATTCATTTATTCAACATCATGTTCATGCAAACCTTCGATGGGCCAGGTGCTGGAGCTACTGATGGGAACAAAACATGGACTACAACCTAAGGGAGTTTCTAATCTTGTAGGGAAGATAGCAAAGTAGACAAATCATTACTGTACAGTATACTGCATTTTATGCTAGAGATGCTTACAGGGCACAGGAGAAGTGCTCCTCAGGAAGGCAAGGAAGGCTCCCACTAGACTATCGTTAATGGTATCTTGAAGAGTGTGTTGGAATGAGTCAGGAAATACACAGCTCAGAATAACCAGAGCACTGCTTCTCAAGCTGTCAGACAAACTTGTGTTACAGGAGGTATGTAAGGCCACAGAATAGATGTGACCTTATTTACCCAAAAAAAGTTTACTTTTTATTGGTTCAACAAATATTTATTGACTACCTATTCTGTGCTAGGCACTCTAACAGACATCAAGGATAGTTAATAAATTAGACAAGCTTAAAACTCATTATGAATTTTCAATTCTTGGGAAATATATCTCAAAAAATTTGAATATAGTATTGAAAAGAATGTAAAAATTTATGCAACCAAGCATGAATATTTCATATAAATGTTGTGCTTGCAAGAGCAGCTTTTGGCAATGCCCTTAGACCCCAAGATAATGTGTTCATTTTATTCTAGAGTTGGGGTACTGTGTTGAAAGACTGAGGAGTGTTTGTAAAGTATATGTGAGTGGGACACGGGATTGGGGAAGTAGGTAAGCACTAAACCAGTAAGTTTGCATTTTCTATTAAAATAAATGATGCACTCTAAGAGGTTTTGAAGCAGGAAAGGCACGATCAGTTTAGGGTTTTAGAAGGATCACTCTGGTGTCAAGTACTCATAGGTTTGTCTGAGATCATGCTTTAAAAATATAGTCCCTATAGCTGTTTTGCATTTTTCTCTGCCTGTATTGAATCATTTGAATGGTTTTCATTAACATCCAAATAGCTAAAGCTAAGGACCTGAAATTAACTACCTGCAAACACACAGTGCACAGACAAGGGGATTTACCTTTGTGGAATTTCTCTTAAAGTTGAAGTTGCCAAAAGCATAAATTGAATCTAAAAGTTGGGACCACCTTTATTCATACTCTGAATTGATTTAGCTTTCTCTTTAAAATACCTCAAATATTTTACATATGCTAGATAATCTGTTTTTCAGAGAGAGTGGTTGCAAGTAGCCAAAATCCATTCAAACTAGCTAAAGTTGCAAGGAAAAACATAGTGAATTATTAGAAGGGCAAACAATGTAGCCAGAACTTAGGAGACCTATAGCCAGAATATAGAAGGAGAATAAGTCTAAGACCAAGGGAGTTACCGTTTTTTTGGGTCTCTCTAATGTGTATTGGATATTAGCTTAATTCTTTGTTATTTCTGCAACAAGTTTTTTTCTTATTCATCTGATTTTTTTTAAAATGAGCACGTGTATAAAATGCCCACACTAAGCTATGTCCTTTTAGTTTAAGAATCACCAGAGACTACATAATTTTAGTTTTTACAGAGAGAGAACTGGACTGGCCAGTTTGAGTATGGTGACCACTCCTGTGACTAGGAAGAGGTCCTACAGCTCACTGGCCATTCATCCGGGCTGTGTAAACAGACTCTGAATTCTTAGGGGTGTAAAGAAGTTCTATTAGGAGAGGGGTTGGGGCAGACTACAGTGATTAGATGAGGGAATGACTAATCTCTAGAAACTTCCACAAAGAAAGCTTGGCAAATCCCTAATATCAATGGGTATGTTTTTCATAGGAGAATGATCATTCATTGCTTTTCTAGATTTCTTTGTTCATTTTGATATTTGATAAATAGGTTGCTGTGTTAGTCCTAATTCTTCAGGCTGCAGTGCTAGAAATGGAACTCATATTGTTAAAAATATAATGTATTGCCTGATGTACATGAAATGTTTAGATAATATGTGAGTTCACCTAATGTTTGGATAATATGTGGGTTGCACAACTAGGTCTAGCTATCCTGATCATCTAAGCTGGAATCCATTTCTGTCCTTCTGTAGGTGCTGCTTTCTTTCCTGAAGGCTTCATTCTCAGATAGCATCTCTACTAATGTGGTAGTACAGATGACTACCACAAGCTCCTGACTTGCATCCTGCTTTCAGTATTGATGGATATCAGAAGTATGGTTGCTTTTGCTACCAAAACAATTTAGGTCCCAAAATTAAAATGCAAAATTAGAATAAAAATCAATGTTCTATTCCCATTTTCTAGCTACTGAATTGAGTTTGGGTGGGGAACTATTTTGATTTGAACTTTCTACAAATTCACTGTATTATATGTGAACATTAATAGGATGGCAGTGTACTACATATGAATATTGGGATTGAAGACTGCAGAATGGAAGACACTGTGGCATATTACAATAGTTATAAAGGCATTAGCACAAGGCAGATTTATTCATTTATTTATGTCCGCTATAAACCACAGCTAAACTGTTTTTTATTGATTTTAAAAAAAATTATTTGCCTTGACCTCGTTTTTCTAAATTTCAAAATATTAAGATTCTTATTCAGCAGATTCGAGAAGTTTTTAAATGTAATAAAGTGGTTTTGATTGTAGTGAGGAAAACCAGCCCAAGAGCATATAGCTGCTGTGAGGATTTACTACCTGGGAAGGTAGAAGAAAACAAAAGGGTCCATATTCATGGCGGTCCTTTATTTTATGTATGCATATCTGTGTTCATGGACCAGAATTTGTATTCTCCACTTGTATTTTAGAAAGACTGCCTAGTGTTATGAGAAACAGATGGAAGGATATTGATATTATAACTGAGGGGCAGTTAAAAGGTTGAGTTAGAATTGATAGTTGTCGCATTTAGAAGTTTGTCACTTCTAAGCCAGACCCTAACTATTGGAGTAGAAAATGAATATAGATATCATGGAGACATATTTTTGTGAAAGCAAATTTTCCTTTCAAGTTTTGGCCAATGCTTTTGCTGGATATTGCTGCTTCTCATATTTTTATTGTTAGCAACATGATAAAACTATGTCAGTAAGTGGGTTAGCTAATATAGGTAGAGTATCCTTTATCTGAAATGCTTGGGATCAGAAGCATTTCAGATTTCTGATGTTGTTTCAGATTTTGGAATATGTACATTACACTTACTGGTTCAGCTTTCTTAATCCAGAAATCCAAAATTGGAAGCTTTGAGCATCATGTCAGCACTCAAAAAGTTTCAGATTGGGAAACATTTTGGATTTTGGCTATGAGGATTAGTGATTCTCAACCTGTAATTTCTTACAAGTGGTTTTAATAATCATTTGAATAGGAGGATTCAGATTAGCATAATTTTGTAGAAGGAAATAAGAGGAGTAGAAGTAGTGAGAAGGGGAATTATTTATGTCTGAAAGAAAGGAGGGCAGTGGAGCAGAATTTAAGTAAGAGATGCCCAGGGCAACTGATGCCAGGGGTATGTAAACTAACGTGAAGCTAGGGTTTTGAAAGGGAAGAAGAGACTCGTTTTTGATGCTGATTTACTGCTCATGCCAGGTTAAGGTTCTCTCTCATGGCTATGGCATTAGGAATATGGACCCTTCTGTTTTCTTTTACTTTTCCAGGTGGTGAATCATCACAGCAGCTACATGCTGTTGGGCTGGTTTTCTTTAGTACAATCAAAACCTTTTTATTACAAATGTGAGCATAACCTAATACAAACTACATAAAGAACAGTATATTCAGTTTTAGGATACAAAACCTAGTCCTGTTTCATGTTGGAGACTGTTCTCATAGATGTGTCTGGAACTGCCTTTCTGTTCCAAATTTCTTAGTTTACTGTATAATTTTATTTACCCTGGAATCAGGTTACTTTTCTATTTATCTGTCCTGCTTCTCTGAGCCAAAGAGCTTAAATCTTTTCTAGTTTTACAATTTCAAAGTTTTAAGTCTTCTAGGAAATGAAGATATTTTATTCGTTCTATAAATGTATGTTAGATGAATGAGGTCACAATTAGCCAAATTATATATTATATATAA
>NW_016814078.1:157212-192124 GCF_001698545.2 Rhinopithecus bieti
ATATATATATAAGGTGCAATACACAAACCACCACAATAGCACACATTCAGACTTATGATAAAGTAACATGTGAAGAGAGATGTGTGGATGGAAATTGCTAAACAATGTTTGCGTTGCTTTACTGCTTCTCTTTTCTTTGTTTCTCTTTTCTTTAGTGTACTTTCTCTTCTCTGTCTTTTTGTCATTCTGAGAAAGGAAGAGATATAAAATGTTGGGAAAATATCAGAATTTGGAGTAGGAATGAAGCACCGCAAGGAAGCTAACCTAAGTAAATTGTCCCTTTGTCATCCAATGTTCATTTAAAAAAACTATAAATTATTTTTAGATTTATAAATTCCTTGTTTTGGAATGCAAGTTGGTACTCACAGTTTAAAGATAACGATAACTCATACCATCTTGGAGGCAATTGCTTTAATTTGATTTACTTTTATCAATGGAAGAGGCATTATGTTGGTTTACCTTTGTCCCAAATGGGAGAAGTAGGATCTATAATGGAACAAAAACATTTTCTAAGATGAAAACTTGTGGGATGATAAGTTTCCAGTTTCTTTCATTGCCTACCTGGAATTCAAGTGAGAACTCAGGGTTTTGTAATTCAAGCATTGATTAGGAAGTGTGTAAACTAGGGTTCATTTGTTAAAAACAAAATTAAATATCTTAGGCAACTTATGCAAGAAGGGAATGTGTTGAAAGGATTTGGGAAAGCTTGGAGTTGCTAATAGAGTCCAGTAGACCTGTGGTGGAAAGAAGAAAAATCCAGGCAACTCCAAAAGGTCTAGTTGGCAAAACCATTCCACAATACAGGCCAGACACCATCAATGGAAAGAACAAATTCTTACTTTATTTACTAAATGTTTATTGGGTACTCATAAGATCTGGGCATGGGGATACTGCAGGGAATGAATAAGAGTCCTGGTCTTGTGCAGCTTATATTTTAGTGAGGAAATAGACACCAAACTAACAAAGAAATAAGTATGTAATATTCCAAGAAGTGATAAGTGCTAAGAAGAGTTCTGAAAGGAAATACAGTAACAGAACAGAATAACGAGGAAGGTACTAGAAACCCTGTGGGGAGAGTTTGGCAGAAAGAAGGAAAAGCAACTGCAAAATGTGTTCAAGGAGCAATAAAGAGAGGGTGTGGCCAAAGAATGTGAAGGGCAAAGAGATGGGAAAATAAGAGTGCCAATTGCTCCTCTGACCTCAGTCTCTCTGCTTAAGGGTTAAAATCTCTGGAGAAAGAATCTGTTAGCTGACCTTAAAACTTGCGCTCACTCCTTAGTGGAATAAGGAAAAGAAGAGGGATAATCTAGTTGAAGAATTTTATAGAGACTTTTTAGCATCATGGGAGGGGGATCAGGGCAGCTGGATTCACCATCCTTCTTAAAGGAGGAGGGGAAAGTTTTCAAAGGAGAAAATTTAGGTATAGTTCGGAAAGGGGATTAATGTTGAATATTGAATTACAAATGTCCCTATGACCAGTTAGCATAAGTGACCTTTATGCTCCTTTTCAGCACTATGGTGGATTGAGTAGTGCAGGTGAAAGATGGAAACAAGAGGGGAAAGAATAAAAAGCTGACAAAGTGAGATGTCCCTACCATCGGTCAGCACCCCCCACCCCTGCTCTGGCTTCTACCTTCTACTCCCTGTTACCATGTGGGTAATGCACAGGTTGGTTACAAGGAACAGAGGCAAGACCTGTGGGGGGTGATTTATTACAAGGGATAGATATAATGGGAAATAAAGAGGCACAGGCAACTGGCTGCTCACAGCTGAACAGCTAGGAGATCTGACATGCTCTGGAACAGCAGCAGCCACTCTAGGAGGTAGTACCTTGGAGTGGGTTTGACCATCACTTCCTCATTCTCAAGTCATCTTCTTTCTTCCTCTTCTACTGAATCTGCTTCTCTGATGTTCCTAACTCCTCCTCTTGTTTTGGCTCTTTGAGGGCTTCTGCATGCCACTTTTTCTCCACAAACCCTTTCACACCAGCTCTGCTCCACATCTATCCGTGGGTGTCTTACATTCAAACTCCCTGAGAGAAGATCAGATAGGATTGATCGGTTGTCCTTATTTATTATAGTCTTGTTATTGGGTGAATTTCTTCTCACACAAGGTGATGCCACAGGCTGATGGCCAATGCATGTCAGACTGCTTTAGATTCAGATACTAACCCTTGATTTAGGCATCTAGGAAAAACAGTGGGGTCTCAGAAAGCAAGGATCATGCCTAAGGAAGTGTGTATGGATGCTTTATTCAGAAGGAGTTGGTGAGTATGGCAGGTGCTCGGGGTTTCTTAAGACTTTTTTTCTAGTGCTAAAACAATGCCAACATCAATATATAGAATGCCTGCAGTGTGACAGGCATTTCAAACACATTATTTCTGGCTCTGAGAACAACCTTACCATGTAGGTATTATTATTCATTTTTTTACTTCAAAAATCACACAGCCGGTAAATGAATGAGCTAGAATTTAAATTCAAAGTTTCTTTTTTCTTTGATGACATTATTAAGAGTTCTTTAAGTATATAGACCTCTGAGTACAAGAAAGCCTTTTTGTAAAGAAACAGCAACAGCACAGAAGGTTCATATACTATAAAAAGCTAAAAAAAATTTGATGGGCCATAAGGCATGCATGCATTCATTTGTCTATTAATTAATCCATAAATGACTTTAAATGGGTACTGTGAACAAGGGACTAAAAAAATAAAATGATGAGTAAAAATAATCTTACCAGATACAAATCCAAATGGTTTCATATGAAATAGTACTAACTGTACTTATTTGCAATCAGAATGTCTGAATACTAACCATGAAAATCTGGCTAATACTTTTTTGCAAGACAGACAATTGCTTAATAATGAAGAAAGAGCAAAGAAAGAAATCTTATGGAAAAAAAAGGTTAATGTAAAATACTCGTGTAAATTTTGAGACGGAAAATTTTATATAACATTTTCTGGAGCTCATGGAAAACTATTTCCTCAATGGTAACAAGATTGTATTCTGGAAAGCCCAGCAAATATAAGGCAAAGAAATAAATCTTGCTTTCAAAATAATGCCATTTGCCATGTGAAAGAACTGTCAATGAGAATAAATATTTTAATATGCCAAAATGTAGATGCTTTGTTTTTTTTCTCATTTTTTGGTCAAAAGCTAGAAAAGAAGATATTAAGAAGAGATAGGGTATTGTATATGAATCATAATTAAATAGGTATAAATTCACAGGGATCCAACCAAAATGTGTCACTTTAGCTGATAGGTGAACACCAGTTGTACTCTCCTTGGTTAGTGAAGAGAAACTGTGGAAATAGAAGCCTGGGGCTGGTGCCCTTGAATGAGCCCCAGTGTGGTAATAAGTTTTCAAAATAATTCTTAAAAATCCTTAGCAGGTCTCACTTTTTAAAATGGTCAAGGCAATTACCACATCTCCATGTATCGTAAATGACCAATTGTGGATATAAATTGAAGCAGTTTGGAGAAAGGGATTGTTCACAGATCTGTTGCTGCTGCTGTGGCAGAGGTTATCATTACATTCCGACACAGCTATAAACACCTCAAAGTGCCCCCACCATGGCCTGCCTGCCCCGTGTCCCTTGACTCTTTTCTCTACAACTGAAAACCACCTTTTCTCTTAGCCTGTGGCTGGCTGGAAGGCTATGGAATATGAGTTTAATCACAGATTACCATTTCCTACATTTTCTGTTTTAAGCCAGTTATATTGCTGCGATCTTAACAGAAATAGTCAAGACTATAAATACATCTACCAGATATCAATTTAACCACATAATAAAAAGTGAATCAACAATAAATTCACATCTGAAAGTCTTGGGTTTCACCTTTCCCTGATGGGATGAGGTAACATTTACTGAAAACAAAAATAATAATCACAATTGAACAAAAAAATTCTATTAGGAATAGAAGCTCTAGGAGGAAAAAGATTGTATCTTGAGCAACATTGTATGTTTCTTTTAGCTCATGAATTTAACATGAAAAATGTCTATTGGTTTTGTTTTTCAGGCTGTAGGCTTTTTAAATCTTTAGGAATGCTGCCGCCCACTTGTAGGGCCTGCTGTTCAGTTAACGAGAGGATACTGTGAATATGAGAGGAAGAAGAAAGATTCCTTAAGTCATAAGGAAAACAATCCGTGGTACTTTGGTTTGTGCTATCTCGAGGTCATGACGGATAAAGAAATGAGAGACCTGGCTGGTTTTTGTTCAGGAAGTTGCTGGAAGGTGATTGAAACCTTGATTAGCCTGAGCCATGGACAGAGAGAGAGCTTTGTTCTTCTCTTCCTATCTCCAGCTTAGGTTGAAAATACTCACTTCGTGTTGGAAGATTATGAAGAAAGTCTGGACTATCGTAACCTTTCAAATAGTGACATGAAGTTAGGATTAAGATGCTGGAGGCTTCTTTTTAAGACATGGGTGGAAGTTCAGCAGGAGGGCATGTGAGAAATGCAGCTGGTGCCTAGTCGTCACATGTTTGAGGCCTTCAGCTAATGCTTTGCTAGAGGAACTAGGATTTTCTGATTAACTTTGTAGAAGAAGTATCGGAAATGCTTTTCAACATGTAGGTTATAACATTAACCACAGCATAAAAATACCCTTGTATGTCTTCTGGGTCAGAAATCAGAGGGGCCTAGCATTCTCCAAATCCCCAGTGAAGATGACTAAGGTGGATTCAAAATTAAGACAGATAATTTCCTAAAACAAGGTACTCTCATTCTGTTTCCCCAGACAAAGTTCCAACAACTGACACTGTGTGTGCTGTGACTGGTTTTCGAAACCAAATAACTATGTGCAATAGAGAAAAAAACACTTCAGCTGCGAATATAATTTGCTGTCTTCTACTTTTTATTTAAGTTGATGAGGAAATATTTGAAAAAAAAAAAAAATCCACCCACTTCACCTTGTCTTTATCTCTGTATTTATTGTTTCTGGAGATAAATTCTGAGGGTAATTTTGATAAACATCCTGGAGGCCTTGGCCGTTCTAAATGTGTCATCGAACTATAGGGATTGCCTTGGCCTGAGAACCACCCAACCCAAGTTGCGAAGTTCTGAAAACCTCTGCAAGGCCAAAAGCTCTACAGCAGAGAAGCAGCATAATTAGCTCTTCTGTTATCCTCTTGAACAAAATGTCAGTTCAGAAACCTGAAGTGTGTGCTAATGACAAGGGCCCAACTGTCCCATAAAACTAGGAAAGTGGTGTTTGTTGTCTATTTCAAGAACTGGAAATGAAAATCTTAATGACACAGGAAATGCTCTTCAAAGGCCAAGAAGCCTTAGTGAAAGATAAGAGGATCAATCAGTCTTAAATGCAAGTTTACTAAGAGTGAGAGGCGGGATGCTGCCAGCGTGGATATGTATTTCAAAAGGAATGAATAAAACTCAGCAATAGCGTTAATTTTACTTTGAAGTATATAATGAAACCCCTCAACTGCGGAGACTTCAACACCCCTTTCCCGAAATGGCCAAAATTTCCATTTTCGAGCGTTTATCTTTCTGCCTTTTTCCGTTCCCTAAGTCTTAACAGAATTTTAAAAGAGCAGCTAATAAATGAAGTATACTTCAGTTTCGTGTAATGGATTGGATCAGAAGGGAACGGATAAGATGATATTGGAAAAAGCAGGTGGGGGTCGAAAAGCTGCCAAAGTGCTAAGCTGTATGGGTTCAATTGATTCCTGGCGTGCAGAACGCAGTCCCCGGTCATTCCAGGGAATGGGAGGAAAGCACTCCCTGTTCTGTTACAATTGCCAGCTCTTCTCTAGGTTACCAGCAGGGCCAGAGGTGTTGAGGGGGAGATAAAGCCAATTAAGAATTCAGACTGGGGAAGCAGGAAGCAGAAGCCACAGGGCGAATTCCAAAGGGGAAGACGGGAAATAAGACTATGGGTCACTGTAAGCATTCAAGGTAGAATGCAAATATGGGTTTTAAACCCGCTCTAGAGAAACTCATTTTAGTGGGAGTCAGGATCAAAGGAGGCTGAAGCTTTGCAATGTGGTTTCCAAAGGCAAGGCACTGGGGCAGAATAACTGAGTAGAAACTTATCATTAAAACCTAGCTCAGTGCTTATCATCCTTTCTGTGTTCTTGGCACACTTTGGAGTATTAGAAATTTTAGTGGTGTACTTGGAGGAATTGAAAAGCTCAAAACAAAACTAAGTAATTCAGCAATAATTTCAACACAATCACCACTACGGTGTGACTATAATGGCACAGTGTCCGTAGTAGCACCCCAGGGACTGGGAGCTAGACTGGCCTGCTGTGAAGGGTAGACAGATAGAGGTCTGGGTACTGGCTCAGTGACACTTGGCCCCTTACTTAATGACTCTCAGCATCAGATTCTGCATCTTTAAAACAAGGGAGAAGAGTGGATCCCTTCAGACGGGTGAGATGGAGAGGTCACTGCCCCTGGCCCTTGTGAGTGCTCATCCTGACGCTGGCCTCTTGGACCCCCACTCCCACCTGTCACCGACCCCTCTTCACTGCCCTGAGAGCACCCCTGCTGTGCTCCAGAGGCCAAGTTCTTGCCTGGCCAGTCAATATGAAATCGTTCTTGGGCAAAGGTGCACTGTCTTTTACCTTACTCACAGCAAGCTGTAGTTTCGCTCTTACTAAATCACACCACCCACTCGGCAAAAAATTCTTTCTGACATCCATGGTAATAAAAGTGTATGCACTTGAGTAGCAAGGACCAATTTCATACACTGAACAAAATTTGGGGTCATAACTGAAAGGATTCACAGCATACCAGGGGTCCCTGAGCTAGCTGTTCAAGAATGATATTTGCATGAAAAAGACAAAATCTTACTTTTCTCCCTAAATGAAGGCTTCCCTTCTACCCTAAATAGTGGGCTGGTAAATGACTTAATTGTTCTGTCTTCAAGCTGGCTGCTGCCAGGCATTGTAGAGTCTATCTCATTTTTCCTTTCTTGAAAGCAACCCTTTGAGGCAGGTCATGTTACTGTTTTTAAAAGTCATTTTATAGGCAAGAAAACTAAGGATTAGAACTATTAAGTGACTTCAACTCCAAGTCATTATGACATCAGCTTCTGCTCTAACTGGGTGGTTCTCAATATTAGTGAACATCAGAATCACCTGGAGGAACTTGTTAAAACCAATTGTTGGGCTCCATCTCCAAAATTTCCCTTTCAGTGGGTCTGACTTGGGGTCTGAGAATTTGCATTTCTAAGTTTCTCTGGATGCTAAAGTTTCTGGTACTGGGGCTACAGTTGAGAAACATTACTATGTATGTCCTGAAACTTTTGTTGATTCCCTCCAAAAACCACAAGAAAATGCACGAAAACCTAACACTTTTATGGGAAATCAGGAAAAAAATCTTCATCAGAAAAACTTTGATAACCCTAGTCCTAAATTAGATAGTCACAATACACACTACATTAAGATGACTTCTCCAGCCTCAGAAAGTTTTTTGTGGTGAGCTTTGTATTTCCCATGATGCCTAAGGCATATAACTTTGGTACTGCTTTGCCTAACTTTATGATTTGTTGTTGTCATTTGGAATAAAATACTTCTATGCTTAGTAAAACAAAGCAAGAAATGCCTGCCTAGAAATGGTTGTGGTGTGTCAGTGGTAACACCATTGGTATGATGTTTGTTTGTTTCTGAGGTTTTGAAAATTGCTTTAGAAAGCCTGGGGGCAGAAAGCTTCCCTTAATTAAAATATTTTAAATCAAACCACAGGAACTTCAGTTCATAGAGCCTCAGGGTACAGCCAGCAATTGTAAGAAACTCAAATGGAATAGGGTGGATAAATATAATATGGGGTATAACTTTCTGTTATTATTTCTGTTAACTGTGTTGAAGTAATTAGGCAATTACTTCATTAGTAATTAGAAATAGTAACTGAAATTAGAAATAGTAACTGAAAATCTTTAGTTAACTATTGGAATTCTGAGGCTATTTATAAATTGCTACACAACTGGTTTAGTGTTTCCCAGAGTGGCCTTGTAGTATTGCGAACAATGTTCCCAGGATGCTCAGTGAAGACAGGATTCCCTTTGAAAATAACTTTAGGAAATATCACATCACTCTCTCAGAAATAGACATTGCCCACTTGCTTAGGAGATGCTCTTAGAAGTCCTGCGTAAAGCAACCCACTTAACTTTGTTTAAACCATTTCTGTTTTTCAAGATGTTTTGATCACACAGCTTCTGATTCCCCTCTCACCCCAAGTAAAACCATTTTATAACCTATGGAATGGAAAAAGAAATTCTGGAAAACACATGTGTTTATTTTTCAACAATTAGATGTATCTATTGTGAAGCCTTCCTCCCCTCACCCTCTGCCCCTGATTTCCTACTCATTCCCGGGTGTTGACTATTTCTCTTTGCTGAAATAAGAACTTGAACGTATACTACTTGCACACCATTTGATGGCTGAAACAAGGGGCAAGGGATACTTGGGTTGCTTTCTGAGTTTATCAGTAGGTAGGATTCAGTAAAACCATAGAAGTTTGTTTTAAATGAAAAAAAAAAAAAAAAACAAAACACCAGTCAGAATTGTGTAGAGTTCAAAAATTTAATTTCATTACCTCCAATGGATAACTGTATTTCTAGAATGCTGCCTAGGAAAGAACCTTGGGTTAGCCTATTCTGACTGCTAGAAAGGGATCATTTATAATTACAATAGCATTTGTTTGTCTGCTAAACGTACCTACATTGCCTGAAAACTACTTATTTGCTCAATCAGTTAAACGTTTTTCTCTTTGGAAATATTAATTTGCTTAGCAAATTCACTTTTCCTAGGTACAGGAAAGTAATCTTCAGCCACTTTTCCCCTAGCTAGAGGAAAGGTAAACTTTAACCTAACCATTTTTCTAATTATCACACGTTTTGAATTAATGGGGTCCAAATTAATTAAGGTTTTATTATAGTTTCATCCTTAGGAGACAAGGTTTCATTTCCCTCTTTTGAGGTATTTTCCATCTGAATCAAAAGAAGATTAACCTCACTACTCTCATTGCTTGAAGCCAGTGGGTTTCAACTTCATTTTTCCCTCCTCAACGTACCTGAGGGTTACGGAACACTCCCTCTGTAAGGAAAAGATGAGGTGTGTGGGGGGCTATAATTAGGAAAATCTCCCCAGGTGATTCTGACAAGCTCCCTGCCCCTTCTTAAGAATCCTGGCATTAAGGCTTTGATTAAAAACTTGTAACCCTCAGGCAAGAGTGGAATTGGGGCAGGAAGGGCAGTGGAGGCCCTGACAGGACTCCAGCTAAGCAAGTTGGCGGGGGTTTTGTCACAACCGATCAGCTAAGGCATGAAGAAGCACAAAGATGACAGGTCAGCCAGCCAGCGTAAGGCAGAAGATTGCCATAAGCATTTTTAGCATGGTTAGCTGTCTCCACCACATGTACTGAACACCAGCTGTTGATAACCCAGGAGCAGCTAGGAGGAAGGAGGCTGAAGACCTCAGAACAAAACCTGCCTTTGGCGCAAGCAGGAACAGAGATTGACATTTAATCTGCTTGATGCTGGATCTGTGAATGAGATGGAAAAGTAAACTGCATCCAAGTACTTTCCCACTTTCTCCAACCCAGTCCACAGTAACCTGAGGTGTGGGATACAGAAACATCCTGCTAGATATGGGTTCATAAGTGATATAGGTATGTACAAACCTTAGAAGAGGCTAAAATGTGATGTTTAGAGGAATTTATCTATATAATGGAATATTAAGAGAATCATCAATTAATATTAGGAGAATAACCATAGTCGTTGTTTTCAGTTCCTATGATAATCTATCTCTTGAGGGTTTAGACAGAACAGCTGGTAATGACAAACAAATACTCAAAAAATTTCTTTTGCCTTCCAAGCAAAACATTAAATATGAGTAAGGTATATATTTCCTTTGATATTGATGTACTGAATCTTACAGGCTATTAGCTAAAGCCCTTTGGGAAATACTTTACCTAATGCTGTTATTGTTTTAGTCTGTTCTTATTGTTTTATTCTGTTTAAATAAACTTGGATGTTTAATTATATCTATATCATTTAAGTTCTTCCTAACCAGTTGTCCACATTTGATACCATTGTAGCTATCTTCTAATCCACTAACTTGAGGGTAGATCTGTTGATTAAAGGTGAAGACTGCTATAAAAGAAAATCTTCTCTGTTGTCTTGAGAATGCTTAATAGCTGTTATGTTCCCTTGTCACACTGAATTGAGTTTGGGCAACCAGGACTGGGCTAGTTGTCAAGAGGTCTGATTTCTTGCAGCTTTATGAACACGAGCAAATCATTTTAGCTCTTTGGGTTTCAGTTTCCTTATCTTTTGAATATAGTTTCTTCCTGAGGCTGCTGTACGTGATTTTATAGGTCAGTGATATCTGACTTAAGTTTCAGGTGTTGGACACTAGATGGTGATGTTGTGTTGCAATTTGAAGAGGTCTTCCTCATCGTAGCCAAGATCGACACTCAGGCTTCATATTTGCTCAGCTTTTAATAAATACGGTATATGATTAATGAAACTCTATCTATGAAACATATGTAATTGATCATGGAAATAACACAAATGGAAGAAGAAACCAAAAATAACTCTAGCTCCTTTTTTCATCCAACTTATATGTTAGGCAATTTATAAATCTATTGAGGCTTTATGGGCAGGCCTGAGCTCCTGATGCCCACTTCCTATTTCTCACTTCTCTTATTAATCCTCTTGGATTCCTAAAACTACTCACTTCAGAAGCACTTATGAGATTTTAGGCTGCCTGTTGAGATGCCAGAAATATACAAATGAATGTAGTTTTTGTTCAGAAAAAACTCTTTATAAGTACATTTCCTCATCCTAAATCAAACAGCCTGAGAACAGTTCTCTCAGAAGCCTCTTCATGGATGATTTCCTGCTTGTTTACAGAATCAGCAGTAGAAGGAGAATGGGTTTACTAAAGTGGTGGCTGCCTTTATCATTCTTCCTGGGAGTGAATTCTTTTGAGCTCAAAGCACAGAAGGATGTGAGAATTCCTAGAACTCCCTTTTTTGGGTCCTCTGTTTCCTGACTCTGAGTCTGCAGATTTTCCTGATGGTTTTAGGCTGGGTGATGGCAATCACATATCCACTCTACTATGGTTCTCTCATAGCTACTCACAGAGCCACTCTGCTGTAGCACAACTTGCTCATGAAAGGAAATGCCAGATTAAACCCTTGCCACCCTGGGCCTGGGTCCTCCAAACATGGAATAGGTATGTGGGGGAAGGAATGAGTTCATTTTGAACGATTTAACACATTTTTAATATAATTATACCCCATTAAAATAATGTAGCTTTTCCACACATTGGCATACTCCTTTACTGACAGGAATGCGTAATTGGAAATAGGGGAAGGCCTTTCACTGGCCATCCTGTGTGCTGTCTCAGTAAGATAGCTGTACCAGACGGGACTGGGGCAGCGGTATCACTCCAGTAGGTACTGCTCCCTCAGGCACGGTTGTCCTGATTTATGAAACTGGCAGTTATCCTGGTTGTTATGATAGGTTGGGTCATCGTATTACATGACCTAATCCTGAATCTCAACCAGAGTGAGTAAGTCTGTGCTATCTTTTGGCTAGATGACACAATCAATTGTCACTTTGCTTTTCTTTGACTTACATACTTGAACACACAGAACTATAATTCATTTGAGGCTTACAAAAAGAAAAATGGTTTTAAATTTGAAATGTTTCACTCCCAGTAGATAAGGCTGAAGGAAAATTAACTTGACTCTCATAGTCCAGTAATTTAAGGCAAAGAGCAAAAAGGTTCCTTTATACAGTCCAGAAACATCTACCTTATGGGACATTTTAATTCCTTGGTCTAAGGAACCTAAGGCAGAGATAGGCTCCCGGAGGACCTGAGACTCAGAATTTACAAATTAAATTCTTACATTTTCCCCCATTCATTCAGCAAGAGAAGCAATACAGCTAAAGAATGCAAAGAAACAAAAAACTTTGAGGCAAATGCGCAGGGAACTTGCAGTTAATTTTATATAGTCAGAAGAATGGACTCACAGGAGTAACACAAAGACCATTTTTTAATGAATTGAGCCTGTACTTGAGTGATAGCAAGGAGATAAATATAATGTGGAACTTGGCATGAATGAATAGAAATCCTCACAGCTACTAAAACCATGTCTCTTTTAGTTTCATTGTGTAGTTACAACAGAGCAGTTTAAAAGACTAGAATAAATGTGACCTGAACATTTGTCCGTCTTAGGTTTTATGAGTACAATTTGAACTAAACTGTGCCAAATCAGTAAAGAAAACTATGAAAATAAATACATAATAGTCTAGCATCGTACTTAAAATGTAATATAGCTCACTAACCAAATAGACCCCAGATTTAAAATACATTTCAAATATTATTTAGCGCATTTTGGGATCATTTTTTTCCCAGGTACAGCAGATAATGGCAAATTCAGTAGGACTTGGTAAGACAATTTCATCAGAAGCAATAAACAGGCAGAGTGAAAACTGATTATATTCTGATTTATGTAGTTCATTCATGTTCTGGGCTGTTTGTTCTGGCAAATGTACATTCCTTGATTTAAAAATTTCTATAAAGGTGATTTGGTTCAAAAAAAAAAAAAGGTTTTATGTCTAGGGACCATACAGATTTTAATCATCTTCTTTGTGCTCTGTTCTGTGTCTTCTTTGTGAGGCTTTTCTACTCTTCAGTACTATTGTTTCTCAAGGATGATTTTTATCAAGAAAAATATGCAGAGAGTAGAAGAAAATTTAAATCTTAGTAGAGGTTTATTTTCGTTTATTATTATTTTTTAATTTAAGCTGGCTGGGTGAAATTAAAAAAAAAAAAACAAATGTGGTATTTGAGATGTATGAATAAAATAGGAGTGGGTCCCTAACACATGAGCAATCATTATGGCGAGGAGTGAGATTCTGTTCACTTACTGCAAGAAGGGGATGCTTTCATAATGTCTCTATGTGGTGGAGGAGAGGACTGGAGTGAAAGCTGGGATCAGGTGTCATGGGGACATCGGTGATCACTCCTTCAACAATTAGGATTCTGAGTTGTCACTGCTCAATCTAAGGTTCAATACAGCAGTGAAAAAGTGGACCACGTAGGGGAAGCCAAACACTGAATGACTGATTATGTGAAGAATGAATGTCGTGGTGGTATGCAGCATACTTTTTTTTATTTTCAACTTTTTCAGTTTTTGTAGAGATGGAGTCTCACTTTGTTTCCCAGGCTGGTCTCAAACTCCTGGGCTCAAACAATTCTCCCACCTCGGCCTCCCAAAATACTGGGATTACAGGTGTGAACCACTGTGCCTGACCGGTGTAGTGTACTTTAGAATATACAAAATAGGAGAAAGAATAGGACAGAGTTAGCCCAGTGAGGAGCCAGATGGGCAGGAGATGTGTTTTTGGCTAAGGAAACAAAGCCTGTGGAGACAGAAACCAAGAGGGAGAGTGGTACGTGATTGGGCTGGTGAGGCCAGTCCAGTACTTACAGTCCATATTGAAAATGTTGGTCTCTAGTCTAAGAATAATGGGAAATCTTAGACGTGTTTCACATGACCATTGCTCTAACCACTGACCTATGGAATCACTTAAAAGTATTTTAAATAGAGGGGTGTCATCATCAGTTTTGCCTCTATAGTAATATTCTGATTATGCTGTTTTATAGTCAAACATTATGAAATTTTTTTGCTATTTCTAAATTCCAGAAGTAAAGTCTCATTATAATTCTTATACAATGACACAAATTCATTCAAGGTGGGAACTGACTTTATTACCTAATCTGGAGAAGGCCATTAGACTTTCACATGGAGACAGAAATTTGTATTATGGTAACTAACATTGTAAAAAGATAGTAAATTTATAAAGAATTGCTTGTTAAAAGAAGCTTTTACTTCAAATTCTATAAAAGAAGCTTTTAAAAGTAACCTTTCTAGTGTATTTATTCTGGAAAGTTTAAATGTATTTTTGATAGGATAATAATGTACTCATTTGACCAACTCTTCTAATTTCCAACACTGTAATTTTCTCATATGCTTTGTTTAATCTTAAAATCCAATAAGCAATATAAAAATAGAGATATAAAGACTCATTACACTATATGGACCCACCGGAAAGTCAATAAGCAATCGGCTTACTGAGCCCTCTGAGATACGATATTTTTAAATGCAGTAATGTGAATGGTGAAAAGTTATTGAAGGTTAGATCAGTTTAATTCTGGTTTGTATGGATACTGTACAGAATAGATTTTGCCTTTGTTGTCATCTCTTCACTTCAGTCTCTAAAGTAAGAATTCCATCATTTGCCGGAATTACCAAAATCAGGATGTTTCTATATATATGTATGTGTGCATGTGTACATATATGAGCATAGGTATACTACCACACACAGCTGTGCAAGAGATGCCATAGTATTCTTCTGTGTTATTCTATATTTTTCTGTATTATTTTTCTGTTATCCTGAGTGCCCACCACACCAGGGTGGCAGGGAGTTTAGTGTCCTTCATTACTAGGTCTGCCTTCCTGGGAAGATTGATACAAAAGCCCAGAATTTTATTATGTTGGTGCAAAAGTAACTGCA
Organism: Rhinopithecus bieti; assembly: GCF_001698545.2. Lineage (NCBI taxonomy): Eukaryota > Metazoa > Chordata > Mammalia > Primates > Cercopithecidae > Rhinopithecus > Rhinopithecus bieti. Next base: position 171,763 of record NW_016814078.1, read on the forward strand.
GTTTTTGCCATTAAAGCAATGGCAAAAACAGCAATTACTTTTGTACCAACCTAATATATGCAGTAGTATGTTCACAGACAGCCCTCTTGTTTTCAGGACACATTGGTCACACTGATGTCATTATGGTTCTCAAAAATGGTGATTCTGCTTGTTCCAGGCCAAACTTGGTTCCAGAAATATTTGCTGAGCCTGAGAACTCCAAACCAGCTTCACTTGGGGCACCACAAAGCAATTGCTTTCTGTGGTCCTGAGATGTTCCTGGGACACACTGGGGAGAAAGACACAGGCCCTGCTATTCTCCACTCTCTACCTGACCTTTAAAAGTCTTTGAGAAAGTCCTTTGTGAATTTAAGCAGTTGAAACCAAAGCTAGAGAGTGGTCCAGGGATGTTTTTAGTCAACTTTTGCTTTCAGCCCCAAAACACAGGACACAAAAGGGCGTTCTCTGATTGGGAGAAAGACAAACACAGTAAGAATTAACTGAAAAATGTCAAAGATTATCCAACCTACACGTGTTCATTTTTGCAAGAGAGAGACATATAATAATAATTAAAGGAATGATGAAAATTATAGCAGGTAGGAAAACCCAGCACCTGCATGCTTTCCATAGGCCAGCCCACAATGACACTGAGAGATTTACAGGTGCTATCTCATTTTCTCCTCATGGCCCCGTAAGGCAGGCACTATTGTCCTTACCTTAAGGGTAAGGAAATTGTAGATTTGAAAGGTTAAGTAGCTTGTTCAAGGTCCTACAGGTCCTTTGTGGGGGGCTGGAATTGGTCAGTGTCTGGGGCTCCGCCCTCAACCCTAAGCTCAGCTTTTGCGTCTCTCATAGGAATCGCTCTTAAAGCTTTTCACTAAGATAGACGTCCATCTGTCTGCTCCAAAGCAACAGGAGAAAAGGAGCATGCTCTTTTTTTTACCACCAAAGTTCTTTTGGTGCAAATTTCCAGTAGATTGCACATCTCATGAGGGTCTGTTAAAGGTGGTCAGAATCCAACATGGAATTCAGAATAAAATTGATTTAAAGACTTGTTTACATAGTTGATATTGAAACATGGACTCTAAGGGAGGTATGTTTTCCAACATGAAACCAAATGTACTATTTTTGCTTTTATCTTCATGTCTACATGTTTTCCCAGTCTAGGTCAGGTTTTTAGCTTTGTGAGGATTTATGTAAGACATTTAACGTCACGTTTAACATTAGACGACTTAGTTATAAATTTATTTTGTAGATAAAAACACTACTCATAATTTTGTGATTTTTCTCTTTAGGCTAATGAATGAAAAAACAAGCTGTAGCCTAAATCTACCAATGTCAATAAAGACTAATTTACTAGCCTTCTGCTTTGCTACCTCAAGTACTTTTCAAAGCTTTCAAATTATACTGAATTTAATATACATACATATAAATGTACATACATATATATGCATATATATATATAAATGGGTATATATGTTTGCTTTCATTGGCATGATTCAATATATACGTGATATCATTATTAATTTCAGTGATACATTATCTAATAGCTATGACTATTTATGACCCACACCATTTGAATGGGTGTTAAGAATATTTTGATGAAATATACTGTACACCCTGAAAGTGATCTTGTGTCCTGCTGTGGGATAGGCATCTATGACAGGCTGGAATCAGCTTGGGATTTTTGTTAGGCACTCTACCTGTAGACCAGCAAAAATCCTGACCAACTACCAGAAGGGGCTTTCATTCACTCTCTCATCCTGGTGTTGATGGCAGCTGCCGGCCATGTGGAGCGGTCACTGCCATCAAGTTGGTTGCAGCGGGGGAGGAGTGGGCAGTGGCAGCAGGGGTGGCTGCAGGAGCAGCAATGGCGGTGGTTGGTCCCCTGTGCCCCACATCCCCGATGCAGCTGACTGAGCTGCACCTACCCTCGCACGGTGGGGCGGGATTTACTCCCAGGCCTGGAGTAAATCCTCCACTGCTCTGAACCCTGGCCCCGTGTTGCTGCTCGGCCCCATGTTGCTGCTCTCCCCCGCTGCCGCTGCGGGGAGGGTGCAGGGAGGAGGCAGAGTTGGGCCTAGGGTGGTGCTGTGCTCCATGGAGCCGGCGGGAGCCCGAGGACAAGCACCAGCGAAAGCCATCCCCCAGGAGCCCACTGCCCTGGAAGCCGCTGCAATGGGGCCAGGCGGAGCCACTTACCAGGGCGGGAGCAGCGAAGTCAGGCGTGGAGGGGCGGGCAAAGAGGGGCCAAGAGAGGACCTGGAGCTCCTGCCCCAGGCTGGAGGAGGTGTAGCCAGGGCTGCCTGCATGCTCCACTAAGCTGATGGGAGTTCTGCCTTCCCAGGCACAGGACCCGGACGTCTCTGCAGTCTGCACCCATGAGTGCCTGGGAAGGCCCCCCTTTCCCCTGCAGGCTCGGGAGTGTCTTCTCCCGCCACCTGGCCTCTCCCTCATCCTGGTGCCCTATCCAATCTCAGAGTGGGGTTGGGGCTGAGCCCAGTCACTGCCACAGCCTGGCTGGGTGTGCACAGACGTGGTGCAGTGCTGACATACCAACACCATGCTGCCTTGGCCCCCTCCAGGCTTTAGGCATGGACGAGAGTGGGAGGAACCCAAGGGCGGTGTAAGGGTAGCTACCTGTTGGCCTGCAGGTTCCCCTTGGTGTGAGCAGCCTGGGCGCCATGGACAGTGGCAGAGGGCAGACAGCCTTCTGGGCAAAGGGGGTGGGTCCCTGATGAGGCCCCACCTTCATGCCAGAGAGGGCCTGAAGGCTGGACGCTGGGGTGCCAGTTCCACAGACCGGAGTGGGAACTTGTGGTGCCTTTTCCTGGCCAGCCCATGGCTGCCCATGGACAAATCTGTGCACTTCCTTCCCTCTGAGTCCCATAAAACCGTGGACTCAGCTAGACTCAGAGGAAGGAAAGCTGAGGAGACTATGGGACAACCAGCTGTAGAGCGCAACTACCCTCTCTGCTGAGAGCTGGACACTTGTCAGGGCGACCTGCCTAGCAGAGAGGAGCTACCCTCTCTGCTGGGAGCTGAACACTTGTTGGGATGCCCTGGCTGCAGAGAGGAGCTGCCCACTGCGGTTCTCCTCTGAGTTGTCCTACTGTTCAATTAAGCTCTTCTTCATCTTGCTCACCCTCTACTTGTCTGCATAACTCATTTTTTCTGGTAGCAGGACAAGAACTGGGACCTGCTGACTGGCAAGGCTAAAAGAGCTATAATACAAACAGGGCTGAAACATGCCCCTTGTTCTCCATGTTACAGGCAAAGAGGAGAGAAGAACTGTGTCTCTTCAGGAGCTCTCAGAGCCAGGGCTGTGATGCCCTCTTTGAGGCCCTGCAGTTCCTGGCATCTTCAAGCTTCTAAGCACCACTGTATTCCCTGCTGCCAGTCTGCTGCCAGCCAGGGAAGCTGGTTACAGTGTGCCTGGTCTAGCCACAGCCTTGCAGAGAGCTGGCGCCTGTGATGGTACATGGAGCTGCCCAACCCGCGGCAGTAGCTGGTGCATCTGACTATGCAAAGTGACTGGACCCCATGCTGGCTCATATACCCCTTGCCACTCCACGCCTGGCTCGCCCTTGGCAGGTGTGGGATCCAGGTCAGTAGCATGAACCTAGCACAGCCTGCTAGGCTGAGTGGGTGGAATGAGCCCAGTAGGCCTGAGCAAAAGTCGGGCAAAGGTGCCACTGGACACACAGGTTTCTGGCCAGAAAAGCGACACCCCAGGGATCTTGTAACAGTGTGAGGGAGTCACCAGGGGAACACTTACTTCCCTCAATTGTGTTGTTGAAATGAGAGGGCAAAAGGAATTCTAAGCCCTAGGATGGGGGAAGATTCTAACCATTTGACAGCTACCTAAACATTCTTCTGTTAGAGTCAGCTCTGATTATCTTAAATTTTTGAGGAAGTTCCTTTTGCCTCATTAAACTGAGGATGGTTTGTATACACGTTATTCCAGATAGACTAAATCCCAAGTCTATGAAGAGGAATCAGATATGTTTGCGAAGCAGCTCTGTGGGCAGTGAGGTAGCTCATTACCTCTATGAGAATGTGGTCGCGCAGGATCAACCCCTACAGATATGTGAATGTGATACTCTTGATGATGTTTAGCTCCTTGTTGTTGATCCAATGACCCCTTTTAATAAGCAACGGTGGTATTAGGTTGATGCAAAAGTAACTGTGTCTTTTGCCATTGAAAGTAACGGTAAAGGCCGGGCGCGGTGGCTCATGCCTGTAATCCCAGCACTATGGAAACCCGAGACAGGCGGATCATGAGGTCAGGAGATCGAGACCATCCTGGGAGACCATCCATGGCTAAGCATGGTGACAACCCATCTCTACTCAAAAAAAAAAAAAAAAAAAAAATTAGCAAACGCCAGGCATTGTGGCGGGTGCCTGTGTTCCCAGCTACTCAGGAGGCTCGAGCAGGGAGAATGGCGTGAATACGCGGGAGGGCAGAGCCTTGCAGTGAGGCTGAAAATGGTGCCACGCACTCCAGCCTGGGGACTGGAGCGACGACTCTGTCTCCAAAAAAAAAAAAAAAAAAAAGTAATGGCCAAAAACTGAAATTACTTTTGGCACCAACCTAATACCTAAAATGGTGTGATGTTTGTCTTGCATAATTTTGAAAATGACCCTTTTTAGTGCTATTGAATTATAACCCTCAAATGTCCTTGACATTTACATGCATTCCTATGGCTCTTAAACAGACTCAGGGTTTAGAAATGTAAAGTATTTCTGCTGCTTCTGATAAAACTTTTCACAAGTCTTCTAAGCAGAAAGTCCTTCCGGTTTGGTGATCCACAGGAGGAATTTGCTTGAATTATTTCCTCCCCTGTTTCTTTTCCTAATATTTTGTAATACAAGTTCTAACATGAAATTAAAATTCTTTTATAATTTCATTATCTAGAAAGTGATTTTGCAGTCTGCTGAGAATCCGATGTTGAAGTACAGCACAGTGTACAAAATAATTCTTGTTTTAATACATTACTATGGCTCTCAAAGGAGCCTCTGCTTGGCTCAGTTCATCATTAGTTTCTATATTACTCAGGTTTCCAAGTCTTTAATACAAAATGAAAATTAAACAATATTCATTTTGCCAGGGCAGTTCATAGAGAAATTGGTTTTAAAAACCTTATATTTTCCAATTAGAAAGGCTCTTGTTGTAACCATGTCTAGTTTTCCTAGTTGTTTAGAACCTAAACACTAGAAGCCAGAAAACTTTCAGAGAATGGACTCAGAGCCCCCGAGCCCCCATTGCAATACACACCATTACTACTGATGGGCACTAGTTAAAACCTTATGAAACCACTAAGCATATTGCAGGAAACCAAATTCAAACAATATACACCCCCAGTGAGTTATTCAGGAGATCCAAAGAAACATTTTTAGCTCGTACGTAAATTAAAAAATGAGTATTTTTGACTACTAGTAATTATGCTATTTTGGCTTATTTAGATTAGGCCATTTTTGTATTCAAATATCATAAAGCCACATGGCATGGTGAAAAGGCATGAACTTTGCAGCTTTAAAAATCTTGGACTGAATTCTGTTCTCTAGCTTAGAGGAACAAATTAAATTAGCCACTTTAGGCCTCAGTTTACTCATTTGTAAATAAGAGATAATTGTATTGCCTCATAGGGTTGTTATGAGTATGAGATAAAACATAAATGAATACCTAGCATATAAGTTGGCATAGAGCAGGCTCCTATTAAATTTTCCTTTCTTTTCCTTTTACCTATCAATTATTTAAAAATGGAACTGGGTAGAAAAGCATGAAAGTAGAGCCTCCTGAATTTTGCTGCTGAAAGTCAGGCTCAGATACGTGGATCAGGCTTTATAAAATCTCACCAAGCCCCCAGCATTGATATTTCTATAGCATTAACAAAAGAGAAAAATGAGATTTTTTTTCTTCCTCTGGCCTATTATTTTTTTATTCTTTTTTTGTTCACTCACTTACAGTGTATTTAAGTGGAAATCACTTCAAGCCCTTGGACCACCCTCCGAAAGCTTTGCTAAATCTCACATTTTTTGGTTTCACTCCAGATACAGTACTGTGTCCCCTACCTTTGAAGTCTTTGAAGTGTCCACATTGTAGGCTGAACCTGTAGTGAAGCCCAAACTGGTGGTTTTGACTGCACAAACCCATGTAAAGCTGGGACAGGTGGATTTGAAGCCTGATATGAGAAGGGGTGGTGTTCGCTTCCCTTTCTTGACCCCCACCTCTCTCCACTCTTAGTCTCTTCAAACACTCCTGCTATAGTCACAGACATATCAAAGACCACTGTACTATGGCTGCAGTGACACTGAGGCTGGAAGTGACTGCTTTACCCGACCATATCTGTTCACTGCCTTAGGGAGTGAACTGAAGCGAGAAGTACATCATCAGGTGTTTTATCGCAGCTGATGACCTCATGTTTCTTTACTTGGGAGAGATTTGAATCAGAAGTAAAGGATGGCATAAGACATTTGGAATGTGGACTATATATTGCAAATTATTATAAAATGTTATTATAAATTATATAATAAATATAAATGTGATTTATATTTTATAGTTCTGCAATGTATATGCATATCTTTCAATTTTATCTTATATCATTTTCAGTTTTAAAATAAATATGAATGGTATCATACTATACAATTTTTTTTTAGTTCAGAAGTAATAGGTTAGTGAAGTGAAGAGCTAGACTGCATTGGAATACTTCTTTGCCACTAACTAGTGATGACCTCAGATAAATCACTTACTCTTTCTGTGCCTCAGTTCCCTCCTCTATTAATGAGATTATAATAACACCAATCTCTCAGGCTTGCTACTATTGTGACTTGTGCTTAATATTAAATATTAATATGAATGCAATTAAATATTACGTAAAGTAACTAATACATATAAGTCACTTAGAACAACACAAGGCTTTGTGTTACAAATTCATTGTAAGCACTATGTATTTGCTCTTAATGTTATGCTTAACTGCTATATCATATATTATTGTCTAAATATGCCATGATATATTTATCTATTCCCCTATTGATGGGTATTTACTTCTTCCAATGAGAAGTATAAAAAGAAAATGAACATTTTTGTGTGCCGTGCCTGAATATGATATGCAAAAATATCTGAAGATGAACACTCAGAAGAGGAATTCCTGGCTTACAGGGTATGAACACCAACAGATTTACTTGTTACTGCCAAATGGCTCTCCAAACAGTCAGGCTAATTCACGCTCCTAATGTCAGTGCATGAGAATTTCCATTGCTCTACATCCTTGCCAACTGTAACATTTTTACCAATCTGGTGGGTGTGAAATGGGAATGAATGGCATCTCATTGTTTACATTTTATTATCAATTGGGCTGAGAGCCTTTTTCAAGTGTTTATTGGCCATTTGTGATTCCTCCTCAGTTTCCATCCATCCCTTGCCCATTTTTTTTTATTGGGTTTTCTTTTCCTTATTGATTTGAAGGAGTTCTTTAAATATTTTTAGATACTAATTGTCTATTCGTTTTATTGATGTAGCAGACTGTTCCAAGTCTGTGAGTTGTCTTTTAACTTTGATTATACTATCTTTTTGTGAAAAAATTTAAATCTTATAATTAGTTCAATGCATCAGTTGTTTCCTTTATAGGTTGAGCTTTTTTGCAACTTGTCTAAAAATTTCTGCCCTCACCCAAGTTGGTAAAAGCATATGTCTACATTTTTTATGAAAATTATAAGAGTTTTGGTTTTTATGCATAGATCTTTAGTTCAGCTGGAATTTGTTATTTATGATGTGAAGTGTGCTTCTGTTTTTTCCATATTGATAACCAATTATCTCAACAAAAGTTTTGAGTGCTCTATTTTAATTTTTTCATAGATTTATAACACCCATTCTGTCATGTATAAGGTAGCCATAGATGCAAAGAGTTCTTTCTGGGCTTCCTATTCTGTTTGATTCATCAATGTGTTTATCTTGCATCAATAGCATATTGCAAAATAGCTTTAAAATACATCTTAATATCTGTTATGGTTTTTTTCACTTTGTTTCTTTTAAAAGTAAACTACTTTTGACATTTTGCTCTTTTGTGTCAAATTCCATGAAAAACTCTGTTGGCATTGTAAGCTGAATACACTGGTGATATAGATGAATTTGGAGAAACTGATATCTTTCTATATGCCTTCTAATCTACTAGCATGACTTAGTGCTCTATTTAGATCACATTTTATGTCCTTCACTTATATTTTCCTCATATTTTATATTTTTATCCATAAAACTGTTGAATCTTATTTCTTAGGTGCATTATGAAGAAGCTAAGGATTTTGCTTGCTATTTTAAATGGAAGGTTGTATTGTTTTCATTTATAATTTGTATTTTGTGTATATGGGTATATAGAAGTGCTCTATTCTTTTAAAGCCCTGATCATAAGTTTGTAAGTCTCCTTCAATTTTCTGCATAGGTAAGCAGTTTTATGTTTTTCATTCAGCCTTTATTTTTTTATTTTTCTTGTCTTATTGCATCATCTATAATATACAGTGCAACGTTGAATAGAAACTATAATAGAAGGCTTTTGTGTCCTTTACCTGATGTCAGTATTATGCAGTCACAGGCTGCTGATTGCCACAGGTTTATTTTATCTTTTAAGCTCAGTGATTTTTATTCTGGTAAAAAACACATAACACATCTTTCTTAACCATATTTAAGTATACTGGAGCCTTGAGTTTTGATTGATGCCTTTGGTGAGTTCAAGAAAATTTCCTAGAACAGCACTATATTTTCTAACAATTTATTTTAAATCATTTGTCTTGAATTTTGTTGAACTTGTTTTTGCATATGCTGAGCTAAACATTTAGTTTTTTCTATTTTAATTTGTCATCATAATATTTTCCGTTAATGGCTCATTTTTTATACAAACTATCTTTGCATTCCTGGGATAAACAAAACATGGGTATGGATGAAGAGGTAGGGAATGGGATATATAAATGTCTCAGAGAAGAGTTGACCAAGAAGAGAGGTCAGCAAGTATGAAGCTATTGAGTTAGCAGGATGTTTGGTCTACTTGGAAGATGGCTGAGTAGCATGGTCTGAGGAGAGAACTATTCCATCTAGGACATCCCTGGTGGCAAATTATCCAGCCTAAGAATTCAGTGCATATCAGGGCAATGTGCTCCTTGAACATCTCCATTTATCTTCTACCCGAATTCTTCTATTGATTCAGACCACATATGTTACCCTCTTTTGCTCTTTGGAAGCAGAACTAAACTTTGTGCTCTAACTCATAAAGCTACATCTCTGTGGGCTGGCATTATCCTATGACAAAAGTCTATAAGTCACTTCTGGACCTTTTTGACCAGCATTTGAACCTGACCTATATAGATAGTGGTGACTGAACAGAAAGTATGCCTGAGCCACACTGGACTATTTCCTGGATCTGTGCTGCTAAATACTATCTTTTATAAGAGATTGGAAGAAAATTGGAAAAATCTCCAAAATTTGCTAAGTGGATCCTGACTATTGTGAGACGCAGGAGGAGAAGATCTCAATCTATTTCAAGTGAGTCAAATTAATAGAGATACTATATTTTTCTTGACTTTGTTCAAAAGTAAGATGTCCTAGAAATCTAAGCATAGTAAACACACTCCTTGTGTACTTTGGATGTAAGGTTTAGTGCTAAAACTGGAAGGCAAAGAATTGGAAATACTGAGTGGGACACATGTAATACATTTTAAAAGGCTAGAGGGGAAAACACTAGAACTCTGTCTCACCTATGTGTGGGGCCAAAGGCAGAACAATCTCTATAAGCCTTTTGGGGCAGATAAACCCATCCATCAAGCTGCATCTGGTGCACAGACTGAGGCCTTGACACCTATGTGCTGAAGGATTTATTGGCCTTGTTCAGGGACTCATAAACCTAAACCTACTTCTTGGTTTTTCTCTGGCTCCTTGTCCATGCTGTACTTTGAGTTACTAAGCCGATTGGTTATGCTGGTCGGTGTTTCAGTCCTCTGTTTTGTGAAGAAACAGTACTGCACTTTTTATGCCTTTGAGGATCTCAGAGACTTAGGCAACTCCTTAGCAAAGAAATCTTCACACTTGCCAACAGATGACACAATGACAAAGCAAGGGGATTATATTTTTCTCTCTTACCTTTGTGTTGTCTCTCCGTTTTTACACTTTGCGCTAGCACATAGTTTGGCCTGCCAGTTTGATGGCATTTTTTTTTCTTTTCTTTTAGGTTCTTCTTTGGAATTTGTGGCTGGCTGCTTGCTTATGAGTATGGACATGTGACCCAAACACTCCTCCATCACCACTCTGTGGACTCGGGTAGCTTACAACTCAGACACATCCACCTTTGTCATTTGACATCTTAGTTTTGCTCTTCCCTGAGACTACCAATCATATGTTTACATGGGCAGGTGAGGTAAATTATTTTTGTTTCAAAAGAACTATTTGCCTGAAAAAGCACTTATCTTGAGATTTCGTTAAATGTTAAACTCTCCAGATGTATCTCTAATCAATTCTATTTGTGAAAATTCTATTTAGATGTTCAGTAGCTGTGGTGTGGTATGAATTAGCACATGTGCCTATTGCAAGTTACAGTACTAGATGTAAAACATATTTGAAATGAATTGTTATCATTTTGAAACTGTTCAAATTGATGTAGTATTTTAAAATGATAAGCTGTCCTGTGCTGCATTGAAAATCCCTTGAAAGGTATGTGGGGAACGTGCTAGTGGAGGCAGAAAGATGTCTGGTTTTAAAACAATAGTAACAATAGGTACATATTTGAACTTTAATGATTCGAAGTATTTTTCTTATAATGTTTCTTATAATTCTCATGTTAACTTTGTAGTATTTTTACACTGTGGAGAATCAGGATAGTGTAGTGAATAAAAGCTTGTGTCTTGGATCCAGACTGGGTTTTAAATCTGGGCTCTGTTACTTAACTAAATGTGTGAGCTTGGGCAAGTATTTAACCTCTCTGTGTCTTGTATTTCTTATTGGCGAAACGGGTACTTACCTTTACTGATGATTAAATACATTAAAATATCTAAAACTCTCAGAACAGTTCCTGGCACATGATAAATACTCAATAAATGTTAGTGCTGATTATCTCTTACAGAGAGGTAAACATTTTTACAGATGCATAAACTGAGGTACTGAGGCACAGAGTGGCTAAGATGACTTATCTGAGATTAACATAAGTATAAGAGCTATAATTTAACCCTGGAAGAGTGACCCAACACAGATGTCTTTTCACCAGTACTCATACAAGGAAATATTCCTTGTTGCAGGAGGAGCCAGCCAATATATTTTATTAAATACATTAATTCTGTAAATGTGCAGGTGGTATTACCCATTATTCTCTGAATGTACTAGAAATTGCAAGAATAAATTCTGGCTAAAGTTTATCTTCAGGCAGAGTTAGCTTTATTTGTAAATGCCAAATCATTTCTTGTAACTTGTTTACGTTCTTTTCTGGAGGAGAGGGCATCACTGTTTTGACAAGATCAATTAAACTAAAAACGTATATGGACGTAAGGGTAACAAGGACTCCAAAGACCAAATGTGTAACTTGGAGTCCCTGCTCTCTACCAGCATTTTAAAGCCCCTGTCTTCTTTTCCTTCACTGCCTGGACTCTCTTGTATCAATATCTCTAAGGTTCTCTGTCCTTAATTTTTTCCTGTCCCAGCATTTAATAACCTATACCTATATCATACTACAAATAATAAGGAAGACAAAGAGTACTTGTTTATAGAAGTTATGATTATAAATCACCAAATAGTGAATATGTTGGACTAAGGAAATTAAATTAAAATAATAATGATGGACTAAGGAAAAAAGAAAGAAATTTAATAGGAGATAAATATCTTAAGTTAGTTTCATGGAGTATTTGGCTAGATTTTGCTTGATGGTAGTTCATATAAAAATACTTTATCATTTTGGGTAATACAAGTTCAAAATGAATCAACAGGCACACTTTTGCTGTAAGAATTTGTATACTTTTGCACTATGTGAACAGATGTAGGTTTCCCAGGTCAAGCAACGTCAGACATCAGTTGTGCCAGCCACACTCAATGCACCCTGTGTTGCATTTTAGAAGGAGCTTTGAGAACCTGGAGATTTCAGGCACTGATCATTAGGAGGTCATAAAAGTCGTGATTTAAGAGTCTGAAGGATGGTTATTTTGGGAAAAAACAAATGTGGCATGTGCTTCTCTTGGTGTGTTTCCACAATGTCCCAGTTCATATGGTTGGAAGGAGGCCCCTGACAGGATCAGCAAGCAATGAACTTATCTCCTAGGAGAGGCAGCGGTTTTCTGCTGTTGTATGCAGTTTATTTAGTGTGATGGCCGTGGGCCCAGAGAATCAGTCAAAATCAGGAGAAAAATGAAACAATCACAGAAGACCCTTGGTTTCAAATGAAGCAAAGGAAATGTTGGGATTACCAAGAAATATTTTTGTTGAGTGAAAGGATGTTCTGAATTTCTTAACACAATAATCATTTTAATTTCATTATAAGTACATTTTTATATCACATCACTTGGGATGATTTTAAAATTGCCTTATAATTAAGTAAAGTGACTCAGTTCTTTCAAAGATAAGTTACTTTAGGAATTGCTGAAAATATGGTCCTTGACTAGACACAATATAGGTGAGCAAGAAACAATTCTAGAAGCAATTCAGGGTGAGTATGTATGTGCATGTGTTTATAGATGATGGAGTTGGTTAGTGCTATCTTTTTTTTTAACAAATACAAATTGATAGCATCACTTTAATGGGTATGTTAATTTTCTATTTACAAATGCATTGAAATTTTAAAAAACAAATCGCTAAATTGAGGCATTTATGTTTGTCAACCTTTTCTTATTATGAATAATATTTTTTTCAGCATATGTATGCACACATTCTTATACACATGTGTAATTATTTCCCTAGTACAGGTTCTCAGAAGTAGAATTGCTGGCTTAATGGAATACATCATTTAAGGTATGTTTCCAGATTAGTTTACCTCAACCCATATTTCTACTAGCATTTAGCAAGAGTACCGTGTCCCCCAGAGTATCAACAGACTTTAAAAATTTTTCCAGTGGATAAGTGTAACGTGTTATTTCCTTATTGTTGTAATTATATTTACTTGTGAGAGTCAATATATTTTGTTAGGTTAATTGATTATTTCTATTTATTTTGGCAAATTACTTTTTCTTTTTATAAGAATGTTGCACTTTCAGTTTAGTTTAAAGAACACTGTAGCGGAAAACACTGGTACTTCACCCACATGATCTCAGATTTCTTTCCCAGTTTTTCAGACAATAACTTTGATTATGTTCTTTCTCCCAACAAGAAGTATATTTATCTCTCTGCAGATGCACTGCACAGAGGCTTCCAGTAGTAGATTTGCTGTGTGCCTCAGGGGTGGGCAGTGGTGTCTTCAACCAAGGGCTGACTGGCAAGCGCATAGGTATAAACACCAAAGCTCACTCGGCCCATGCGGGAGGAGACAAATTTGAAGTGGGACTTGCACTGTGTCAGAAGTCTCCTGCATGAATGAGCCTAGGTTATCCTCCGCACGTATTTGCTTGATATTTTTCCCTTGTCTGGCTTCCTTTCCTTTCTTGTCCTTCTGCCTCAGTTCTTGACAATTTTCCTAATTACTTTTATACAAATCATTGTCTCAGTATCTGAATCTGTGAAATGAAACTTAGGGCCAGGTGTGGTGGTTCACGCCTGTAATCCCAGCACTTTGAGAGGCCGAGGCAGGTGGATCACCCTGAGGTCAGGAGACTGAGACCAGCCTGGCCACCGTGGTGAAACCTCATCTCTACTAAAAATACAAAAAAATTGGCCGAGTGTAATGGTGAGTGCCTGTAATCCCAGTTACTCTAGAGGCTGAGGTGGGAGATTCATTTGAACCCAGGATGGGGAGGTTGCAGTGAACTGAGATCATGCCCCTGCACTCCAGCCTGGGCGACGAGAGTGAAACTCCATCTTAAAAAAAAAAAAACCCCTAAAATCTTAGGACAAACATTTTCTTCATTAAGAATGTTTTCTCTCTGTTGTAATGATTAGAAATATTTGCCACACTTATTTTTTTAAACGTTTAAGTTACGGGTACAAGTGCAAGTTTGTTACATAGGTAAACTTGTGTCATGGGGGTTTGTTGTACAGATTACTTCATCACCCAGGTATTAAGCCTAGTACCCATTATTTATTTTCCTCATCCTCTCCCTCCTCCCACCCTCCACCCTTCAAAAGGCCCCAGTGTGTGTTGTTCCCCTGTATGTGTCCACATGTTCTCATCATTTAGCTCCCACTTGTAAGTGAGAACATGCAGTACTTGGTTTTTCTGGGTTAGCTTGCTAAGGATAGGACACGGATGGAGATGGAGGCCGTTATCCTTAATCTCATTTTCTTTTGGAAGCGTTTTACCACATATGCTGTATTGTTTTATCATATACTGAGGCAAATTAGCATTTTTTTCTTTTATGCACTCTACTTTTGCATATTTCTTAACAATTTATTTCTTTATATAGAATTATTATAAATAATATTTCTCTTTTTATATAAAGAGTTCACCTTTATTTAGTTTTCTATTTAAATTCTTAGATTTATTCTGTTTATGATTTGTTGAGGTTCTTAGATTAAAGAGTTTAGAGTTTTCATCAAATTTGGGAAATTTTCAATATTATTATTTAAAAAAATAGTTTTCTGCCTCCCTCTGTGACTTCAACTATAAACTTTAGACTGCTTCGTGTTGTCCCATAGAACCCTGATGCTGAGTTCAGTTTTTTAAGTCTTCTTTTCCCAATTCATAGATTCATTTTGAAGAGTTTCCATTGCCGTGCTTTCAAATTCATTGATCCTTTTTATTGTAGTGTCTAATCTGCTAATTATATTCAGTGTATTTTTTATGTCAGATACTATATTTTCCCTCTTTAGAAGTTCCATTTGTGTTTTGTAATATCTTCTATTTATCTCCTCATGATATTCATGTTTTCCTCTATCTTCTCTAACATTTAAAGTGTACATATAGTAGTTTCGACATCCTTGTCTACTACTGTTATTTTCACTATGATTTCTGTGTCTGTTTCCATTGATTGACTTTTTTTTTCTGGTTTGGATCATATTTTCCTGCTTCTTTGCATGTCAGGTATCATGCAGAGTGTTATCATTCTTTGAATGCCAGACATCATGAGTTTTGATTGGATGGCATACATTGTGAGTCATATACTATTGGTTGTTGGATTTTATTACATGTGTTTAAATAATGATGTGTTTGTTTTGGTGTGCAGGTAAGTTTTATGGACTCAGTTAGATCTTTTTGAGACTATCTTTTAAGCATTGGCAGGGCAAGTCCAGAGCAGCTTTAGTGTGCTGCTAATTTAGCCCATTACTAAGGTAATACTCTCGGAATATTCTAACCAATGACTCATGTCTTATCCCTCTAGTAGTTGGCAGCGAAACAATTCCCAACCCTGTGAAAGCTCTATGTATTAACTACTCCTTTCTGGTGGTTTCTTCCCTATCCTCAGGTAGCTTTTCTCCTACATGTGCAGAGCAGAGGTCAGCCAGTCTTAGAGTAACCCTCATGCATATTGGCAGCATTCGGTCTGTGGACAGATGGCTGCCTTGGTCTTTCCAAACTGTAATCTCTGTCTCCTCAACTAAGCGGGGCAACTGAAATCTGTTGGCGTTCCTCCTCTCTGCTCTGTGGCCTGAAAATTCTTTAGGTAGGAAGCCTGTAAAATGACAGGGCTCACTTTATTTGTTCCCTTCTCTCAGATACCACAGTCTTGTGTTCCCTCTAGATTAGTGTATGAAACCATCGTTTCATAGATATTGTCCAGTTTTCTAGTTGTTTAATGTGGCAAGATGAGTGTGGTCCCTATTACTCCTTTGTTGCTGGAATCAGAAATCTTTGTTTGATGTCATTTGATATCCTTTTCTTCCTTAGTTCTTCATCACCATTTCGACTGCAAACTAGGCAGAGAAATGAAAGGTTAGTAGTTAGTGAAGAGTCAGTCCAAGACAGCAAAGAAGATCGTGGAAAGGAAAAGATAGTTTTAAACAAGGGTGGCAGAGGGACTTCCCTAAGTATAACTGTTCTTGGAATTATCTTTGTGCCTCTTTACATTTCTGTGTCCCATTAGCCTACCAGCTGTGCTAATAAAGACCTCCGGATAATAGCCATCAACCTTGTGAGAAGTAGGAACTGCCATATCCCTCGGGACTTCTTTAAGCAATATTTGAATCTCACAAATAGCCACTTGTGGCATTCTTTCAGCATTCAGCTAACAAGAATTTTTTGTTCTACTCCAAACACTTCATTTTCTGCCTCTCTTCACAGGTAAGAGAAGTTACACATTGAAGTACTGGCTAATGATTCAGTTCCACATCACTGAACTACCTCAGAGGAAACGTAAAATGCTGCAAAATCATGATTACTTATCCAAAGAGTATATGGGGTTTTACACTTACATTTTTAGTGCCTGGATGAATCTGTTGATATAATCATTACTTTAATCTCTTTCCTTGACTCAGTAAGAAACCAACTGGCATATTATATATTACATATATAGCTACCCTGTATGGAAATTTTAAAGAATAATAGTGTGACTTTTAGGATTGACTTACTAGAGAAAATAAATAAACATAAGATAATATTTTCATCTAAATTTAAAAAAGTTTCATGTGAAGTAAATCATATATACAGAAAAATATATAAACCATAAATACACAGTTTAATAAGTAATAGAAAGAGAACTTGTAAGTTTCCATGACCTAGGTCAAGAAATATAATGCTGCCAAGACCTGAAATGTCTCCTATGCATTCCTTCATTATCACAACTCTCTCTCTCTTCTAAAGGAAATGGCTACTCTGAATTGTGTGATAATCATTTCTGTGTTTTTCTTTGTATTTTACCATCTATGTATGCATGCCTGTACAATATAGTCTATTTTATGTATTTTTGAACTTTATTAAATTAAATCATAGTCTGAATTCTACAGTATCTTCCTCTTTTACTCAGTATCATATTTGTAAGATCCATTGATATTGTATATAGCCATAGTTTATTCACAAGAGTATTTCCTAATACTGCATTCCAGAATGCCATAGTCATTAATCCACTCTACTGCTAGTAAATATTTAGGTATTTTCAATTTGGGTGTCCTAAGAACAATGTTAAATGAGCATTTTGGGGCACATGTTCAAAATGTTTTCTCTAGGGTAGATACCTAGGAATCCGTGGGCATATAGTATTATTTCATTGTAGTTGTTTGAATGTGTAATTCCCAGGCTACTAGTGAGGTCAAGCTCCTTTTATATGTTTATTGGCCATTTGGTGCTTTGCTTTTTTGGACATGCCTTTTTGATTATTTTGCTCAGTTTTAAATTGTATATGTATGTGTGTATTTAAAATACACATCTTTGTATGTATTGTAAATGTTTTCTTCCACTCTGTGATTTGCCTTTTTGTTCCCTTTGTGGTGTTTTTGATGAGCAGAAGTTCTTAGTTTACTAGAGTTAAATGTACCAATCTTACCCATTATTATCAGGGCTTTTGTGATTTCGTTAGGGAATTTTCTCTACTCTGAAGTCATATAGATATTCTCCTCTATTATCATACCAAAGCTTAGTAGCCTTGCCTTTAATTCTTAGGTATTTATTCCACCTGGAACTGATTTGAGTGTATGGTTTAAATTTAATTTTTGCCCATATGGATATCAAATTGTCCCAATAATATCTGTTTATTTTTATTTTGAGACACAGTCTCATTCTGTTGCCCAGATCTTGGCTCACTGCAATCTCTGCCTCCCAGGTTCAAGCAAATCTCATGCCTCAGCCTCCCAAGTAGCTGGGATTATAGGTGTACACCACCATGCCTGGTTAACTTTTGTATTTTTAGTAGAGATGGGATTTTGCCATGTTGTCCAGGCTGGTCTCAAACTCCTGGCCTTAAGTAATCTGCTCACCTTGGCCTCCCAAAGTGCTGGGATTATAGACAGGGGCCACTGAGTCCTACTGATATCTATTTAAAACAAAGTCTGATCTATTCTTACTGATTGGCATTAACACTCTGTTCTCAAGGAAATGTCCATGCATGTGTAGTCTTTTTCTGGGCTTTCTTTCTTTCAATTTAAAAAATTTGTATTTTTAAATTTTTGTGGGTACATAGTAGGTGCATGTATTTATGGGGTATATGTGATATTTTCATACAGGCATGCAATAAATAATAATCACATGGAAAATGAGATATCTATCCCCTCAAGCATTTATCCTTGTGTTACAAACAGTCCAATTACCTTTAGTTATTTAAAAATGTACAATTAGATTATTATTGACTATAGTCATTCTGTTGTGCTATCAAATACTAGGTCTTATTTATTCTTTCTTACTGTATGTATATTTGTGTGTATGGTTTGAAATCATGGTTTAATTTAATTTTGAGACACAGTCTCAAAACTAAAATTATATATAGTACTAAATATATATATAGTACCCATTAACCATCCCCACTACCCCAACCCCTACTACCTTTCCCAATCTCTGGTAACCATCCTTCTCCTTTCTGTCTCCATGATTTTGATTGTTTTTATTTTTAGCACCCACAAATAAGTGAGAACATGGGAAGTTTGTCTTTCTGTGCCTGATGTTTTTCATTTAACATGATGACCTCCAGTTCCATATATGTTTTTTCAAATGACAGGATATCATTCTTTTTTTATGACTGCATAATTCCCCCATGAGTATACATACCACATTTTCTTTATCCAATGATCTGTTGATGGACATTTAGGATGCTTCCAAATCTTGGCTATTGTGAACAGTGCTGCAGCAAACATGGAGGCAGGTACTGGGCTTTCTATCTTGTTTCATTTGCCTGGTTTTTCATCTTAGCATTATAATTACACTGCCTTAATTACCAAAGTTCTATAATCAATCTTTATACATGATTTGGATAAGTTTCCAAATTTGTGTTTCTTATTTAACATTGTCTTGATTCTTGGCTCTTTTCAGCATATAAAGTTTCAGAGCCATTTCTCCTTTTTTGTAAGGCAAAATTTCTAGAATTTTGATTGGATTACATTGAATCTAAAGATAAATTTTGAGAAAGTTCACATTTTTATAATATTGATTTTTTTCAACCCCGATAGATAATCTGTTTCCCAATACATTTAGGTATCCTTTAATATTTCTTAATAAAGTTACATCTTTTTCCCCTCAGAGATTTTATATTTGTGTAACATTGCTACCTAGTCACTTAGTAGTTTATCTAATTATACATCATTAAAACATTTTTATTTCTTCAGGAATGGTTTTTCTTCATCTATTGTGATGATTATTATATGATTTTTTTCTTTTACTCTATTTGTGTGGTAAATTGCTTTGATTTTAAAATGTTACATCAACCATGAATTTCCTGAGTAAACTCAACTTGGTCATGATATCTTATCTATTTTCTATAGTGCTGAATTTAATTGGCTACTATTTTGTTTAGGAATTTTGGATCAAAGTTCATGAGTGAGATTGACCTGTACTTTTCTTTTTTATATTGTTCATGTTTGTTTTGTTATCAGGGTAATGTTGGCCTCGTTCAATGACTTGTCAGGTTGTTCTATTTTTCCCCCTATTTTCTGGATGAGATCGGGTAAGATTGGAATAATTGATTTTGAGTATTTGATAAAATTGTCAGAGAAGCCATTTTGGAGTTCTATTTGTGAAAATATTTTTGAGGACTGATTCAATTGCTTTAATAGCTATATAACTGTTGATTTTTTTTTTTCCCTTAAGTCTACTTCAGTGTATTGGTCAGTTCAGGCTACTATAATAAAATACCACAAACCAGGTAGCTGACATAAAGAAGTGTATTTCTCACAGCTCTGGAGGCTGGAAAGTCCAAGATTAGGGTGCTGACAAGGTAGGTTTCACTCTTCTCTTGGCTTGTAGGTAGCTGCCATCTTTCTGTGTGCTCACATGCCCTCCTTGTGCACATTCTGAGAGAGGTACACGTATGTTAAAAATTGTTATATCTTCATGGTAATATTGTTTTAATGTATGAAGTGGCTTTAACGCTAATAAAACTTTTTATCATGGTGTGTATTTTTTCTAGTATTAGTATAGGTATGACAGCTCTTTCAGTGGTGTTTGCATTCTTTAACACTTTCCATCTTTTTACTTTCAAAGTTTCTAAGGTTTTGTGTTTTATTCTTTTTAAAGTATTTCTTGTAAAGAGCATATAGTTGTATTGTGGGATTCTTTTTGCATTCTGAAACCATGGTTTTCACCTGGGCATGTAGACCATTTATATTCCATATAATCATATTTATCTGTGGAAGTTTAAATACAACTTTTTTTTATGCTCTCCATTTGTCCCATTGTTGATTTTTTTTTTTTTTTTT
>NW_016814078.1:194016-197295 GCF_001698545.2 Rhinopithecus bieti
TTGAACTGATTTTAAAATTTTACAATTCTTCCTATAATAGTTTGAAATTTTTGCCTCGTTTCTCCTCTTCCATGTGATTACTTTCAAAATTAAAAGATGATGATAACCCACTGTGTAATTATGGCTTTTATTGTTGCTACAGAGTAAGTCAGTAGTCAAATAATTACATGTTGGAAGGTGATCTTTTTTCTCTGGTTGTTTTCAAGACTTTTTATTTGTCTTCAGTTGGTCACAGTTTCACTGTGAGGTGTATAGGTATGAATACTTTAAAAATTTGTCTTGCTTGGAATTTCTTGGTTTTCCTGAATTTATAGTCTCATCTTTTTTTTTTTGTTAGACATATTCTAAGACAGTATTTTTTCAAATATTAGCTCTGTTACATTTTCTTTTGGCTTTCAGGGACTTCTGAGATACTATGTCAAGGAGGGAAGAGCATCCTGATTATGAGATAAGTAGCACGGTCATTGCTAACTAGCAGTAAGTGTGATATTTATTGAGCTTTGATCGTGTCATATAGTCCTCAAAAGTATTTTACATGCAGGTATTTGTTATTGATTCTGTGTAACAAACTACCCAAAAATAGCAGTTTGAAACAAGTGTGTATATCATTTCACACAATTTCTGACAGTTAAACGTCCAGGAGTAGCTTGGCTTGATGGTTGTGGCTCAGAGTCTCCACAGGGTTGCAGCCAAGCTGTTGGCCAGGAATGCTGTCATCTGAAGCCTTGACGGGGCTGGAGCTCTTTCCATGCTCACTCACTTGGTTGCTGGAAGGAGTCCTCAGTTCCTTGTTAGCTATTGTGGCATGAGACTTACCCCATATACAGACTGTGCTTCTCACCTATTCAAGATTTTGCAGACAAGAAGAGTGTACTTCAGTTCGCATTAGTTGCCCTGGGATTAGGGCCAAAGTTAGCAAAAATTATAAAATGGACAAAGGTTATGTATCACTTCTTTTAGTCTAGTTTGTGGTTGTTGAGTTTCTAATATTCATCTTTATTAATTTTATCAGCAATGCACACATGAAACATTATGGATCAGAGACAGATTTCTTATGAATTACCTCTCAGTAAATAATAAGTGCATTGGCCTCCTTGCCTCAGGCCTTATCCCTGGGACACAGTGATGAAAACCAAGTGAAATACCCTATGTGAGCAGCCAGATACTCTATAGTGAAGAAATGAGGCAAAAAGATTTTTCTGTGCTTTTAAAAGGTAGAGAGACAGCTGCCCCTCCCCTCCTGAATGGGTTTCCTTGGAAATGTAAAGGTCTTGAGTCCTGACTCAAACCCTTTGGTGGGGAAATAAAATGTCTCCAGGAGCCAGATAGGTCCAGGTGTCTCCAACCTAGAGATGTTTCTAAGTTCTGGTCTTCATCTCCTTTGATGTGTAAATATGTAGAAAGGTCTTGTTCCCTGTTTTCAGTGCTAACTTAGGTGCCTGTCCTGGGATTAACTGTCTGGCTTTTCCAGAGGTAAGAAAAATTTTATTATCCTTTGAATCAGTACAATTAGAGAAACACATGGCTACAGAGCTAATTTTTATATATATGAAAATGTTTCTATGGTAATTAAAAGAAAACAATTTCCATCTTTAGAGCTTATATGTTTTAATGGCTCAGTAAGAAATTGAGCAAGAAATCCAGAGAAGTTTTATTTCCTCCTCACTGGCCGAAGGAATGCCTTTTATGCCACCTTGGGCAAAAACATGGACTTTTCAATTGGTGTTCCTACCTCTTTTCCATGGGTTCTTGGACTTATTCCTGGCGGGGAACTACTCTCCTCTAATAATAAAAGACAATAAGATATCATTTTCCTAAAACTGTTGAAAACAATGAAATGCTTCTAGTCACATCAATGGAAAATATACCCACTTTTTTTTTTTTTTTTGGTCAAACTTTTGATTTTCTTGAATCTAAGCTGGTCATTTTGCTTACAGATTCCTTCCTAGAAGGCCAGCTGATAAATACTTATACTCATAGAATGATCAAATCTCTTCGTGTCAGTCAACTATTGCTGAAGTGATACTGCATGACAAACAAGCCCCCTAAACTTAGTGGCTTTTAAAAGGAGGTGGTTGTTTTCTTTTCTTTTTTTTTTTTTGGCTTCATATTTGGCAGGGTTTGGCCGAAATCAGCTGTGCTTTGTTCCAGACTGAGGTTGGGTTCAGGTTTTCTCCACATAACTACCTGCTCTGGGAAGAGTGGCTACTTGTGGTATATTCTTCTCACAGTGGGTGGCAGAGAAACAAGAGGCTGACAGACAAATATAATGTTTCTTAAAGCTTAACTGTAGACAGGGAGACTGTCATTTTCACCCATATTCACTGGCCAAAGCTAGTCATCTTATCAATCCCAGTATCAATGGGGTGGTAAAGTGTTTTCTCTGCCCATAGTGGAAGACAAGTACTCATGGCCAAGGACATGGAAGTCTGATTCTCTTAATGGAGGGAAGAAAAGTTTGGGGAAAATAATCCAATCTGTCGTACAAAGTTTTGATGTTTAGGACAACTTAGAAGTCTTCTAGTTCAACTCACTAGTAGATGTTTGAAAGTGGAATTTGTTATCTAGGAGGGATGTGGCAGAAAAACAAATATGACAGAGATGGATAGCTGTCCACCAAAAATGTATGTTCTCCCTTCCCCAGAGTGATTTTTTTGCTGGAAAGCAGATATCTGATAGTGAATAAATTTTCCAGTCCCTTTTGCATTCAGGTATGGACACATGACTAGTTTTACCAATGCATTGGGGGCATAAATAAGTGTCACTTCCATTCTGAAGCGCAAGAATATCTTTTCCATCTTATTATGTTAGTCAGAAACAGAGGACACTGAGATCCCAGAAGAAGATGAATCCACAATATCCATAGCAGCCTTGGTTCCTCAGTTACCCTCTAGAGAAAAGCCATTTGCCATGCAGAAACATCCACATTGAACTGATAATGAATAATGAATATGTTGAGCCCATTAAATTTTGGTATTTATTAATTACAAAAGCTCATGTTACCTTCACTATTCTAAATAACTCAACAAGAAAAGTACTTAAAATCATGTGGCAGCTGCGTGAGGCAACAGGAAAACAGTAACTATTTAGATTTGAGATAAGTTTATAGCTTCCAATTCCTGCTCTGCCAATAAGGAACTGCTTGACACTAAGGACATTTTTAAAAACAAAAGGGTTTGGAGTTAATCTTTAAGGTCACTTTAAGATCACTTTCAGCTTTGAGATTTTAGATTTTCTTTCTTTTTTTTTTTTTTTTGAGACAGAGGCTCGCTCTGGCAC
>NW_016814078.1:197821-225176 GCF_001698545.2 Rhinopithecus bieti
TTTTTTTTTTTTTTTTTTTTTTTTTAGTAGAGACAGGGTTTCGCCATGTTGGCCAGGTTTTCAGGAGCCCTTTCTACAGTCTTCAGAGTATATGGAACAGAAACAACATTCTCCTGTATCTTATGGGACTCTAACAGACAGAAAATAGGCAGGCACTTTTCTGGGAGAGCGTGAACAAGAGAGACTTGTTTTTCACTCCCAAACAAGGCCCTACAGTGATTTGAACCTCAGCATCAGAGATGGATTAGAATCATCTTTAAATGGCCTTGGGTAAGTCATTTAAACTCTTAGAGCCTTGGTTCCTATCCATATAATAGAGATACAATAGTGACTTTGCAGCATGGTTATGAGGATTAAATATGCTATTACACATAAATTCCATGGTGCAGTGATTGGCACATACAATAAATGTTTACTACTTTTATTGCAGTTATTCCTGTCTAGATTAGGTTAGAAGTACAGGATCTCCCTGGATATAGGCTACTCATGGGACTAGAGAATTGAATGATTAAAGCCCAGGAAAGATTGAAGATTGAAGAACGTGTCTTTGTGGAGGGCCTAGAGTCATGATAATGATACCCAAATTATATAGATCTCTCACTGCAAATCCACTGGGCTTAGAAATGACAGGAGAGGGTACTTACACCGTCAGCATCTTAATACATAAGAGAACTTTAAACAGATTTTCTAGGCTATGCTGTCCAAGCATACACAATGCTAAGTAACTGCACAGGGAGGCCATGCCTTTGAGTGATCATCAGAGAGTTGTCTGCCTTGTTTTGCTTTTGACAGCTACTAAAGAAAGCAAGGAAACCAACTGAACTTTATAATTTAAAAAATAATCATAAAGAGATAAATATTTGGAATGAGGTTAAGAGTAGCAATTCAGATCTGCTGTTTCTAATGAACATAGTATTTTGAAAGAAGAAAGCAGCGCCTGCCTGTTCTTCAAGACAGCCTCATTGTGTGACTTTGGGCCACATAGTGTGAGTCACTTATTGAGGGCAGATGGGAGCCACAGGCCACTTTGTGCCAGGGAGGCTCTTAAACATGAGAAGGGCTGAGTTTTGCTTGGAGATCAATTAGACAAAGTTAAAAATTCTCTTGGGGAAACATATGGGATCTCTGAACCATATCCAAATAGCCAAACCTCCCTAGCAGCAAAGATACTCGGTTCCATCTTTGCCATCTTCTTTGTCTCACTTTCGTCTTTTCTCTCCCTAATAGTGTCAGTTGTTACCTTAGGTTATCTTTTCTGATACAATCTTGAAATTCGTTTTGCATACATAAACCACTTCTTTATGTAGACTGCAAAATTTGTGTGTGTTGGTGGGGGGGGTGATTAGTTCATTTCATGTAATTTTAGGGATCTTCAAATGCGGCCAGCAATAAGTTAAATACCAGGAATTTATTAAAAAAAAAAACAAAAAAAAACAAAACTAATTAAAACAAGTTTCCAACCACCTGTGTAGAGGACATTCTGCATTTTCATTTGGTAAAACTGGTTATTTTGAGCTTTTAAAGCAATACTGAAGGTCTCTTAAGGATGCAAATTCAGAATTTACATTTCTATTTTGTCCTAAGGCAGCGGCACAAGATTCCCTGAGTTGCCCACCAGGTATAATATGGTGGAATTGTGGGAGTCGAGAAAAAGACAAGTTAACTAGGAATGTTCTTGATTCTCTGAGTTCAACTCTGAATAGCAAGAACTGGAGTGAACATTTTTCAAATTGCCAGTGATAAGTATTTTTAAAAGCCTATTTTTTTTTAATTATGCCACTTTAAAAGATGCAATTGGAACATAAGGCACATGCTTTAGTGAAGTCTGGTAGATAACTTGGTATGTGAAATATTTTTGTAAAAGCAGAAGAAAATGGTAGGAAGAGTCGTGTTCAAAAGACTCTAATTCTACTGTCTTGGTGATTTATTTTCTCTAATGTACACTTCCTTTGAAAAGGAGGCTTGGTTTAGAAGGAAGAGGAAGATTCATTCTCATAATGTGAGAGTTCTCTGAAAACCTCTTTTCCTATTGACCCAGGATCCTTATTTTACTTTGCCTTTCAGTGCTAAATTATCTTTAACTACTATGACATTAAAAGAGACATATTAAGAGTCACCTTGATTAAAGAGAAATGATTGGGTCAAATTTTGCCTCTAGGTTCCTAAGCATATTTTTAGGAACCGATTTGCTACCAGATTTGTATCTTCTGTTGACTTCTTAGGTGACACAATTTATAATGCCCGTAAATGGAAGACTAGAGGCACTTTGACTAGTTAACAGGCTCACTGTCATTTCATTGCAAAGACAGTCCTTGATAGAACAATGAGGAAAGTAATTATGATCTACAGAGACGACGGATAATTACTATACTGATGAGTACCAAAGCACAGGACCCTTCCAGGGTCGTAGAGAGCACAGATGGAGTGCTGGGAGCCTTTAAGACGTGCCTCCTAAGAGTAAAATGTACCCTTGGTTGGGTAACACCTATTAACCCTGTGTGTTTTATGATTCTGTCTGA
This sequence comes from Rhinopithecus bieti, assembly GCF_001698545.2. Classification (NCBI taxonomy): domain Eukaryota; kingdom Metazoa; phylum Chordata; class Mammalia; order Primates; family Cercopithecidae; genus Rhinopithecus; species Rhinopithecus bieti. The sequence continues at coordinate 200,341 of NW_016814078.1, forward strand.
AGTTTGAAGATAGAGATACTAACAGTGGATAAGAAATTGGATTCAATGTTGGAAAGAGTCATTTGAAGGGAGTATCAGGGACACTGACAAACAACTTTGTGTTGGCAAAATAAACACATGAATAGAGGACTGGCTTTGTGCTTCCAAAAGTTTCTAGCTATTGATCAGTGTGATAGCTGTAAATTTCTTGGCTGATTACAATCAGCAAGGTTTTTCCCAAAGGACAATAATGGCCTCAATTGAAAAGTCTATAAGCAAGTTAGTTTGGACATTTAGACATGGCTCTTAGCTATACAAATAATGAATTTATGTCTTGCAAAAACTGAACTGTGTGAAGCATTGTCCTTCCTTTCGCTACTTTTCTCTATGCCCAATCCCAACCACAATCATTTAGCTTGAAGTTTGGTTATCTAATTCCTTTTACTATCTTACAAAACAAATTAATTTTATAGTTTCTTTCATTGCACTTCAGTCAAGCTTGTCTTAAAGTACGGACAGTGTTATTTAAGATTTCCTTATGTCATGTGAGACTAATTGGTCTAATTCATTATGTAAAAACTATATGGGCTATGAGACAAATGAGGTAATGTATTTTGAACACTAGTGTAATTGCTAATGAGATCTAATGTGAGTAAACTGCCTGTAACTTAAGTGTTTCAGGATGATGGATATGTTACACTTTACTAGGGGAAGAGCTGAAATAAGTTATAGCATCAGTTAGCAATGCACTTACAGATAAAAATAGAGAGCAAGGGATAATATAATTTTAATTAAGTATTTCACTTTAAGGTTAATTTTTTTGATGTGGTGTGTTTTTCTAACATGTTGGATTTAAATAAAATATTAGCTCATGACCAACTGCTGCTTTTAATGGCTTTTGGACCAATGTTGTTGCACATTTATTTTGAGTAGCATGTTTCCAAAGGGACAGCTGTTACAACAGAGCCAAGGTCCACAGAAACTTATGGTGTTTATCAGTCATAATTGGAAAGATTTACTTCTATTGTTCAGCGACAAACCTTGGATGGCAATTTACAAATAGTGTGTAGTCTATGTACTTGAAGAGATAGAGAAGCAGAAGAGATAGAGAAGCAGATGCAGGAGTTTCTGGGGCTATGGTTTTGCCTTCAGTTTTTTATTTGATGACACAGATGTGTATGGATTAACAACAGACACTTGGGTGAGGATAGGGGTGTTTTTCCCAAATGTGAAAAAGGATGTCCAGCCAAGGGATAAAGGCATAAAGTCCATGAGAGTTTAGCAATCTCCAGTGATGGTCAGGAAAATAACATTTACAAGTCCTATAATGGTATCACCAGGTCTCATCTGGTGACTTGAATATAACAGTAGGACTCAGAGATATGATGTTCAGAGACCAGGTGGGCCAACCATTGGTGGGTATCCAGTCCCAAACTTTGGAATATTTGGTGTTAATGAAATGTTTCTGGGTTTTAACCCAGGAAACTGGCAAGGGCTGGGAGGAATTCAAGCCACAGAAAAAGACTGGAAAATAGATTTATCAAAGCAGAATCTTAGAACAAAGATAAAAGCTAAGAAATTATCCTATGAACTATGGGACTTGGCTTTGAAACTCAAACATATAGGTCCTGTTATTCAAATGAGTTCTTATGATGAAGGAGAAAGCATATCAACCAACATTTGGGAATCAGTGTGGGAAACCAAAGGTTAACATCCAGATTAGAGCTATAGTATGGATAATTTAAAGAGCAAAACCACTAAAATGTAGATTCTATGGGGAGAAGATATCTTGTCTGCCTTTTCATTGTTGCCTCTCCAGTGCCTAGAAAATAGCCTGGTGCATAGTGAGTGCTCATTGTGTATTTTCCAAGGAGTAAGTAGAGGGTATAGAGTTCTCCATGCATCTAAAAGTGGTTTTGATAGAGCAACTTAGTTATAGCTTACCTTAGTCAAGGCTGACTCAGGGTAAGAGAGAATCCTGCTTTTCCAATAGGAAAACCAAAGGTTGCATTGCAGTGGGAGGTTAGAGAAGGAAAGTACAGGGTGGAAGAGAGAGAGAGAGAGAGAGAGAGAGAAAGAAAGAGAGAGAGAGACAGAGAGACTGGCTGACCCAGCCAATGATAGAGCTTCTTTATTCGGCATCTCAACCACTAGGGTCATTGTCATCACTTGAGAACTAGTATTGAGGTCACTTCAATTCTTTAGGATTTTGACACTAAATTAGATTAGATTCCAATCTAAGTCCAATGTAAGTGCACTTTCCAATCCCAGCAAGAATTAGGTGTGATCTGAACCAATTGGTTATAAACCAGCCCCTACGTACTTACTTCACTTGTCTTGCCTCATTCTGGGACCAGTCATTAAGGCACTGAGGTGGGAGAGGGAGCTATTGGTTGTATATCTTTTTCAACCTCTTCTATTAATCAAATGACTTAAGGGATAGGGGAAGATGTATTTTTCAAGGAATGTGACACAGGTTCATAAAACATGTAACAATATAAAATATAAACTAGTTGCCTTGTAAATTCTTGGTGGTAATTATAAAGAGAAAAAAAGATGTGTCATCCTTAGATAATTTATAAGTCCTGGGCCTAGATACAGGAATATCAAGATAATTGAAAATTTTCTCGACAATTTAGAATAATGAATGAACAAGAAATAGGTAGTTTTACTTGGAGTAATGAAAACCAAATAGAGAAAGTTACCAGAAATATAGTAAAATGTAATACAATAAAATTTATGCCAATAAAAAACCTTCATGGTGAGACATGGAAGCAGTAGGACATGTGATATTGTGTACAATAATTTAATTATAGGTATTTCTTGCTGCCTGATGTCTCCCTGTGTAAAACTGAGGAACAGATAGATTTGGCTTACTTAAAACTTCTGTCTGAAACCAATATCCAAACTCTAGCAATTTATGCTGAAGAACCAAACAGATTTGCATAGAGAGGGATATGTGTATATAATAAACAATTTTAACTGGTATAAGTAATATTACCCAGGATATTTTCTTCAGTCTAGAGGACACAATAATTGACAAAAATAAAAGTTACAGTTATTCCCTGGCTTAGCATCCATAGGCTGGATGCTTGGAAACACAGCCCTTCTAATTTCTTTGCTTGGTCTTGGAGATTTCTTTCAATCTGATATAGGCCTCTGCTCCTGCTTCCCTGTCGGTTACTGACCATCCTGGGATTGTCTCAGTCAGTGACCCACTGTAGCCACATACTGTGGTCACTACTTACTATTGTTTCTATTCATGTCATCCTCATCTCTTGTGGGGACAGACATTATTCAGGAGCTGGGATGGTGCTCTAGGGACAGCTCATCCTCATCTCTACCCCTAGTCATGACTATAACCTCTTTACAAATTTTCATCTCCTAATTTGTGTCAGAAAGTGCTAATTGTCCTCCAATATCCATTTGACCTTGGCAGGAGGCCATCTAGCAGGAAACCACATCTCCTAGCCTTTTGCATTTCAGTGTGGCTATGTGACACATGAGATGGGAATTTGGACAATGAAATTGTGTGATTACCTAGGTGACAAAATTTTCTGTACACTAAACTCCCATGACATGCAATTTGCCATGAAATAAACCTGCACATGTACCTCTTGAACCTAAAATGAAAGTTCGAAAGAAAAAAAAATTAAGTGAGAGAAATTTGTTCTACTTCTGTATTATGCCCTTAAGCAAAGGAACTGCTTTTTCTCCATTTCATTTTTTTCTTCCTTTTGCCTGGGAATTGGTAACAACTGGAGCTGCCATCTCACATCCAGAGATGGAAGGCATGTGTTAAGGATGGTAGAATTCCTCCATTTACCGTGAAATGTTCATCTCCGGCTTATTCCATGAGAATCTAATTTAATCTGTTGTATTTGAGGACTCTGTCATAGCAGTTTAGCCTGACTTATGCAAGCAGCTCTTTCCAGGGAGTTATGTGTCCGCACCACATGCTAGACCTGATCAGCCCTTCCTGGACCTGTGGCCTTGAGTCATGTTAGTTTTTTTAGAACTTTTGATTTCTTTTATCCTGGGTAAGACTGTGGGCCAGTGCACTTCTTTCTCCTGGAGTTCATGATGCCAACCCTGCTCTTCTATGAAGCTAGTTTCCATTTCACCTCTGACCTTAGAACCTGATGGCAGGCTTGCCAACATACCTTTAGCTTCTGGGTGGGAATTTGCTGTTCAGAACTCATCAACGACCCCTCAACTGTAGGATCCTGCACTTGTGCTTTCTGTCTGGAATGCTTTTTCTCCCGATCTTTGCATCATTTACTTCTTAGCTTGAATATTATAAGCCTCACACCTCACCCCACACTGCACTCTTTCCTTCATTACCCTCTTATATTTCTTTTATAGCATTTCCTACCATCTAAATGATTGATTAGTTTACATGCTGAATGATTGAATCTCCTAAAAGACATTAAGATTATGAGTTATAGCATCCTCAAGTAGATAGAAGTCAAGCTAAATATACAAAATGATAGTCTAGCATGATTGAAGTTTTAGTAAAATTTCAAACTGAACCTGGAAAGTTTCCTCTCCAAAATTTTTCTTTATGTATTTTATGTAGCTCATACCTAGTAATGTGTAGAACTCTAAGACATGACACAGAGTGACTTGGGTCTGGAAAGTTTTATAAATTAAAAAACTAACAATTCCTGGAAAAATAGTATGTGGGTATCCGTTTAATAATAAAACATTCATTTATAATTTCAACATCAATTAATTTATTTATCAGCATAAATAAATGGACCAAATTATGTCAGACAAATACTTAAAAAAATCCTATTTGTCCAAATATGTACACCCATTCTATTTAAACTGATTATGATATCTTTCCCTCCAGCCTGTATGTTTCTGTGTGATTTCATCAGGATGTAAGCCATCTACGTCCCAGTGGTCTAATCAATATATGCCTCTTGTACTTCCGCTACTTTTTCTACCGGCACTTCTACTTGTAGAAGGGGTTAATGTGGAAGTTCTGGTGTTGGCATATTTTGGTGCTGATAATTTGCTGACTTTCAGTTATTAACCATGATCATGTCTTTTTGGTCCTTCAAGTTTCTTCCCTCAGCTTTGCCTTTTCTTTCTGATAAACATCTATAGTGACTTGAAAAGTTGAAAATGTCCCCTAATGTGCATGTTTGCCTGGAATGTCTGAAGTAGGAAATTTGCATATGTAACTAACAAGGATTGAGATGAGATCATACAAATAAATAAGGCCACATGGAGATGGAGCAGAGATTGGTGTGCAGTGCCTGCAAAGCAAGGAAGAGCAAGGATTGCTGCCAGCCACCAGGAGCTGGGAATGAGACAGGGATCCTCCCAACAGCCTCCAGAAGGAAGCAAATTGGCCAACACCTTGATTTCGGATTTCTGGTCTCCAGAACTGTGAAAGAAGAAATTTCTGTTGTTTTAAACCACCCGGTTTGTGGTAATTTGTTATGACAGCCCTAGGAAACGAACAGTGAATGTCTCTGGCTTATGAGGCTGTATTCTGAGTGACCCCTCTGAGCTGTGCCTTGGGTAGAGGAGGCCAGTGTTCTGACTCAGACATGATCGGTTCTCATTTCCTGTTCCCAAGGCTGTCTCAGATACAGACTATAAACTAGTTGCCTCTTAAAAGTGCCATATTCCTTAAAACTATAATCGACAGTAGGATCAATTACGGTCCAAATTCAGGCTTCTGCTATCTAATCCTTGATTCATAATTTTGTGAAAATATACCAGAAATACTTAAGCTTTCATTATTTCTAGTAATAAATGTATATAAAAGAGTTAAAAACAGAAATCAAAACCTGATTTTGAACGTATGACTTTTAAAGGCATTTTTTTTTTTAAAATGCAAGGCCAGCTGTGTCCATTGTAGCTCCAGGAATCCTAATGTACTGCTAGAAAGAATGTGGGTTCCATAACCTGTCATTTTCTCTATTTAATTTCTGTTGAAGAATTTCACTGTGTCCTTTGGGTATCTCCATTTCATTCATTAATGAGTCCTGGGGATATGAAATGAATGATGGGACTAAACTGTCAGGCAGGAGAGAAATACTGTGAATTTTGTTCCCTGTGTGATATTGCTACTTTCATCTTAATTCTCCTGCTTCAGGTCCCTGTCATATTAGCCCTATATTTTCAACAAAGGACTAAATAAAAGCCTAACAATGTTAATTTATTTTGGTTTCCTACTTAGGGTTAACTCATTCCCATTTTCATTTTTAGGTTTTAGGCTCTTATTCTACATTTGTTGGCAGGTTAAAATGAATTGCTTTAAATTATGATGATTTGGGCTTTTAGGCCTTTTGGGTGAATTATTAATTTGAAAGATAGAGGAAAAGAAAGCCTATCATTTAGCTTTATTTTTGTTAACTCCCTGTAAAGTGTTTCTTGAGTAAATGTTAGGATGCAATAGAAAAGGCAAAGACATTTGCATTTAATAGTCCATGTTTGAGCTTTTGGAAATATCTGCATACCATCATTTTTTTGTTGCTTTTCTTTTGTAGGTACAGATTGCTGTTTCACTGTTAGGCTAGCCTCATAATTCACCTAAATGAATGGTTTTGTGTTCTATTTTACATGGAGAAGAAAGAGAAGTCAATTTTAGACACTGGTTCGTTGACTATGCATTTTCACATCCCTATGATATACTTGTTCTTTCATATAACATATGCTTACTGGTCACCTTGTGGTGTTAGAGGCCCAGATGTAAACACCTCAAACTAAACTTAAACCTCTTTTACCTGGTTCTCCAACCCATCCATCAGTTTTATATCCCTCATCAAGACTGATGGTATTGTTACCCACCAGGCTCATACACACACACACGTGTGCGTACACACACACACACACACACACATACATACCTTCAACTAACCCTCAAATCCCTTTAGCCCCACCTTTCCATAGCCAGTGAGTCACCAGATCCTGTCAACTCTACCTTTTAAATATTGAAATATCACTCAGATTTTGCCTCTTTCCTCAGCTCTATTGTGCACCTCTTAATCGGGGCCCCATTATTTCTTGCACGTTTTATTTTATTAACAACCCATATCTAATTCTGCCAGCACCTTCCTAGCCTAGACACCTCCTAGCATCTCATATAATTAGAAAGGCATTTATGTGCTATTAAATCACTGGACTTTTGAGAAGAAAAGGTTTTCTAGATTCAAAAATATCCCTCTATAGATTTGGCTTTTACACACTATGTTTGTCCAGACAAACCATAGCATATAGAATTTTATATGTCTATAGGTATAGATGACTATTTCACTGATAGCCAAGCCCCATACTTCACTTAAATGAATGGTTATCCATTCTATTTTTACTGAGAAAACATCCAACATGGACGAATTGACTGAATTTTCCTATTACAGTGCTGGGAGAGCAACTTGGAGGGGAAAAGAGAAGGGGAGGTGCTGGGATGTGAATGTCCAGGCTCATACTTAATTGTTACAACTCTTGGAATGAAGAAATTATAGAATAACTCAGATAGGGTTGAGGAATCAAGGAAAGCTGGAACTAGAGCCCTTACTTCCTGCATATTCCTGGGGTGACTGCAAGTCTCTTGGAGGAGAGCTCTGTCATACACTAGACTGCCACCAGCAGGATGGTGGAGAAAGGTATCGAGACACATGGAGCAGAATAATAGCCTCCCAGTTACCTGTGGCCAGAATGTTCTCTGCCCATTGTGGGAGACAATTTGGAAACAATTCAAGGACTCATGACAAAGGGCGTGGGTGTGTGATTCTTCTATGGGCATGATTTGGTATGATTCAGTCAAAAGCATGATAACCCAAAAGACCAGGAGGGAGCACCCACACTTCGGTGCACATCCGTACAGCTCTTGATGAAGTTGGCAAGGACTAAGAAGGAAAGGAGCTGACTGGAGACCTGTTTTCTTCCTCCTTGATAATGCATGAACTCTACTGTCCTGCTACCAAACATAAACTCAGAATAGAAAATACAGAAAAGAGACCCTGAAAAGGAGGAATTAGCCCTAACAGAGTTTAAACTTTGCATTGATTTCAATGCGTAGCATTGTTTTTAAGCCAAAAGAAACCAATGATCTTTTCTAAATAATTAAATCTCCTTTAATTTCTTTCAATGATGTTTTGCAGTTTTCAGTGAGTAAGTCTTGCACTTCACTGGTTAAATTTATTAAGGATTTTATTTTTTTGATGCTATTGATGGTATGTTTTTTTCTCTGTTCTACTTTTGGGTTATCCATTGCTAGTCTACAGAAATCCTACTGATTTTTGTATATTGATGTTGCATCCTACAACTTTGCTCAACTTGTTCATTCGCCGTAACAAGATTTTTTGTAGATTCTTTAGGGTTTTCTATATATAAGATCATGTCATCTGCAAATTGAGAGTTTTACTTCTTCCTTTACAATCTGCATGTCTTCTATTTCTTTTTCTTGCTTAATTGTTCCAGCTAGAACCTCTAGTACAATGTACCATAGAGGTAGCCAGAATGGATATCTTACTTTCTACCTGATCTTATGGGGAGAGCGCCCAATCCTTCACCATGGAGTAGAAAGTTACCTGTGAAAGTTTTGCAAACACTCTTTATCAGGTTGGGGATGCTGCCTTCTATTCCTGGTTGTTAAGTATTTTTATCATGAAAGGACTTTGGATTTTTTGTTCATTTTTAAATCTTTTTCTCTGTTGTTCTTGTTGAATAATTTTATTGCTTTATTTTATTTATTCATTTATTTATTTTAGAGATACTGTCTCACTCTGTCACCCAGGCTGGAGTTCAGTGGTGCAATCATAGCTCACTGCAGCCTTGAGCTCCTGGGCTCAAGTCATCCTCCTGCTTCAGCCTCCAGAGCAGGTGGGACTACAGACATGTGCCACCATGTCAGGCTAATTTTTTAATTTTTTGTGAAGATAGGGTCTTGCTGTGTTGTCCAGGCTGGTCTTGAATCCCTGGCCTCAAGTATCCTCCCACCTCAGTCTCCCAAAGTCTTGGGATTACAGGCATAAGCCACCACACCTGGCCCATTGCTGTATCTTCAAGTTCATTCAGATGTTCCTGTGTCATTTCCATTCTGCTATTGAGCCCATATAGTGAGTTTTTAAATTTTCGATTACTGCATTTTAAAGTTCTGAGTTTTTCATGTGGTTCTTTATAGCTTGTTTCTTTGCTGTTGATCTTTCCTTTTATCTTTCCTTTGATCTTAATAGTGTTCACCTCTTCTTTTTGTGTTATTTTTGTAATACGTGTTTTAAAGCTTTCATGAGCTAATTTCAACATCAAGGTCATCTTGGCATTGGCAGATGTTGATTGTCTTTTCCACTAGTTGAAGTTTTCTTTGTTTTATTTATTTATTTATTTGTGGGCCATGTCATTTTGGATCATATTACTGGACATTTAGAATTTTATGCTATGAGACTCTGGGTCTTGTTTAAATCCTATGGAGAATGTTGATATTTCTGTTTCTGTAGGAAATTGATCCAGTTGAAACTAGCTCACAGGTTTCTGCCAGCTTTCTCTGAGTTTGGGTTTTGATGTCAGTTCCATTTTGAAGTCTTTGGAGTGGCATTGAGATTTTCCCTGTGTGCACACCCAGTGGCTAGTCTGGGGCCTGAGATGAAATACTTTATTGGGTTGGTTTCTCTACTTCTCCCTCTCTCTTTATGGTGTCTGTAGTACTTTCTAGTTCTTAGGACATCACCTATTCCGTCTTCTGGCCAAAAGCCTGGGCATGAGGCAGTCTGTTTGCTGCACATTTCCTGGGACTACGACTGAGTCTAGAGCCAAGGGATACGAAGATAGGAAAAGGAAATGCCAGAGTTTGTTCCACCCTCTTGGGACTTCAGCTTCTTCCCAAGGAAAGCTCCCCTCCTTGGTGTCTGAGGAACCTGTGGGCTCCCCCATCACTGCTGGCAGTGCCATGGTGTGAGCAAATGCTGGTAAGACCAGCAGACCCCGCAGTGGCTTAAGTGCAGGTTCCACCCTCGGCGCAGCCTCCCGCCTGGTCTCTTTGCTGCTTGGCTGGGACACCCACCCATGAGAGCAGTTCTCCTGCCTGGAAGCTCTTCCTGACCCACAGTCTCCACCTTGGCCACGGCAGACGCCTCTTTCTTCTGAGGCAGGCCCAAACCCAGCTCCACAGTGGGGCCTTCACTGGTTGACTCTTTTCCAAGACATCTTCCCTGTACACCTCTGTTTCCCTCCCTTTCATCCTTCCGCATCTTACCTCTCTCTTTCTCTCTCTTCTTTCCCTTTTCCCTACACCCCCCTCCAGCATCCCATGAGCACTCCCTCCCTCCTTCCCCTCGTCCCTCCCCCAAGTCCTCTTTCTACCCTTGCCCCATGTCCACAGGGCACTCACTCAGGCCCTGACCACATCACACACACACAGTTTTCCGTTGTGCCCAGTTTTCCTTTGTGTCTATCTTCAGTCTTTAAAAAAAGAACCTTTGGAAAACCTAGGCTCAGAGAGGACAAGTAAGCTACCCAATGCTGTATGTGTCTGTGTCAGTGTCCCATGGCTGCTGTAGCAAAGTGCCACAGACTCAGGGCTTAAATAACAAACATTGATTCTTTCCCAGTCCTGGAGGCCAGGAGTCTGCAATCAAGGGGTCGGCAGGGTCACAGCCCCTCTGGCATCTCTCCAGGAGGCTCTTTCCTGCCCCTTCCTGCTTCTGGTGGCTCCAGGCACTCCCTGTCCTGTGACCATGTCCCTCTGATCTCTGCCTCTCTCCTCATACAGCCTTCTCCAACCAGTGATCTTTAACTGGCACAATTTTATTCTTTACTTTTGTCATCAGCTAGTATGGAGATTTGCAGGAAATAAAGGGATTTATAGGAAATGAAGAAAGCGTCATTTCCCCTCCCCTCAGATCTGAGTGGTTCTGAATAAATATAGAGCCAACTATAGTCAATGCACTTGTGTGCACATCCCTAAAAGATCCCTCCTGCCTAGACTATAAAACTCACACTCTTGCTGCCGGCCTGGTCACAAACGAGCTCTCTATTCTCTTATCTCACCACTGCCCTTCCAGTTCCTGCATTCCAAGTGCTCTAAATTTCTCTCTAAATCTGGAAACCAAAAGTTGATTCATTCCTCTGTGACACCATGTGCCATCTATGGATCTGGAGTGTCCTTTTCCCGGGCTGCACATGGCAACCAACTACTCACTCACTGAGACATAAAGAAAATAGCATTTTCTTCCCAACTCTGCCACTGCACTTGTATTTTATTTTGGCTCTAGTTTTACATATCTGTCTGCTATCACATGAGCTTGGCCTGCTTCTGAGTGCAAAGTGAGGAGGCAAAGCCTCACTAGCAATGTTCATTGAATGAATTAACCGATGGCACTCATAAAATCTTACGACAGAATTGTCTTCCTTCTAAATACCCCCTTCATCTTATATGCTTGTCAGATAATTGTTTTAAGTCCACTTTGTTAGTCACAAGAACTACATAGCTATGGTTAGTGGAATTTTAGTTCAAAGAAAAGCATTTAAATGCATAATGCTAATGGCCATTAACATTCTCTTTCTAACACACTTCTTAGTTTAAAACAAGGATTTTCAAATAAATCATTATCATTCCATAAAATTTCTATTTCTTAGAACTTTCTGCTTTGACCCTGAATAAAGACGAAAGACTCAAACCTTGTTTTGGGATGAGTTTATGCATGGCATCTTAGAATATAACTTTTATGCTTAAATGAAATAAACCAAGAATAGATTAAGGAGGAAAAAAAGCAAGGTGAATAGTTTAGCAAAATTTGGCCTTTCAGTGTGTTCCACAGTATTGCCCTAAAGTATAAAGGGAAAATTATTCCCAGGAAACTTGGCATTAAGTACTTAACTTTAAAAATTGCTAGCTTTATATGAACCAGAACATAACAGTGTTTATAATATCTTTAGAGACTACTTTCAATCAGCATAGATTAGCTAGAATGAGGTAGTGCCATACATTTTGTGTAAATATATGATTTTTCCCCCCAGATGAGTTCAAAATGTTACAAGGAAATTTAATCTGTAGCATTCCAAAGGACACTATATTTACAGGCAGAAAACCTGAGTTTTAAACCCACGCTTACCATTTGCTACCTGTATGACCTTGAGCATCTTAACTTCTCCAGGAATGAAGTGTGATAGAGGCTCTCCAAGGTCACGTGTTGAGTTGTGATTTGGTGGTATCTAAATCAAAACCTACAAGTAACAGATTAAAGGAGGGGAGTCACAGCAAACTGAAGAGATGGAAAATGGAATAAATAAAATTAAAAGGCATAGATTTCAGAAGTCAGGCAATCAGCAAACCATTGAAGTTTGTGGGAAAATACTATACCTTTAGACATATTTTCAATAAAACTAATACCATCTTAGCTTCTTCCCTTGAAATTTTATAACATATTTTCAGACTAGGGCAATATTTTAGATTTTTAAAATCTAGGTCAATTCTAAAGAATATATATGTGTGTTTGTATCCACACGTATGCGCACACACACAGACACACACACACATTCCAGTTCACATTCCAATTATTATGAGTTCTATGTTGAAAATTCCAGGGTCACAGTGTCATACCATTTCTTTTATTATCCTTCTTTCTTATTTTGTTTCTTTTTTTGCTTTACAGTCTAATGCGAGGGAACCCAAAGTGGAATATGTGTCATTCTGTGGAGGCAAGATAGTGCATTGTAGTGAAAGAAGAAAACATTTGAACTTCCGGTAATATTTACTTTTATATCATTGTTTTCTAATTTATATTAAAAGTTGTATATGGGTCATATTGATATAGAATAGTACACATATAATGATTTCAATAAATGATATACAGAAATCATAAACACATGACTGAAGGTTTTATACTGACAGGGCTCTGTGGAGAAGCTAAAGGGAGAAGTGCCCGCCATCCAAGATTTCTTTCTTCTGAGATATATCTATCAATTTATCTATCTAGATACATATCCAGTTCATATATTTATGCTTTATCATAAAATTTAAATACTTTCAATAAATAAAATTTGGATAGTACAAAAATATGTAAGGGGAGAGGTAAATGACATAATCCCCATGTTTCACACCCAAGGCACATACACAGTCACTGTTCTCTCAAGATCTTAATTGGTAAAAGTCTATTATAATTATACCTGCCCAGTATAAGTACCAAAAGATGAAAACTTCTAAAAGTATGATTTTTTTTCTTTGGAGAATTGAATTAATTCTCATAACATACTTTTTAAGTCTTTATTAGAATGTACTATCAGAAAGTGAGGGTTGTCTGTTATTTAAGCCTATTGCTTAACCAAACTGGCATCTTCGTTTAGAATACATCTTAAGGATGTTATTTAAGATATGTACATACATTTGTAACTAGAAGAAGTGACTTTCTTTTCTAATCCTTCAAAAGTCATCAGAACCAGGTTGAACAATTGTCAAAGCAATTATTCTTATATAGTTAAAGTCACTGCTACAGCATTAAGTAGAACTTTCCATAGTTCTTTCTCTATACAATCTCTGAGCCTGATTCCCAGAAGAGCAAGGCTTTTGGTCATTTTTGTTGTGATTTTGGATGTCATGGACATTAGACATCATGCTCTCCAAATATAATAAAGATATTTGGTAGGAGAGGAGTTTCTCAGAATGACTTTTACTTGTATTTTTTCCCACCTGGAAAAGGGGACTTGGTTCTCATTCACCTTTATTCATGCATATATTTAATGCAATAAATATTTAAGTGATTCAAATATACAAAACACTCTGCCAGATATAATCTGGATATCCTGGACAACCTTTTCTGTCTGCATTTTACTTTCAAAATGTCTTGACTCACTATTTTCCATGGACTTTCCTATGTATCTTATTAGCATCCTATCAGCATAAAATTTATCCACGTGCACTCTCTTGGGAATAGATGTATTTTAAAGTTTGAGTTGCTATAATATTTTGAAACTTTTTAGTTTGATTTGTAAGATACATATTGTAGAAGTTATTTGTTTTTCTTGAGTTACTTTGGCTTCAAAGAGAATGAGGTGAGCATGAGAACCAAAGTGCAATCCTAAACCAAAACTTGACAAGGCCAAGATTGAAACTGAGATTCTATGCAATGATTTTCATGGGTAACATCTTTTGAAATATAAAAGTCAAAGATGCTTTCCAAATAAATGTGCAGAACTTTGAAAAGAAAACAAATGACTAAATCCAGTAAGTACCTAAGTCTTTTTGATAACTTTTTTCTCTAAACATGATCAATTATTGCTTAAATCAGTAATTCTTATGTGCTGTTATTCCACAAAGTGAACCATAAATGTTCTTCTATTTAATTAAATAAGTCATCTTCCTAACTTTTCTGAAAGCATTATTTTAATGGATATTATTTTCTAAATGTATATTTCTCTTCTTTGTTTCCTAATGTTTCATCATCTTTAAAATGTGGGTAACACTAAGAGCTGTCTCCTATTCTTATTGAAAGGATTAAATGAGTCAAGATATGCCAAGTACAAAGTGCTGGGAAGAGTGCCTGATGTGTGTGCTCCAAATGTTACATTTTTTCTTAAACTATTGATAACTAATTACTTTCACTTACCTGATTGTCCTGGGAGACAATAAAATTTGCAAATCAGTATCAAATGAATATAAATGAAATTAGGAAACAATCATGTATCTTTTTCAGCATTTTGTTTCTTCCCACGGACAACCATGCCTGTGATACTAATACTATATTACCCAAATTATAAATTGAGGAATAAAATTTCCCCAATTGCATATAATTACATTAAATGAATAGATGATTTTCTGCCATAGCAAGTACTCTAAACCTGAACATATTTCAGAAACACCATTTAAATTTTTCCTTGAATTTTCTTCTGTTGGAAGCCTCTTTATATTTGAATGTACACATCCCAGGATCATTAGAAAATCCTAGGTAAGATTGGGGGCCAAAAGATTTTCCAGAAGCTTGTCCTCTACCTTGAAGTTGCCTACCTTTTCTTCTCACCACATACCAGAGTGCCGGGGGTGGCCTTCCAGTCATATCATTCTTCTCTGTCTCAGTTTCCCTGTCTTTGGATCCATTAACAGAGGAAAAGAAAGGCAGATCTCATTGATGGAGTGGAATGACACTTTCCCAGCAGTGAGAACTTTGTCTGCGTTGTCCTTGCTCAGAAAAGTTACTTTCAGCTTCGTTTTTTACTCTTACGTTAAGAATGCTTCACTTCAGATTCTTCTCTTTCTTTGTCAAATAGCCCTAGCACCTTGACTTGGTCCTTACAAACTCCCAGGCCATATGCTGCTAAAGGAAACAAATCTTTTTCCACAAGAATAATATTGATAAACTTTAAAATAACTTAAATAACTTAATTAGACTCGTTTCAAGTTCAGTGTTTTGTTTTTGTTTTTGTTTTGAGGGGAGTTTAATTCCACTGCTGACAATTATATTGGGATCATGTGGTTTGACAAGTACTACGTCTCTCTCTCTTTTCAGCCTATCCCATTTTCTAGATTCTCACATTCAGAAATATTTGGCTATTATCAAACACTGAGATTTTCTAGGCTCTCAGCTTAGATTTCAATTAAAATTGCAGGAAATTTTTTTAAAAGAGTGAGAAAGAATAACTAAAGAGAGTCTAAATAGTTTAAAATTAGGCCCTGGTTGTATTGGTCACTGTTTATTTTCATGGTTATGAGATCCTTGTCTTATTCAATGTAGCAAAAATCTAATACCTTTAGGCAGTTGGCCCAAGTTTGATTTTTAGGCATTTTGATTTATAAATTGAATTCTATTGAACCTTTACAGGATTCCCAACTCTATTATCATGTTATTACTTTTATAATGTGTTTTGAGCACTGCCAATGTGTTCAGAATTGAAAAGCATATTAAAGTGGGCCTATTCCCACAATGGTCTAAACATTTTAGCTGAACTTTTTATTTTTCCACCTCTGCACATTTTGAAAATGCTGCTGTATATTATTTTTCTCAAAACAGATAGAAGTTCCTTTCAAAGTAAGTGTTATTTGAGTGTTTTCATTTGCTAGTGTTGCTAGACTCTGAATGACACTCTTTGGTAGTCCTTAGGTAGTCTAAGGTGACAGCCATCATCCCATTGTCATGCCTTTCAAAATGTTTGAGCATCTTATAAGAAACGATCTTCGAAGTGTCCTTATTTTTCTCTAATATCTATTTAAGAAAACAGCCATTTTTTTTTTCTTTCAAACTTCTAAATTTTCTTGTTGATCTAAGTCCATTTTTAGTAATGGAAGTGTCTACCTGAATGCATTATGACTTTCTCAAGATTAAGAGGCCAGAAACCAGAATAAATGCCTTTGTCTTTCAAGTGTTTCCTTCATTTAACTTTGCTAATCATTGAAGATAATGCTCCAGTTGTTCATTTCCCAGGGAAGCATCCAAGAGTCACTTTAAAGTGATTATCTTTTTATCTTCGGGCTCACTGAATCATTGAATCCTTATGCTGCTTCCAGGCCTGAAAGACTATTATCCCTGAGATTTTGACTATATAATAATAGATTCAAGACATCCAAGGTTTAGTTATAATTTGCATGTCATTCACTTAACTAAGAGGCACAGAATTTTACACTGACTTTCAGTTTCCATTTTGTCATACTAGGCTTGTCAAATTTGGGAAAACTATTACTTAAGTTTTACGTAGAACCATTTAGGTTGATTTGAAAAAACTGGTTTATGCAAACTGATTACGGCACATATTTATTCCTTAATTTTCACTCCCATGGCTCAAATCTACTGCCAGGTACCAATGCATTTGGAAACAGTTTGTTAATCTACTAATTTTATCATTTATCAAAATGATAAAATAGAATATTGTAAGTCTCTATTTGGTAACTTAAAACCTGACTAGTGACGTTTATTTGACCTGTTCAAAGATGAAACTAAAGGAATGGCTCTATCATTGTTTTTACACTGACAACAACTAACCACTGAGACATGCTTGACCTTTATTAAATGATTAGTTGAAATAAGCAAAAAGCACTTTCCAGGTATGAGTTGGTGCCTTTGGGATAAATGGAAGAGTAATGCTTATGATTAATGAAGGTGATCCTGACAATCATGTCTCACTATTTGTTCACATTCCAATGTTAAAAGCAAACTTAAAAATCTTAATGTTGTCTTTACATAGAAAACTGTAAATATTTTTCATCCCTGTTGCAGAGTTTTAAATGAAGGAAGCTTTATGGTAGCTGCTGAAATTTAAAGGAAAATAGAAGCATGGTTTAGAAAAAGAATTAAACATTTGCTGACAAATACATTTTAGTCAGTATGTAATTTGCTAAAAATTGATAAAATTGGGGTTGGGGAGGGAAATTAGCTTAGTATTCAAAAGTGTTATTTAATTCATTATTAGAACCACTCATTTGTGACCAATTTGCTTTTGATCATTTCATTTAGTGGCAGAAGCAAAATTTTAACATTCCTAAAAATCTTGCCAAATAATTTGAAGAAGCACAAATGACAAAATTAATGTAAAATTAAAAGCCAGAATAATTAATAGAAATTCAAAAAGCTCATAAAGACTGCAAAGCTATCCCAAGATTTTCCTCTCTTCAGACCTGTTCCACAAATGGTATGTTTTAACAAATAGACAACAATGCTTAAAGGTATATACGAATTTGCCTTTCATCATTGCTGTGATGCGTAAACATTATTATTTTCTTTACTCTTCCTGAAACACACCCACAAATTATATCTACCTGTGAGCATGGAATTCCAACCTCAAAGTATATACATCTCAAGAATTTCTAAGAATTCTGCTCTATGAGACTTTGGAATTGGGTGGAAACAGATCAGGATGATGGTGTTTTGTTAACAAGAGGTTCAAACCAACTGAATATTCCCATGTATCGAATAATGACCAGGAAGGGAGTGACCCAGCAGTCCTATAGAATAGAGAAGCAGAGTCTTGTAGGGAGGCAGAAGTTACAACTTGACTGGAGTGTGAAGTTTTAGTCCCTTTTCGTATTAGTTTCTTAGGGTTGGTGTAATAAAGTACCATAAACTGGGTGGCTAAAGAACAAAAATTTATTCTGTCACAGCTCTGGAGGCTAGAAGCCCAAGAGCAAGGCATTGGCAGGTTGGTTCCTTCTGAGGTCCATGAGTAAGAATCTATTCCTTGTCCCTCCCCGAGCTTCTGGTGGTTTCTGGAAATCATTGGCATTTTTGGCTTGTAGAAGCAATACCTTGCCCTCTGCCTTCACATTCAGGTGACATTCTCTGTGTATCAGAGTCTGTCTCTACGCTAGTCATGTTAGATTAAAGCCCACTCTAAAGATCTCATTTTAACTTGATTACCTCTTTAAAGATTATATCTCCAAATAATGTCACAGTCCAAAGTATTGAGGGTTCACCATTCAACCCATTACAGAGTTGAAGTTACCTGGGCAAGGAGACTACCCTGGTGGTGCTTAAGCAGTCCTGGGCAGGAACAAGATTTGAAACAGGTTAGAGAGAAAACATAGTTCCTTGCTCTTGGGTTCATTCATCCAATATATGTCCCATCCAATGGGATGTCCCATCTAATATATGTTGCACTGTGTCCCAAGCACTGTGCAAGTGCTAGGATACAGTGGTGAACAAACTAGAGTTTCTCGACTCTGCTCAGTTTACCTTTATAGCCCAATGGCCAGGTCTCTGATGTTCAGAGACAGTTGAATTATAGTCATGGTCAGAAGTCGTAAACATAATTGCCTTCAGGTGCCAGGCATAGACTATAGTAACTGAAGCTCATCAGATGTAACAAAAGGCACATCAAAAACTCAGTGGTAACTGGCAACAGAAACTCAGCTTTAGTGTGAGTGAGCACAGCAAATGGAGCAGGCTGTGGTCACTGTGGTATACCCATCCTGCTTATGGGGAACATCCCTCCTGATTGTGGATGCATGGGCTATGGTAGACTTCTGCGTATGCTACCATTTTTCAAAAGAAGTTGGAAATCTGTATTTTATGTAAAGTCTCCTGATTTTTAAATGTTGGCATCTTACATATTAAGTAGCCATCTAAGACATATCTACTGGTGCACATGGCCTTGCTCTGTTGCTTTATACCTTCAGCTTAGAGAAAGGAACACATCATCTGGAGTCTGATGGCACAACAGTTGTAATCACCAATCATATCAGGAGGGGAACTTGAGGGTCTTCCTTTTAACACTTTGCCAAAAGTGAATGGAGTGGAGTGTGTTCCAGGTAGTTTGGAGAAGACCATAAGACAAGGGTTGTTCAGCCAACCATGTCATAGGAAGATGAAAAATGGAAGATAAATCAGGCTGTTACGGGGAAAGTAGATTGTATTTCACAGGAGGGCAGAATCACTGTAGTCAGGGGCCAGCATTCCTACAGATAGACCCTGGTCTGTAGCCAGCATCCAATCATGTTAAATAACTGAGATATTTGCCCATGTTTATGTGTGGGACTTGTCCTAACTAGATCAATAAACTCCTCATATACCATCTGAACACTAAACTTGTGTTTTTTCTTTTAATCTCTCCTCTTCATCAAAGTATGTACGTTTACAAACTGCTTGATTTTTCCTTTTCAATCTACAATTAGATTTTTTCTGATGTGTTAATAAAGAAATAACAGAAAATATCTAGTTATCTTTACTTCTGCTAAAAGCTTGCTTATTTAACAGGGATTCATAATGCCTCCATTATATAAATATGTTGGTTATAGAAGGATTCTAACTTGGGATGAGATCATTTTACATGGGGAGGCAAGGATTCAGGCATTCTAGTTTCCTTCTTGTGCACATTTTTGGAAGGAATGTAAACCTTTGGATGTAGGGTGGTGAAAAATTCTGAGAAAGGGGCTGGCAGTTGCAATGGCCCATATTCTGCCCTATGGTGGCAGAGTCTGGAGAACAACAGATACATAGGTTGATGAGATAGGCAACTTTGTTGAAAAGTAGTCTTTTCCCAGGATAATCCTGTAGGAGGCCATATGGCATGAATCAGTATAACTAAGCCTTCTCAGTATCCCTTTATCCTTTTTTATATTACCTGTGCCACTGAACTAATGTCTCATTAGGCCTGTGTAAAAAATACCACTACCTTTCTCAAGTTTAACTTCTGATTTAAATGAAAGGGCATTATCTGAACAGTTGAATCAAGGAGTAAACAACTAAATCCCATTTCAGTATAATCTGTATTTCATGATGTTTTAACAGGTCAACAGCTTCCTGTGAAGGTTGCTTCATTTAAGTGTTTTCCAAAGAATTTAGACACGATTTTGTCTGAACCAAATGGCAATGAGAATTTTGCTGAAAACTGCACTTAATTTACATCTTTATATCAGTTATTTTCCTTCTCAAATATAAATATGAATGATATACATTTCTGAGCAATAAAATAGTGAAGAAAATAACATTATGTGGTGATTGTACAGCAGTAACAGATTAGTTACTGTCGAAGATTAAAAGACACATGCACATGCAACAAAAAGTAGGAGATAACTCTGACTTTGAGGATTTCAAGATATGTGTATATCCAGATATAGCTTCAAGAACTATCTAGAAACAAGCAAAAGATAACATACAGTCAATTCAAGGTATATTGAAGGCTTGAACTGCTTTTTGGATTTCCAGGCTGTGATAAACATCATGGGCTTTGCTAATCATAGAAGTGTCATAGAAGAGACGGAACTTTAGCTGTGCTTCAAGTTCCTGCAAAATTTAGATTGCAGGATAATGATTACAGAAGGTTGGGGCTCTTAATGCTAAAGTTGGGAGAGTTTGCAGGGTAGTAGGGAGGGGACCTCAAGTAGAAGGTGCTTCACTCTGAGTCACAATGAGTCATAGTAACTGATGAGATGAAACAGTAATGTTAGGTCATTTGCTGTCCTAGGACCTAATCAGGATACCATGTTTTATTGATTCATCATGTTTCCTGAGTCTCTTTCAAATTTGTAGCAGTTTCTCAGTCTTTCCTTGTTTTTCATGACCTTGACATTTTAAAGAGTCATACCAGTTTTAATTTCTCCTTGAATAGTCTTATAACAAATATTTTTATTTATAATGTACCAGGAAAAATCATGATCATTTTGTAAGCATTGTTCATTAAAAAATTGCTACCAAATTTCACGATTTGAGCAGAGAGAAACAGTATTTTCTAGTGTATGGCTTACTGCCTTCAACAATGTAACGTGAAAATTTTTTACCTTTATGCCATCTCAGTATCCCTCCATTTCTAGAGGAATATGTGCTGTCTAAGTCAGCTTGGGCAGCTATAAGAAAATATCATAGACTGGGCGGCTTAAACAACAGAAATCTAATTTATAATAGTTTTAGAGGCTAGAAGTACAAGATCAAGGTGCCAGCATTATCTGTTGAAGGTCCTTTCTCTGCCTTGCATACCACCACCTTCTTGCTGTGGCTTTACATGGCAGGGGGAGAAAAAGAGAGAGAGGGAGCTTGGAAATTACATAGCTAGAAATAATGTCCCAATTATTAATACAGTCCTGGATGGCCCAATGGATACTCTATTTGCCATAGCAATTTACATGGGCATCACAACTCACTGCAGTGGGCATGGGATGCTGCCTTTTGGACCTCTGCCAATGATGTCTCTGAAATCCACATGTTGTTTCCAAGATAATTCATCTGCACATGAATTAATTCTTAACACCCTTTTCTTCACTGTCCTCTGAATCACAGTCTTGCACAGGTGCAGTTCATCATCAGGGCCTAGGTCATATGCCTGAACTTAGCTGAAAAGGATTCTGAGAAAGCAAGTTTCTGAAATTGATGCAATGGGACTCAAATAGTGAGAGATGTCTGCAAACATAGGAAGGGTATTCCAAATGCACCAAGTGATCAGAGATCTTCTAGAAATGGCAATTTTACATTCCATCATTTGCAATAACCACACCTTACTGATGTATTCCTCTCTTTTTTTTTTTTTTTGTTTGAGATCGAGTCTCACTCTGTCTCCCAGATTGGAGTGCAATCTCAGCTAACTGCAAGCTCCACCTCCTGGGTTCATGCCGTTCTCCTGCCTCAGCCTCCCAAGTAGCTGCTACCACAGGTGCCCGCCACCATGCCCAGCTAATTTTTTTGTATTTTTAGTAGAGATGGGGTTTCACCATGTTAGCTAGGATGGTCTCGATCTCCTGACCTCGTGAGCCACCCGCCTCAGCCTCCCAAAGTGTTGGGATTACAGGCGTGAGCCACGGTGCCTGGCCAATTTATTCCTCTTAATAATGGTCACCTCTGCTGACTCCAACTCCCTATTCTAATAAATAACTTAGCAATGGACAATCTCTTTCTCTGGGATACATCTGGGTTATGGTACTTGACCTATATAATGCCTCATTTTATTAAATAGTGTCAAGCTTCTCTTGAGCATGTCTGTACCAGCAGTAAGTGTGAATACCAGTTTTTCCAAATGTTTGCCAAATATTTGTATTATGTGAAATGTTTTCTGATTGATGTTTTAATTGTATATCTGTGATTATTGGTGAGGTTGGGCATTTCTTCATATACATTTTAGATATTTTTAGATATTTGGGTTTCTACTTCTTTTATGTTTTATTTATATCTTGTTTTATTTTTGTTGTTGTTGTTTTGTTTGTTTGTTTGTTTTTTCGAGAAGGTGTCTCATTCTGTCACCAGGCTGGAGTACAGTGGTGTGATCTCGGCTCACTGCAACCTCTGCCTCCCAGGTTCCAGCGATTCTCCTGCCTCAGCCTCCCAAATAGCTGAGACTATAGGCACATGCCACCATGCCCAACAAATTTTTGTATTTTTAGTGGAGACAGGGTTTCACCATGTTGGCCAGGGTGGTCTCAATCTCTTGACCTTGTGATCTGTCCGCCTTGGCCTCCCAAAGTGCTGGGATTACAGGCGTGAGCCACTGTGCCTGGCCTGCTTTTTTATCTATTGGATTTTCTGTCTTTCTTTTGTTAATTGATAAGTCCTTTTGTAGTATTTTAGATATTAATCCTTTGTATTTCAAAGACTTTGCAAGCATTTTCTGCTAGCATATCACATTTTGTAACTTTGAGATGTTTTGTTAAGAAAATGTTAATTTTGATATTTAATTTTTTTTACCTAATGATTTGTCATCTTGGGGTCTTGTTTAAGGTTACAAAGCAGGGCTCCTACTTTTTTCCCTTTAAATTTTTTATCTTTAGAGTTTTACCTTTCACATTTGTTCATTTAATTCATCAGCCCTTCCACTATACATGGAGTGAGATAGGAGTCTGGCTTTATTTTTCTCTATATTGAGTCAGTTTTCTCAATGCCATCTACTGAGCTATCTCCCTCTGAATTGTGGTGCTTTATATTTTCTGTATTTAAATGAGTCTTTTTTTTTACTTTCTAGTCTGTTATAAAGTAACAGACTAGATAAATTTTAGTATAATATTGTTATTATAATATATTTTAGTATAAAATATATTATAATATGTTTTAAACTAATAATTTTAGCTATAATAGTGGCTGGATAAATTTGTTTGTATAAATTATTGTTATTATTTTTAAAAATTATTTCTAGAGTTCTGTAGAATTTCTTGATCTTTGTCTTTTTTGTTTTTTCCAGAATGGACTTCCCTCTGATGGATCTTTCATTTTTTTATATAAATTTAATAATTTGTATAGTTTTCTCAGAAATTTCTATGCAATTTAAATTAGAATTATATTTATAGACTATTCAGGTAGCATTGTCATCCTTTCACAAACATAGTATTTCCTCCATTTTTTCTGAGTCATTGAGTTTTAAAAGTTTCTTTTTAAAGGCTGTGGGCATTTTTAAAAAAATAATGGCTCGATGTTTGATAGTTTTATTTATGTTGTGAATAAAATCTCATTTTCTATTTGATTTTTAGATGGGTGGATAGTAATCCACACAGGTAATTTAAAGAGCTTGAAAGAGCTCAACTAAAAAATTCTTGACACCTAGACTGTTCACCCAAACCCTCTCATGCTCTTATAAATCAACATTTTCTGTCTTTCTAGCATTTTGTTGCTATTTTAAAATATTGTATTCTCAGAACTATCAACATCTCCTTTGCTTCTGTACATCTCTGAGTCTGGGTTCAGGGAAAGGCAACAGTTGCCTATATTTGTTCACTGTCTTATCAAGGACCCTTCATTTTATTTTCCTCATTTATTTTTGGAGGAAAGGTGATGAGGGTCAGTGGTTACTGACTATTCTATTTAGACCCGCTTGCCCATCCCTCAGGTTTTCTTCTCAGGTTATGTTTTGACAATACAATTACTGGAAGATCATTTATAACACTTTTCCTTATTAAATATTCATATTCCTGTGTTGTTCAGTATGTATATCCCAAAGTACCCCAAATAAATTATTTTCTCAGATTTTAGATTGATTTTGTATTTCATGACAGTGATTTCAGGGTTCTTAGACTGAATCATAATTTCAGCTGTTTCAAACTCACAAATCAGTATTACTAAGGTGTATCTGAAGAACTGAAATACTTTTATTGCAAATCTAAGTGATAATATGGGCCTCAGGATTGCCCTGGAATATGTATGAGAACCAACCACTTAGGAACAAATATTCTGCTGATAACAGCCAGCCAGCCAAACGCAGCCCCTGATAAAGATAAATAACCTGTACTCAGGGAAATTTTTTGCATCATTAAACATGGTGAGCATATTAGCTAGCAGGGGGTGGAGTCGAGTCCCCAAAGAGATAAATCTAAATTATGTGCGCTGCAGTGATCATAACAGTAATGCACCATCTTGGCTAACTAGCTGACATCAATGGGGAAGGGAATTTCAGATTTAAATGAACCAAACTAAAAAGCATTTCAGTGCACATACAGATTAATTGGAGCATATTCATGAACTTTTCAGCCCTATTATGCCTCTTTTTTTTTTTTTTTTTTTTTTTTTTTT